>NC_142520.1:23659314-24026814 GCF_964205215.1 Stylophora pistillata
TGTTTTGCTCCAAACAGCTCTCATTACTGGATTTGCGATTGAGAACGCATACATTTTGAAGCGTAATCGCCTATCATCCAAAATAAAAGAAGAACGTCCGAGAACGCAGAGGGCAGCCACAGTATATGTTTGGGACCTTTTGTTAACGTGGTCAAAGGTCCACCTTCTCACTTGTGTACTCAAGAAACAGCTTTTTTGTTGTTATCGGTCCCTTGTGTTGATGCATTCATGGTCACGGAACATCCGAAAATTCCAAAAATACGACTTTTCTTAATAAAACCCTGCAAGATTAACCCTTAACGAAAAGGCGTGTCTTCTTTCAGGAGCATATTGACAGAGAGAAAGGCAATGAAAGAAAACGCTCCAATGACAGACCGACTCATGGGGCAGGCCCTTGCTTTACATGTGGAGTAAAGTCGGAAACAGACTCTTAAAAATTCAAAATCGGATGGATAACGCCAACACAGTCCGCGTCAAAATAATGGCTCCATAATATTCGTTTAAGGAATTCAGTTCACGATAGGAATTCACCAGCTGGCCTGTAATTTCACTCTACGTTCATTTGTGTGTAGGAATTTTCCATTCAGTAAGTCGAAAGTGGTCCAGAGCTGAGATTAGTTCTTACGATTCTCTACTCACTGTTTGATCCTCATTGGTTGTCAATGGTTTTCTCGTGATCACCTTCGTTCTTAGGATACTCTCTCTTACCAGATAACCCTGGTAACAAGTTTGCTTTTGGATTTGATTTCTCGACATTCAGTCAAAAAGTACTCATACGTCGTAGCTCAAACTTTGTCGCATAACCACAATTATCTAACACCTTGTACAGTTTCCTGAGACATAGTAAAATTTTATTTTGGTTGAGAAATCAGCGAACTCGTCGTATAAAGGATTATTAAACTAAAAGGAAACAACATCTTTATCTCTTTCCACATAAGATAAATGGTTTGGTAAATAAGAGAATTGAGCCCGAACGTTCCCATGCGTCCCTTGGAGCGTGGTGTTAAAAGATGTCTTGAACCCCTGTTAATTGGAGGTCTGCGGCCAAAGTCTAAAACTTGACTTGAACTGCTATGGTTTCATTAAGACCTTGTAACAAGGATTTTACAGCTTATTAGAGGAGTAATTTCCTTACCATTATTTTGGTTTGTGTAGCTCTGACAGCAAAACCATGTTTTCGTGCTAAAAGTAAAATGCTAAGGTGCATTCAAGTTCCGCATTTAATTAGCATCGTGTGGAAAAATTTTGCTGAAATGCAGTTTAGTCAACTGGTCGCCGCCGTAGCTGATTTAATTAGGTTACTTAGTAAGAGACATAGAGTCACTGAAGTCCTAATGAAAACATCGCAGTGCTTCTGCGATGGGGTAGTTAGATACATATTTTTGTATTCCTTCGTGCCCTTTTGTGTCAAGTTTCTTCTGTAGCTCTACAAGCAGGATCAGCTTTTATGCCCTCTCGGCTTAAGTTGTGCAGGCCTGTTATTCACGTTTACACTTATTCAAGGAAATACTTATTAAGCATTCCTTAAATGTTACAATAACAAGCAATTAGATAAGCTGTGCAAATTATGATAAGAAATTAATTGGCAATGGGGTCTCTGAACGTTTACGTCAGAATGCTCAGTCTTACCCCAAGCCCACATGAAACCACTGAGACGGGGTAAAATTTCCTGAACATTTTAATGCAAAGTAGGCTTGGACCGTCATTTTTCAACAAATGACATCATCGCACATAAAAGCTATTCTGTAATATTCCTCATCTCCTAAGATGAAATATCAAAAACTTCTTGTAAATACGTAGATAAATAAAGTAAAATAAGGTAAATAAAGTAATTGGGCAAAAGAGGAAATGATTATTACTGATGCAAGATTGTAAATGATACTTCACTATATATGGTCATTTAATTGAAAGGGACCAAACGCAGTGCAGTATAGTAACTTGATATAAATGTACTGTACCAAAATATTGAGTGCCTTGTCACGTTCTATTACACTAATGTCAACAAATACTAGTAATTGAGTGGTCTTACCCTCTGTTTCCATAACCTGTGCTTAGACCGTCTCACGTTAAAACTCACCTCTTTACTTATTACTTTGAATCTTTGTTAAAGCCTCAATGAACATGACTTCTTTGAGGATGGTCCTCCCCTTTCATCTTAGGTATATGCCTGACTCGGATGCATGTCTAAGCGAATTAATTTTAGTCTATCTCGATCATCGATACGCAAACGAAGTGCTGCGAAGTATATAAGTTACTATTTGCGTTAATAAAAATTTACTTAAAACCTTTTTTAGGCTTTGAACCAGACTGAGGGTGAACTAATAATAGCTATATCCTTCATGCAGTTCGCTCATGTATAGCTATCTTTTATACTATTATTTGGACAAGATGCCGGTACCACTTTTTCCCACGATAACATTTACGGAACGAGGTACTCGCAAACTTTAAGTTCCTATTTGCTCATAAGAAGCGACAGGGAACATGATTGGTGGTTGAAATGATGTATAAAATTGGTTCAAATACCTGTTTTACACTTAGCGTCGTCCTGCAAAATTCTTGTCTGCCTAATCCAAAGTGGCGATACCGTAATTTACATTTACATCGATGTCAAACTGATAGACAGGGCCACTAGTTAATGTGACTTTCTTGGTAGTCCTCTCAAGTCACATTAAATTAGCATTTTTTTTTTAAAGGTATCAATATGTAACTCAATTTATTGGTTAATCCACTTGTGACCCCATCCAGGGTATATCCCCATGAGCCTATTACGAGGAACTTTTTTAGCGTCCCCACCCACCACGCCCTCCTCCTCATTTAAATCTCATCTTTTATGACTGAAAGACCTTGGTCTAAGAATGCAGTTCAGCCTAATTGTGGAGAGCAAAAGTGAAAGCTATTACGAACTTTAGAAAACAAATCTAGCCTCCTGGGCTATGCAGGTTTTGTTGTACAACGTGCAACGGATTCCTCGTAGACTGCAGACCACTCCGTGTACACGTTTTTAGACATGTAAGGCGAACTATAGAGCAATAAGTTTTTAAGCATTGGATAGAAATATGCCGGTTCGAGTAATAAGTAAGGTGACCTCTCGTAAGTAGCTATTTTGCCGCGTGGTCCCTTTAATATCTATTTGTAGAGAAGTGAATAAATCTACAAGAAATTGTATGAGATACAGTGAAATATATGAAGTTCATAAATTTCATTGTATATATATGAAATATATATTATATTATATATATATGAAGTTCATATATTATTATTATTATTATGAACTTCATATATTTCATTGTATCTCGTTTATCACTTTCACGGGTTTATTACGAGTCAACTTAACGGCCTGCTCCCAGTTGGCTTGTTAGCTCAATTGGTAGAGCGCTGCACTAGTATCGCAGAGGTCAGTGGTTCGAATCCCGTACAGGCCTGATTTTTTCAGGTCTGATTTTCGCTATTGCTTAAATAGCGCTATCTACTGCGAGGATCGTGCATCATATGTAAGAAATTGTATTTGACATAAAAAGTTTATTTCGGGATGAATTGTGCTTAATCTAGTTTAGAATCAATCAATACTTTATTAACCCACGTAGCGTCAAGGAGCTCATATGGCTCGTTCAAAGTACGTACGTGTCTCTAAGATTAAGAATCTAAAAACCCTAATACATACTGTCAAGACCTAATTGATTAGAAATAGAAATAACTAACAATTAATATTAAAATTTAAGTTTGTACAGTAAAATTTAAATGAAATTTAGGTGCGTACAAATTAATGCTGGTTCCTCTTAGATTGTACATAGTTTCCCTAAAACTAAAAAAATCTCTGATATATTTGGGACCGTCGTTATGCAAACATTTATATAACAGAATAAGGGGTTGTTGTTTCCTTCTCTGGTCTAACGTTTCCTTATTCAAGATTCGCAGCAATTCATCATAAAGGGTAGACTTGCGATAACCTAGCAGTGATCTAAGAATATAATAGTTGGCATCTTCTAGCCGATTCGCTTGCACTTTCCCCAATCCAAGAAAGAGGGGGAAACAGTATTCAAAATGAGGGAGAATGAAAGTTTTATAGAGCCTTAACATAACATTGCCAGGGACAAAACGCCTGATTCTCCTAAGTGCGCCACTTTTAGCGTACACCTTTTGAAGCTGTTTAGTAATGTGATCCTTGAAAGATAGCATGCTATCAAGAACATTAATAGAACATTAATACATTTCATTGTTAGAACATTAATACATTGCATTGTTTCAATGCAAAACGGCCATTATGCCGTGACAACGGTTACCCTTCTAATAGTCTCGCTATTTTCTAATACCAATTCTTTAATGGATCCTACTTTCTTCACTTTTCTTGTGTATTACCTAACACGAATAACAATTTATCAATATCCGAATGGAACAAACGGCCCTTGTAAAACTATTTCGGCCCAACAATATTAACTTAATGGTGGCTTCAAACAGTTTCATCGTTTTCACACACTAATTCTTCAATGTATCATACTCTCTGAACTTTCTCTATGTAGTACCTAGCAAATTTTTTTCTGCAAAAGTTGCTATCGTTTTAATATTTAAGGTGACTGCAAAGAAACAGTGTCTTGAACATCTTAGAGAAAAACTAAATTTCAACTTCATGTACCCACAGTCAAAATAAATTATAACAAAACCAAAGTAAAGCGCGCGCTCTGATTGGTCAAATTAGCGTCCCCCATTTGCCCATGGGTGTACACTGCTGACGTGAGCAAATGCAAAGACTATTTTTCCGCGCGCGCTTCTTTTTTCTGGTCACGTAAGATTAGTTCACTAAAAGGGAACTCTTTAGGTAAAATGTATCAATGTTATGTTATAAAACAAATGGTAAACACCACAGCATACACTATTGAGTTATGGACGCACTTAGGAGGTTTCCTAAGCACTCAAAAAGCTAGAGTCGCTCTCGGCTATCGCCTCGTGCGACTCTCACGCTTCTTTCGTGCTTAGCAACCTCCCGGGTGCATCCACAACTCAATAATGTACGCTGTGGTGTTTACCATTTGTTAAAAAAAGAAGCTTATTACTTAGTAATTGTCCTATAAGTATTTCATTTTATGCAAGATTAAGTATGAAATTACTAGAGTTTCGAAGCCACCATCATTCTGATACCTTAAAGTGTGAAAATATTGATCCATTCAGAAATTACTGTTCTAAGAGGAACAAACAGATTTTGATCCACCTTTATCCGTAAAGTTACTGATGAATGGAATTGACGACAAGAAAACTTCAATTACACCTAAAACAGTGATATATTACATATATCTTATTAACCGAGCGCGAAGGCGATACTGGGAGAATATCGGCCCGAGGTCTTGACAGTACGGACCGAGCGCAGCGAGGTCCGTACGAAAAAGACCGAGGGCCGATATTCTTCCAGTACGGTCCCGAGCAAGCTTGGTTAATAAGAGATTTATTATACGACTGAAGTTCAAAGGGACACAAGTGCGGTATCATTCGGGACCATTCGGGACAGTGCCCGGTCCAATACTTAGAGAATATTGGACCGGCAATAGAGCATTTTGATTGGTTGATTTTATCTATTGGCCCTCTGACTGCCCGAGTCGTGTAATAAAAAATTAATAATGACTCAGTCAAATCTGTGTCAATGGCCAACACAAGGCATTTTTCAAATTTACACGGCCATCACGTAATAGTCTATTTACTTTATGAACGTCAATGAAATACCAATCAGCTCTCTGGTGGGATTTTCTTTCATTGCTTCTCTCCTTTTTGTACCTTGCAAAAAATTATATATTAACAAAGTTGAAGTCATAAATAGCCTTTTTCTTCGCAAGAATGTCAGTGCTATCGTCCGGCATATCTGTAAATCTGGACATAGGATTCTCTTCCACTACATGGTAAATAATTAGATCCGGTTAAATCGTCTGCCATTCAGAAATTGTGCAAAAGGCGCGAATAATTTATTAACAAAAAAGTATCATTTCCATTTTTATCTGAAAGCTTACCCGGTATTTCATCGGTGTTTCTATACCAAATTTAAAAAAAAAATAACAAAAACAACAACACATCTCTATATCTGATAAATTCGTTTTATAAATAGTCTAGATATTGTGAACTGGTTACTATCAGAAACGCAAAAAAATGATAGAGCTGTCGTTTCGAACGTTCGTTAATCGTCAGCGCTAAGAACTGAAAATTTTCTAACAAAGGGCTAACGCCCGAAAAGTTGACTTAAGAAACTTTTTTTACGGTAGATGATTCACACTATTAACTCAGTTGATAAAACCAGATTATTTTATAATAGCCCCCACCGACGCAGCACCACAGTTCCTTCGAAAAGCTACCAACTTTATAAATCTCTGTGTGCTATGTTAAAGCCGACAGAGAGAGCGATCTAAGTTCTTCCACCAAGATCGGCATCCAATTGAGACATTTCTGACCAGGGCGACACCAAAAAGAATATCTTTCTTTTAATGAAATCCTATCAAATTGTAGCTTATAAAAACACACAGGTTTTTTTTCACATGACAATTAGAGAACAGACTACTCAAGGCGTGTGTTTGATGAAAGAACGCCGACAGCCGATTTCAAAGGAACAGGATGACAGCGGCAGAAAACCCGATTGCTCTAACTGACATGGCCTTCTACTCAATGCATCGGAAAGGATATCAGAGGAAGCCCCTAATTCTACCCACTCGGGCGGGGTGTAGTTTCTGGGGTGGGGGAGAAGTTGGTTGGTCTGATCATCATTCCACTTTTTGCAGCTGAAATTGGATTTCCTAGAGGGCAGTGGCATAGAGTACTATTGTACCACCATCCAATCCCACATTTCTCCACACACATATGCCCTGTATGGCCATTGCTGACTTGATCTCTTGTGGCAAAACTTTGCCCATTGGAATCTTTCAATGGCCCCCAGTCACTTCCTAGACAAATAAAATAGAGAGATATATACTACCTCAATGAATCTGCATGTGTGTACGTTATTCAGCTCTGTCCTGTTCAGAGGCGTTCTTAAGGAGAAAGGAATACCGATGGATTGTATCTGTTTAATAAGATTGTGGTCTGCAGCATTTTACCTTCACATTTATGTCCATCCCCGCTGAATCCAGGATTACAAGAGCAGTTGTAAGATCCTTCGGTATTTGTACAGTTGGCATTCTCGCTGCAACCGTGGTTTTGAACACATTCATTAATGTCTGAAATGAGATCAGCAGACTGTTAAAAGAAATGAAAAAGCAGCGAAAGTGTTTTGATATTCAGGCAACATGTACAAGTTGTAAAACTTACTCCTCATAATAGTGAAGAAAATACTAATAATAATGATAATACTGTTTTAATGCAATACTAAAACTTTATTATTATTATTATGCATTCGTTAAAATTCTATTCCTATTCCATTCCTAGTTTCTTGCTACATAAAAATAGTTTTCCATCTTGGGTCATAGACTAGATCATTTACAGGTATCTAGCTAAGAAACATATATCCTTCTACTGGGCAGAGCGCTTCTAACCTCGGCAAACCTTCTTCGCACTATTATAAACTCCCCTATGTTGGTCGGTTTTCAAAACATCGCTCAGACTAAGTTAAGACAACTACTCAAACGTTATTGCATAGCTGATTAGATGTTAAGTTAGTTATAATAACGATAATAATAGTAATAATAATGAAAAAAACCTCTGTTAAACCTCAAATACTACCTCACAGTAATCCCAAGATTTGCAGTCGTTTTAAACTTGCATAGCTAAAGCAAAATAAGGTTTTACTGGTAAAATAATTACAAACTATTATCATAGTTAAACATGATGATAATGACGATGTTGATAATAAAATAATAACAATGATAATAATGATAATGATAATAATAATAATAATGATAACTATAATAATAATAATCTTTATTTAGCAATAATTTCCGTAAAATCCTCTACAATACAAAATGTTAACAGCGTAAAAAACCATCCAAAATAACTCACTTTCGGCTCACATCTACTTTTTTTTTTTTTGTCAAATTGTTTGGAAAGCTATAGATAACGGAGTCAAATCTGAACAGATTCAAAGTCTAATAATCCGATAAGTAAAAGCATATATAAAACTATACAGAAAAGAGAAAGGTGAATGGCAAATCTAGAACCCTATATACAAGGCTGCCAAAAATCATTCAACAGTGTCAATGGCTCCCTCGGCAGCTGCGATTTCAAAGTCACAATTATTATAGTCATAAGCAGCGCGTAGCTTCACCCGCGATCCTCGAAGGCAAACTAAGGTCGACCGAAGGAGGGCAAAGGATGTCTTTGCTCGGATACAGGAAATTGTTTGCTAGTATCGTTCCCCTTTCTTGGCGGCTATCAGTTCGGCCAATCGGCTGTGGTATCTTATGCATTCCATCCCCATCCCTCACGTAGTTGTAAATACAAGCGGCGTAAACGAGCCATGCTCAACATCCAACACTCTCCTTGAGTACCGCCGCTTCTTGTCGTTTTTATGGATGCGATAAGTCTGCTGCGGTTCCCGGTCCTTGTAAGACTCGGCATTAGGGTGGCAAACCCTCACATCGAAGAATGCCGAGCTCTGAGGATCCCAGAGGCCACGCGCCCGAACGTCCAATCTTGCGTCTTGTGCTCTATTAGACCCTCTGCTGAGTTGTTCTTCAGTGACGTCTTGGACCACTGGCTCGACCTCGACATCGGTACACACTATACTCAAAAGGTCGGCCTCGAGGTCTCTCAACTCATTATGCCGTTGGATAACAAAGCCCCCTCGTTTGCACTCATTGCGTGGTCTACTGTGAAGTTTTCCCCACACGCACACTGATGGAATGTCATCGAACGGCCAATCATAGCGTAATTTAACAGTATCACGAAACTCTCTCTTGCTGAGGCTGAAACCATGTTCTTGAAGGGGAAGAGCTGTGAGCCATACAGAGGAGCCTTTTTCTTGCGCTAGTTCTAGAGCTCGCTTGGTCTTCCGTGAAACAAATTGTTTTAGATTATCCGCAATCTCTGAAAGTTCTTCAGCTTTTCTATGTTTGACAGCCTGACGCCCTGACGCGATGAGGGACTCGTCAGGTAGTTGATGAGTTTGAGCTATGATATGTTCGACAAGAGAAGATGTCACCTGAATAGATGAGGCATGTTCATGTGCCGCCCCGTGACATGGGTTGCTCAAGCTCAGGCCGCCTAGGCGCACGGGAAGTGCTAGAACGTCTCTATCCAGTTTGCTACACTTGCGCCCTACGATTGCTGGTATAAGGACCTGGGAAATAGCCTCTTCAAGTGGCTCTAGAAGATCTTGGACATCATGGAGAGTTCTTAGGAAGTACATCCAACGATGCTTTAAACCAAACGTGTTTGCGGCATAATAATGATAATAACATGAATCTAACATGAAAGTGTATAAAAAATAAAAAAAAACCTCGCAAGTTACAATTCTCCTTTTAAGGAAAAATATCACTAACCTAAACTACATAATTATAATAATAATAATAACAGTTACATTACCAATAATAATAACAATAGCCAGGAAAGAAAGCCAACTGTGTTTGTAGCACAACAAAGCCACGAAAGTCATTTCCATTATCTTTGTTTTAACAGTCTTCTGCCGCTTTTTGCGTTTCCATTGCCGACATTGTCCAAGAATTAAGAATTAAGTTGTAATTCAAGTTTCTTCTTACGCGTGATCGATGCAGGCAGTCCCGAGCGAGCAAGATGGGCCCATTTTGTCCGCTCGGGAGGTCAATCAGAACACAGAATTCTCTTCATCTTACCCACGGGCGCTGGAAGCGATGTAATAAAAGAGCATAATATTCCAGATAATATCAGATTCCTATTTACGGTCGCCTTGTCAGGACCAGCTCTATAGGTTTTTCGCGCTGATATGACAAAGCATCATGTTCTGAATAATATTTGGTACCTGTGCAGTTGTGTCTCTCACAACTGAATCCTTTTTTTTACAAATGCACTTAAATGACCCCCTTGTATTGTTACAAGTGGCAGTTATATCGCTGCAGTTGTGGCTGTTTCGAGAACACTCGTCAATGTCTAAAATGAAATCAGCAGTCCGTATCAATCATGCTGATAAAGAATAATAATGAAAAGGGGCTGAAACTTGGTTTCCAATCTGAAAACCACAGGTTCCTGTTAAGATAAGAGACCTAACGTCACTCCAAATGGAGGCTGGCTCAAACTCTCTCTGAGAAAGCCATAAATTGTACTTTTCCTAAGTCACGGCATCTCAGGAACTCAGTATATTAGTTAGCAATCGAAAAGCAATATACTAGTCCGGGGTATTCCTAGGGAGTAGGAATACCAATGGATTGTATCGTTTGATAAGATCGTATTCTGCAGGGTTTTACCTTCGCATCCATGTCCATCCCCGCTGAATCCAGGATTGCAGGAGCAATTGTAAGATCCCTCGGTGTTTGTGCAGTTGGCGTTCTCGCTACAATTGTGGTTTTGAACACACTCGTTGATGTCTAAAATGAAATCAGCAGACTGTCAAAAGAAATGACAAACCAATAACAATACTATTTACAATAACAATGACAATAGTAATTATAATAATGAATATAAAGAAAAAAACTCGGCTTTAATTCAAATACTGCCTCACAATAATCCTAAAATATGCATTGATTTTAAACTTGCATATATAGCTAAAGCAAATATAATAAATGCTTAAATAGTAATAAAAATAGAGAAAGAGTTAAAAACAAAAACAAAAACAAAAAACCGAAAAAGAAATTAGGCTCGCCCTCTTTTCCTTGAAACCACAATATCACATCTCCGTCAAATTATTTGGTTTTTATGTAGGGAGGTTGGTAAGTTTAATTACGTTCTAAAAATCTAGCAAATGGCAACGATAATTATAATGATAATGATAATAATAATGATGATAATAGTAATATATAATACTAAGAAAAATAACAATACAGAAATAGTGAAAAATAGTTAGAAAAACAAAAAGGAAAAAAAACAAAACAAAAAAAAGACAAAACATACAAAATCGAGCTTGCCTTCATTTCATAGATACCACAATATCACATCTCCATCAAGGTTATAGCTTTTATGTAGGGAGGTTGATAGATTCACGTACTCGCACTCTGAAGAATATGACATACCTGTGCAGTTGTATCCATCCCCTTTGAAACCAGGATTACAAGAACAGTTGAATGATCCCTTGCTGTTGGTACAGGTGGCGTTGCTCTTGCTACAATTGTGGATATTTTCGGCACATTCGTCGATGTCTTAAATAGAATCAACAGACCATAATTATAATAATAATAATATACCATAATTATAATAATAATAATACCCATAACTATAATAATGATAACTCGGCTGCAGCGCTGGTAGGAGGGGTGGGGCGCAAGGAGGAAAGGAGACTTTAAAGCGTTTTATGCTTAAAAAATTTTGCAAACTTTGATGGTAATTGTGAACATTGATTATGATTTTGAACGCGACTTCGGATGATAGACATCGCGAGTAAGGCTTTTAAGTCCAAAATATACATTGTAATTCTCAGATGTAGATCTGTACGTTTTACACGCAAAATATCGATTTTTGAATAGTATGAAATACCTGAGCAGTTGTATCCATCCCCTCTCAAACCAGTGTTGCAAGAGCAATTAAACGATCCCTTGCTATTAGTACAAGTGGCGTTGCTCTTGCTACAATTGTGGATATTTTCGGCACACTCGTCAATGTCTAAAATAAAGTCAACAGTTGGTATCCAATACCGTAATAAAATATAACGATGGGGAAGTGTAGGATATCGCTACAAAAGCCATAGGAAAGTTGCTCCTTTTAAGAATTTCCTAGGTGCAGCTAAGGCTCGTCTTAGTTCCATAAACAGACGAGTGAGATAGGTGAGTCCTCGCTCCGATTAATTTTATCCCAAAAGTACACGAAGACTGAATAAAGCCTTTTAAACCCTTTTAAAGCTGTGCATGGAGTTTCAGAGTTTTTATGGTTTTCTGCGTTGATCAAAAGCATTCAGTCGTCCACTAAGGAATTATCTACCGGAGCATCATCTTCTGAATCATATCAGGTTACCATTTATGGTGCCTCAGTTCGGCCAGTTGTAAAGGTTTTTTTAAAAGGTTCGCTCTGATACGACACAGCATCATGTTCTGAATACTATTCAGTACCTGTGCAGCTGTATCCGTCACCACTGAATCCTGGTTTACAAATACACTTGAACGACCCTTTGGTATTATTACAAGTGGCAGTTATATTGCTGCAGTTGTGGCTGTTTTGAGAACACTCGTCAATGTCTGAAATTAAATGAGCAGTCCTTTTCATTTACCGTACTAAAGAATTACAAAGAGGAGGGCATCAGTATTGGGGCTTCCGATGAAAAGAAAAAAAAAAAAAAAAGAAAAAAGAAAAAAACCACAAGGTGATGTAAGGAAAATAAACTTTAATCTCACTTCTAGTGTGAGAGGTGTGGTGGACTCATGTTTGGTGCACTCGAATCTGACTCTCATGGTGCCTTTCTTCACCCAGGTATTTAAATGGGTACAGTCGAATTCAAGGCTGGGGGGTAGCCCTGCATCCTATCCATGGGGAGGTAGTAGTACTCATGGTCGCTTCATGCTACGGAAATTGGAGCCAAGTGCAGGTCTAATGGGCCATTTGGCTGGTAAACAGACTTTACCTTACCAATGGAGGGAGGATCAAACTTATTCTGACCCCAACGAGGAAGACATAAAATGTACTTATCTTAAATCATGTTATGGAATGCTCTGCTGGATTATACCTCGGCATTTATGTCCATCCCCTTCGTATCCAGGATTACAAGAGCAGTTGTAGGATCCCTCGGTGTTTATACAGTCGGCGTTCTTGCTGCAGTTGTGGGTTTTTTTAACACACTCGTCGATGTCTGAAAATGAAATAAACGGACCATAATCATAATTGTTATCTTCAAAAGAAGGAGGTGGGTGGGGAGGGGTATTGCTAATTTGCAAGGGAAAACTCACACTGCCGCATGTTAATCCAGATCTGCAGGAAGAAAGGCTTAATAGTTGAAATCTGATAGTCGAAGTACCTTAAAATTAAGATTTTATAACGCGAATTCCTACCATAGGTTAGTTAGGATTAGGCATCATGCTCTGAACAATGGTCATTACCTGTGCAATTGTCCATATCTCCGCTGAATCCAGGATTACAAGAGCAGTTGTAAGATCCCTCTGTATTTGTACAGTTGGTGTTCTTGCTGCAGTTGTGGGTATTTGTGACACACTCGTCGATGTCTGAAATAAAGTCAATGGATCGTACCCATGATCGTTCTCATCTCAAACAAGGAGGGAATTCAAATCAAAGAGCCATACCCATGGTTGTTATCATCAAAAGGAGGAGGTAATGGGGAAGGGAGGGGGGTTGCTAGTTTGAAATGGAAAACCAAGTCTGCTGTATGTTAATCCAGTTCTGACGGGAGAAAAGCTAAATTATCCTAAATATGATACTCGAATTTCCTCATAGTTAGTATTATAAAACGCGTGTTCTCACCATAGGTTAGTTTAGACTATGCATCATGCTCTGAACAATGTTTATTACCTGTACAATTGTCCATATCCCCGCTGAATCCAGGATTACAAATGCACTTGAACGATCGTTTGGTATTTTCACAAGTAGCATTTTTATCACTACAGCTGTCGGTATTCATAACACACTCGTTGATGTCTGAAATAGAATTGACAGAACTATGCCCAAATACTAAAGAATTAATGTGGTACGAGGGGCAGTGATGTAAAGTGTTATGCAATTCCTCATTAGAGGCGTGTGATGAATACGGATAGGAGAGTTCAAGTCCATTGCTTTACTTTTCCACCGAAATAGGTCTTGATGAAAATGGCTTGGGCTCTTAATAATATCGATTAAAGCGGGAAAGATGGGCCTCTTGTCCATTGTGATCCCATAAAGAACAAATACTGCGTGAATCAAAGTTACCGAGTTGGTGTTTTTTAATTTTTTCGGCCATGAAGACGCAAAAAGCGGGAGGAGACAGTCAAAACAAAGAAGACACAAAAGACTTTTGTGGGTTTATCGTGCTACAAGAACAATTGGTTTCCATTCCTGACTCTTAAGAAAGACAATTCATTCTTGATTCTAATAAAGCGAAAAATTTTTACGATACGATAAATATTTTATTGCCCAAGCTTGTTTGGTCAATATGCCCGGACGTTAGCCCCGTTTTGTTCCGTTTTAATGGATCTTGAGTTCGTCTCAGGACATAAAGCGCAAAAAAATTAACCCGGCCAATCATAGCAGTATGCAGGACGCGTGTCATATATGGACTCCGCTCACCACAGAGTCTCTGTGGCTCAGTGGTCTGAGGTTTGATTCCCCAGGCGGGCTCGCAATTTTTTCGTTGTCCCATGCTCGTAACGAGACAAAAAACATCTTTCTCTATGTCTTTACCGGGCTCAAAACGTACCACCTTTTCATTCCAATCAATTCTTGTTTTTCTCATTGCCATTTTATCCATGAAAGTTTATTGGATCGAAAAGATCATGCTCTGCAGGATTATACCTTTGCATTCATATCCATCCTATCTGAATCCAGGATTATTACAAATGTAGTTGTTCATGTATGATCCCTTGGTATTTATACAATTGGCATTATCGCTACAGTTGTGAGAAATTAGAACACAGTTGTCGATGTCCTAAATATAATCAATGGATCGTGTCCATGATCGTTGTTGTCTCTAGGAAGGAGGGGAGGGGAACGAGAGGCTAATGTACAATGCAAAACCAATTCTACTGCTTATTAATACAGTTGTGTAAGGAGAAACTTTTGTTTCTTAGATGCGATGGCTGGAGTACGTTATCATTAGTATTATAAAACTTGTGTTTTTACAATGTTCTTTATCTGTGCAATTATGTATATCCCCGGTGAATCCACGTTTACAAATGCACCTGAATGATCCCTTGGTATTTCGGAAAACGACGTTTTCATTGCTGCAGTTGTGGGTATCTGTTGCACACTCGTTTATGTCTAAATAAAGTCAAAATACTGAATGACAGAGGTCGCAGGAAGTGGGGGGGGGGGGTGAGGAAATATGACGTGTAATGCTTTTTGTCAGCTGTGGTGTGTGAAGAAGCAAGTTAGAAAAAAAGATGCGGGACTGTGGAGAGGAAAATTCGTAACCCCACTTTTCCCTGCACAGAATGCCTGTAATAGGCTGGAGTAACATGCCAACTTAAAAACACATAATGGGGCTGGCTTGAGTTCCTTTCTAAAGAAAGAGCAACAAAATTGAAATCTCGTTTCATAATAGAAGTAGAGCCAATTTTGAATCTTAAACCGTCCGAAGGAATAGGCCCCCGTGTTGTAATAAACTGTACAAAATTAATTTTAATTATTTTAAGTCTTGCCTTTTTCACAATCGTGGCCAGTGAATCCAGACGCACATAAGCATCGATATCGTTTTGTTGTGAATCCCGACTGGCAGGTGCCGTGGTTTTTGCATGGAGATTGAGCACAAAAATTCTTAAAAATAAAGAGGAAAAAAAGAGATGGGATGTCACAATTAATTGCTCAATACCTTAACAGCATTCTCCGACATCTCTCCTAGAACTTGAGTACAAAAAAAAAGAAGAGAAAAAGAAAAGAAAATAAATCTGTAGGGGGCGCCTGTAGATAGGATTTAAAGAGTATAGTGACGTTCCTAAGAACAGCATTTAGGAATCCCAGTCGTAGCTCAATTGTATCTTTCTGCCTGTTCTAAGCATCCCCTGAGCCATGAGATGGATCTAATTATTGCGATTGTTTTTAAGCTTCGAAAACAATGGAATAAAACTGCCTTTTGCAGAAATGCCTTAAAATGACCATTCCAGTTATCTTTGCTCCCGAGAATTTTCTTGTTAGAAGCGTGGTTGTGCTTTCATTAATAGAACAGCGATAAATTGTTTACTCAAGGCAGGTGAACATGGTTCTAAAATGGATGCGACAAATTACTCGCTTATGTGAACAGTGTTGGGTGTCCTCAAGGCACTCAATATCGCGGAGGGCCGAGCGACCACTCCACGAGAATTATAGACCGCTCCTTTCAGACCATGTGCGAGAAGAAGTAGGATTTTTCCTCTGTGGAAATCGTTGCGTTCAGTTGAGAATAAAGAAAAACCACGTTCGCAGCCAAAGGACCTGCATCACGAACGAGCTAGCCGAAAAACTCCAGTTGCCAATCACAAGATCAGAAACACTAACAGTGTATACATGCAGTGTATCAAAACCCAGAGAGCTTCACACTCCTATCACTGAACTCCGGCTTTTAACAAAGGGTGGATCATCTCTGCATTTAAGAGTCAATGTTGTACCCACGATAACCGGTAACCTACAACGAACCTACTTCAACCCACAGAAACTCAGTCACCTACTGAAGGATATCCCCCTTGCCGACTCAGTACCCTCAACTACAGAAACTGCTAGCATAGAACTGTTGCTAGGAAATGATTATTACTGTGATATTTTCTCTGGTGACATTGCCATGAAAGCAGTCAGTCCAGGATTAAACCTCATGGAATCCAAGTTGGGATGGATCCTAACAGGCAGAGTAAAGTGTCATGATGACAAACCAGACAGCTCCATCCCAATGTTGACCTACACGTCCAGGCCTATCAGTGTACATCTGAGTGCTCGGTCTGATGACAAGCAGCCATTAGCTGCACAAAAGACACAACTTGAAGAAGTTTTGGAAGCTTGAAACCCTGGGCATCAGAGAGCCTGTACAAGAAAATGAAGATGACACAGCTTTACAAATATTTAACGAAACAATCCACTTTGAAGACGGACGGTACCAAGTAACCTGGCCTTGGAAAGAACAGTCTCCATCATTACCAACCAATTATGAACTGGCAATGGGAAGATTGAGATCCCAAGTCAATAGACCGTCACGAAATGACAAACATCTCCAGAAATAAGATGCCGTAATCCAGGACCAAGGGCAGAAGGGAATTGTGGAAGTCGTCCCAGTTGAAGATTGTAAAAACACCTTGAAACATTACATGACTATCTTGGACCCTTGTATGTGAAGGTCAGTCAGCCATCAGCAACCCAAAAAGTCTGGTTGTGTCTGTTTACTTGTTTAGCTGTTAGGGCTATTCACTTAGAAGTCGTTCATGACATGACCGCTGAAAAATTCCTGTTCTGCCTAAGAAGATTCATTTCCACACGTGGAAAACCGAAGGAGATAACTGCCGACAATGCTTTCCAGTTCAAAGTGGTAAAGTCGACTGTTGAAGAAGCATGGCAACACCCCATGACAAGTCCTGACACACAAAGTTACCTGGCCAACGAAGGCACAAAGTGGAGCTTCATCATTGAACTGGCCCCCCTGGATGGGTGGTTTCTATGAAAGGCTTATCGGACTTGTGAAGGAGTCTCTTCGAAAGAGTATCGGAAGATTTGTCTTAATATAGTTCAACTGGAAACTGTTGTGAAGGAAGTCGAAGCAGTAATCAATTCCCGGCCATTAGTCTACGTAGTACCTGACTTCAGCTCTGGATTCACACTCACCCCAGGAAATTTCCTCAGCCTTAACCCAAATACAGGCGTACCATCTCCAGCAGAAGAAGATCGACAGCAAGACCCAGATTTCCTTAGCGAATTGAGTTCTTCAAAAAAACTCCTTGACAAGTGACGTAAGGTTCAGAAACATCATGAAACGTTTTGGAACCTACGGTTCAACGAATGTGTTCTGAGTTTGCGTGAACTGACTCGGAACCACTTAAAAGCTCCCAGGATACAATCCTCAACCCAACCCATTAAAGGAGACGTTGTACTTCTGAAGGAAAACACGCCACGAGGTACCTGGAAATTAGCCGTTGTGGAGAAACTAATTTCAAGTACAGATGGGGAAATCAGAGCCGCAACAATCCGAACAGGCAAGTTGCTAAACCATACGCTCAACTTCTTGTACCCCCTGGAATGTGCTGTACAACGAGAAAGCCCAACCCAGCCCAATCCAGCCCAGCGGAGGTGAGGATGACCAGTATGATGCAAGCCACCAGAGAAGCAAACAAAAAATTACCACTGAGCGCCCAAACCGGAAGGTAGCTATTAAAGCAAGACAAGCCCTAATCAAACTGTTGACCATTTGATCCTGATCGCGAATTGTTATCTCGTTTCTTCAATTTTTTTTTTGGCCATGATAACTCCATTTCATTCTGTTGAAAAGATTTCCTTCAATCTCGAACATTGACAGTTAGAACTTTTTGGTTGAGGGGTGTCGCGGATCCGGAGGGCCGAGCGACCACTCCACGAGAATTAGCGACTGCTCCTTTCAGACCATGTGTGATAAGAAGTATGATTTTTTCCTCCATGTAAATCGTTGTATTCAGTTGAGAATAAAGGAAAATCGCGTAGCGACACTCAAAGGATTTTTATTTTGGTAATTGCTTATCTACAAAAGATCCGTAACGACGTTAGCAGGTGTTTAAAAATTATGTAAAATAACAAATAATGAATGAAAGTATCCCTCAGCTCTCAAGAATAGCTTAAAGATAGAGAAGCGCGATTGACATTTAATTAACAGCTCGTCCATGTACCTTAGTTCCATGGTACACGTAGTTCGCTGTTTGTACCAGATCCTCATCATACTCTTTAGCCGTTGAGTTATTTAGTTCACAGTTGTGTGCTTCTGCTCCATTTTCTCCAAAATAAAAGTTAACGCTGACGCAGTTATAGTCCAGGTAGCAACGATATTCGCACGTGTCCCTGTCAATCACACTGATATTTGCTATGGAGTGGTTAATGAGACGTTCTCCCACGAAGAACAGAGTCGATGGAAAGGCTAATATACGGCATTGATCTAAAAATACAAATCACTAAATGTTAAATAGCGACATGGGTCATGACTTCTAAAAGTCTCAGTTGTTGTTAAACTCGCCTTCCAAGCGCTTCGTACTTATACTGATAGATAGATAGATAGATAGATAGATAGATTGATAGATAGATAGACAGATAACTTATTAGGCACCGAATCCATAGAGCTAAGTCACTTATTTACACATACTCATTAAGATGCCAAGATCAAATTAAAAATATTCTTTATTTTTTTTCGAGTCGAAAAGATCTCTAGAAAAGGATTGTATGACCTTCAAAAGCCACATAAGTCTTTTCTTTCTTTTCTTTCTTTTCTTTTGACCCCTGTTGCCCCAGCTTACATCAAACAAAGTATATCTCTCTTTGTTTTTCCTTGCAATTACTTTCTGCGGGACTCCTGAAACAACTAGCTTCACAGTTCAACAAAAGTAGATATTTGCATAAAAAAACAATGATTTTTAAGCTCTGTGAATAGACGAAAATAGCTTTGGAGTTGACATTATGTTATCCCTAAACGCAGGACGATTTATGGCCGTAGCAAGAAATCTGAGCTTTCTTACCCTTCTTTAAAATAGTACGAAATATTTGAGTGTTGTTGAATCGATTACTTGTCTTAAAAGCTTACAATTTTCAACACAAACAAATTCTCGTCGTAAATTCTAGCAAAAACTTATTAAAGCATGCTGAGTGCATTTCGCAGGTGTTGTAACTGCGGGAAATTCGTTCGGTTTTCGCTTCCAAGCAGAAAATTTAGCACTTCCTTGTGAAAAGGTTTGGTCTTGGAATATCTCTTGGCCTCACTTCATTTAACTCTTATGCTCCCCACGTGCTCTGAAAACTTCCTGCTGCGGTACATCCATTTTATGAAATGCATGCGCCAAGCACGAACAAATTCTTAATTTTGCATTGTGATCTTTATTTTGTTTTTGTCCTGTTTTGTTGTTCTCATTATCCATATCGAATAAACTTGGTTTAGATAAAACGTGTCCATGATGATTTGATAAAAACCCTCGGAAACCGCTTTTGAAGATTAAAATCTCCCCATCGCTTCATTGTGCATAAATTTTGATTGAATTATGAAAATGCGCTAATAAAGAGTTGCTAAATAAAACTAATTTCAGTATGTTCATGGTTAGACATCCATATCATCTATCTCTTAGCCACCTGTCGAGTGAGAAGTTTTGATGTTCTCGCTCATTCGCAGTCAGCATTCCTTTTGCATTATTGGAAACATAATTACTCTGCCTGCATTTCAACAACTTTCTCGCTGTTTTTATTAGCTTTGAAAAAACTTACTCATTACGCTTCCAAAAATTGCGTAATTCTGTATGTACATAACACAGGAAGGCTGCTATGACGGAGATAATATGCCTCGAATGCCGAGTTCTAAAAATTAGAAGACACTCGTTTTGGTATATGTTTAAAACCTGTCGGCACTATGTTTGCGACGTGTATAAATTTTTACTACGAGAATTTTCTGCAATTAAAAACAAATTATGTCAACTAAATATGAAACCAGCGAATAATTAACTACCCAAAGAGAGAATCTTATTCTCCAGGAGAATGTAAAAAGAAGGAAGGCAATTCTTTGACTTAAAAAAAAAAATATCCTCTCCAACTGGCTAGTTGATATATCAATTCTTATTTCCTTGAGTGCCGGGCTAACTTTAGGCTCTTCCTTCAGTTCGTGCCAGCATTAAAATAAAGGATTTGTGAAAATATATTCATTAATTTTAGATGACCTTGATAAAATTTTAGTGGACCTTTATGAGTGTCTGAAAATAATTCAGTAATTGCGGATGTTGTTCGGTTATAACTAAAAAACTTTGCAAGCACCTTTCACAAATTGTGAAAAATAATTTAAAATAGTTTTGAATGAACAAAAGATAACAGCACATTAAAATGGACGATGAGATTCACTACCCATTTTGTTAATTAGGCCTCTATATACGAGAATTTTAGTCCTCGAAAATATGCGTTTCCTTTTTTTTTCCTTTGATATATTGCTTAGCTGAACAATTAAGAGCAGAATAATAAAGGTTTCTTTTCAAAAAATGCCAGCTTAAAAACATACCATCTGGGCAGGACTGAAATTGTCCGAGAGAAAGAACCACAGAGATAGGGAACAAGAGGAGAAAAACTCCCATGTCCGCGAAAAACAAGCTGAAAAGAAATCCTTTCGATGTTTTGGAGCAGTGGAGCAAACCGAAGAGCTTAACAGCAGTTTGTTGACTGAGCTGTACCACCAATTAAGGTTACACCTCCTAGAAACGTGTTAGCCAATCACATGTTGTCATGATATATGAAGGATGTTTCGTCACCCGTCACAGAGACGCTGTGAGATTAATTAATGTGTGCTGAAACAGTAAACTTGGTTACTATTCTCCTCTGGCAGTTATTTCCACCTTTCATTCTCTATCCGGACCAACACTAAAGGTCTTAAAACTAGTGCAGTGAGAAGAATATGCTACCTTTCTAACGTCAAAAATGGTTAGATACTCTAGTCTTCTCAGATAGGGACTAATAAATGGAGGTCCCGTCTCCTGCAGGGTTAGAGGTAGGAGACATTAATTTCCCCATGCACGAGATTACTGTGTGATGGCTGTCCTCCCCTGGGGTGGTTTCTGGGTGGTAATTGGCTCTGAAAATCCTCCATGGAGACTGGCAATTAACATATGTATGTTTGTATGTATCCTTAGGGAATCGTCGTGTACCTGTTTTAGTAATTATAAGCAGCATCAGCATCAAATGAGAAAAGAAATTTTCAGTTAAACTGTGAAAATTCAAGCGCATAAAAAAGCCTAGATATTCAAATTGATGTCTCTGTGGCATTCTGACCAAATTTCCTGAGAAATTTTAGAACAAAATTTTAGAGATCATAGCCTCAATGAGGCATATTCTTTTGTTAAGTGTCGCTCTCGCTGAGAGTTTTTTTCAGCCCGATTGCACCTGCAGTTTAAGTATTCTTTTCTCCAAATTAGTGAGTTTTTGATATGCAAATTAAAGTTGAAGAGAAGGTTCTCCTCTGATTCAAAGTGAAGTTTCCATATTTTGTTTGTGAAATGACTAAGTACATCTTTTAACTTGTAGCAAGAGAGAATTTCGTGAGCGCGCTCGACACTTTCGATCGCTGTCCACACGGGCGATCTAGCCAGAAATCAGTTCTAGCTTGTGGCGACACAAAAAAAAGAAGATTGGAGAACAACCAAACTATGAATGTTCAATATTGCCCTAAACAATTTTCACGAGGAAAGAAAAAAAGGAAAAACTTTCTCTCGACGAGAAGTCGTACATTTCCCAACCGATATATGGAGAATGCACTGTCAAATGCCTCAACCCAACGATTGCGTATGACAATTTTTAAACCGGAATTTTCCGCATCTTTTCTTAAAAAAACTTGTTTAGACGAAAATATCTACCACAAAAAACTCAACTTGTCCAAAATAAAACTTTTGGATATGAAATGAATAGTTTTAAAAAGGCCTTTGAAACCTCTATAGATATTCCTTTCGCTTTATTGCGCATCAACAATTATTGAATTATAAAACTCTACGTGGAAGGTTGTTTTATGCAACTACGTACGCGTGATGATGGTAAACATCGCTTTTGAACTCGTGGTCTACCTATCAGATGAGCATATTCTATGCCTCCACTTATCTGTGTTTAAAACCTGCCTAATCATTTTTTTTCTTATTCAGTTGGCTTGTCACCTTATTCGTCAGGTTGCCCAGCAACAGTAAATATGGGAGCCTTAAGTCTCTATGAAGACAATTTTCGAAAGAATAGGCTACTTTTTGAGATCCTATAATTTAGTGTACTTTTTGCCAAATGATGCATATTTCAACTTGCAAGTTTGCACCGTTAAACATTGATCAAGTTTTTCCATGCAAATCTTCTACGTCTTAAGTTTTATTTCTCCCTAGTTTGCAACCGACAAACTTTTCATCAGCAATTCGTTGATGAATCAATCTTACGGAAGACATAAAACGAAACTTATAATGTCACCGCCGCAAACACTATTTTATTATTATTAAAACAAACAAGTGCTATTCACGAAAATTGGAACTTCGAGGAGCCTACAGGCCTGATCGAGAGCTGTTGTTCAGAAAACCTCATAACTGAAGTTCATCTTTCACTTTTTTTTTTTCAGAAAAAAAAATAATTTCGTCATTAAGTCCCAACTGCTTCATATTGATAATTAAAATAAAAATTTTCCATAAGTATTTTCAAAGTTGCGTTACATAACAAATTTTCCCATTCTTATTATTCATATCAGTTAATCTTGTTTAAGTTGAAACGTCTACACATCGAATAAACCATGCAGAGGGAGTCCTTCGATTAAGTTCGAGATCTTCTCATGGCTCCACTGGATATGGGCAGTGATCGGGTTATGAGAAAATTCCTGTGACTGTTTCCATAATGCTTGTATAGCATCTGCATCGTTTATTGGCGCTCAATATTACAGTTATTCCAGGTATAACGCAAGAGAGACCCAAGTGTATGCGCATGCGTTTCACAGCGGATCAATGATAGTTTGCATGATTCTGGAAAGAATGAAAAAGAAAAATCACAAGGATCCAGAATTACAGGAGAAAAATCTTTTCGAAGGGATGGCAGAGAGAATTAACTAATCCAGTACACAGAAATTATTCTGACAGCCTTTAGCTCGCTTGCATGCGATAGTTTTTGTTTTCAAGTGCTAGATTCAGCGCGGTGAATATTCGGTCGCCATATTGGACGGGTAGAGATTTGGTACGAGTGACAAAGCGCGGGGAAGGGAGAAGGGGAGATAACCAGAAAAACCGCCAGCCCGAAACCAATGATTTGTCACAAACCGTCCCATGTCCACTGCGTGACATCCCCGACATGTCACACATTCTTGAAGGAACAATCAAATGGGATGGAATAGAACCTTTTCTCAAAAACTGACTGGCTTGTCATGTAGCAAAACAAAACCTTGAGCGATCGCGGATGGAACGGTGCAGTGATACACCAAATTAAGCGGTAACAAAAGTTGATATCAACAGAAATTTGGAAAACGAGGAATGTAGAATTTGCAAAGCCAGACTACTCTTCCTATACGGGAGACGGCAACTTACATTTGAACGGAAAATTTATTTTGATCCCATAAAGAAAGGAATACAAGGGCCCTGAGTTTTACGATATAGCGAACAAACCTTTGTACGGTTATGCAGTAACTAACTTGGGAATTTGAATTCATTCAGATTATAACTACATTCTAAATATAACCCAATAACTAAATCATACTGAACTGACTAACTAACATACTAACTTATTTTAAACTAACTAGATATTTCAACACGGCAAAAAAACTAGCGTTCACCCTACGGAAAACAAAAGTTGAATTCACGGAATACGTGGCAATTTATTAAAGTTTACGCGCGTTTTGCCTACGGAAAATCCGACGTTTTCTGTGCGTTTTCGCATCAGTGAATCCCAGTATTCGTTCCATTATTCGGTAGTTTTCCTTAGCGGTAAATGCATGCAGGTAAACAATTTATTTTCCGGCATTAACCGCTCGGTTAACGCAGTACCGCAAGCAGCGTGTTTTCCTTTTGTTCATTAACATTTTCCGAGTGAACAACAACGTATTCACCAGAGTTAACAGCTGAAAACACACATTTTCCGGGAAGGTTGATATGTGTAAATACGGGAAAACGTAATGTTTTCCAAAGTTTGCAGTTCGTATAATGCATAGAAAATGCTATGTTTTCTTTTGTTCGCCACCGTTTTTCGCCCGGTAAATGAAATGTTCACAAGAATTATCCAACGTTTTTCCGTGATAGCAAAATCGACGAAATTCATGGAAATGCATTTTCCGGCGTTTTACCTTTCATTGTTGTTCAGTTAATCTATGGAAAATAACAATATGTATTCTGCCATTTACAGCCGTTTTGCGCATTCGAACGCTATGTTCACTGGAATTAACTAACCAAAAGCATGCATTAATTTTCCTGTATTTTCTGCAAAGGTGAATTCGTGCAAGGGATGCATTTTCCCGCGTTTACCGCCGCTCGGTTAATCGCTGTTCGTCAAATTTCACTTCTTGGATTCAACTCTACTGCAGGTTCTCAAAGCATTTTGTCCTATTTCCCACTTCCAGACAGGATAAGCACTCTTTAATAATTATCGCCAAGTTTATTAATGCACAATGATATTAGCGGTACAATTTATTCAGAGTCTAAAATAGAGCCTGATAACAATCGTGTTTCTTAGCCTTATTTAACTTTACACATTTCTCTGTCTAAAGCCAAGAAGAGGCAAAACTTAACCTTTAAAGTACAACTGATGTGATAAAATTTGAAGGATGTATTGTCTGAAAAGTCATGTGTGAATCAATATATACAAACTATGACCAGAAAAGTGTGTTAAGGACATTAGCCAGAAGGCTCATTCTTTGATTGATTATTGATTAGTTCACTAATTTCAGAATGATCTTAGATAGCCACATAGTTACAATGCTTATCTGTTTTTCTGTATTTCGATTGGTTTTGTAATCGGACCTTTCAGCGTCACCACGCGCATATAAAAGGCAATTTTAGCGTCCCTTTAATCAGTTCTTCGTAAGTTTTGAATAGCCTTGGTAAACTTTCGCCCTTTCGTTTTTCTCAACCTCTGGCACAAGCGGGACCGATATGTGAGTACCTTTGTAACTTTGTTTTTCCCTCTCCAGTCTTTTCAGTGTTGGGCGACAATATACAAACAAATATTGCAATGATCTGTATAGATTTAAGATTCAAAGGCTAAATTCGCGCCAATTTGCGAGTCAGTGAACGCCCATCATTTAGATAGAACAATGGGCTGTTTATCAGTCATCAAACTCTTTTAATTTGTTTCCAAACTTTTTTTCTGTTTCACTTGTATTGTTAATCTCGTTATAGACTTTAGAGCCCAGTATTTAACATGCGATTCTTTGATCATGTATTCCGCGGCTTTTCGTTAGATTGATAGAACTTCGTTGTATTGTTGTTTCAGTTTACGATCGATCGTTCGATAGATTGATTGACTGTCAGAATAATCGTTATTTTCGTAATTGATTGTGGTTCGTGGTCGATTGCTTTTCAAGAATAAAGATTCGTGCAAACAGTCAACTTTGGGTTGTCATTTCGATCAGTAAAATAGTCCCAAACACCTCGTTAACCGCGTTTTGGAGCGACACGCCCTTCAACTTTAGAATTTAGATTTTGGTGGCCGTAAACGCTACAAAGTGATTTGTAGATACATGTTTAAATTTCTAAACTTCTATCATAAGCATTTTGCAGAAATGAGTGTCAAGGTTTGAGGAAAAAATAATTTGTGAACTTCATGTGCCGAGGGAATCAAGGCAACATGCTGAGAATGTCACCTTACATTTAATCTTACATCTGCATTAAATCTATTTGAAACACTTCTGATGTTTAAAATTGAGACACTACTCCATCTGATGGAGAGCTAGAGAACTATAAAAGAGAGAATGAAAATTTTAGCTTCCTCTAAAATAGCAGATACATCCAGGATTTTGGGCTCTTTAAAATGAGCATGGCAAACTGTCCTCACAGATAAAAGCTCACTGGAATGCACAATTTAGTCAAATATGAAGTAGTGTGATAATGTTCAAATATCCATTCATATATATGTGAATTATTTGCCAAAAAACACCTGTATTCAATCCTGGACATAAGTGCCAAATAGTGATCAGGGAAGGGAAAATATTCTAGAGACTGAATTCACTTTCCATTGACAATAACTTAAATGTAGGCTGCTCAATAACTTTAATTGCTCAAAATATTACATTTTAGACATGTATAAGTTAACAGTCTTCAAACTCTCTTGTAATCGACCATGATTGTACAAAAGTCTCACTTTAAATTTGCCAACTGAGGTGGTTTCATGTGAGAAAATTGAAATCAGCAAATTGTCAAATTAAAAGCTTAAGTCAGACAGAATAAATGAATGGAGATGGCAGACCTACATTATCTGTATCATTGGGCAAAAATATAGCAAGTTTATAAAAGATGGTCCCTAGAAGAGAATTGAGTGACTGTATACTAAAGTTTAAATTGGATTAAAGTGGTGGCCCAGTGCAATTTTTCTGGGATCTCTCTACTATTTCTATGAATTGGTCTACCAACCCTTCTTTTCACTGACTGCCTCTTTTGCTGATTCGTCATGGAAGACTTGTACCGCTGGTCTAGTATATGGAAGAAGTTGGTAGCTTCTTCTGTCCTCCAGGTAAACAAGGGGGGCCTCTTCACCATTGATGTGGGATCTTCTTCATCAGACTCATCCGAGGAGACAAGACTAGAATGCTGGGCCTCGAAAACTGGTTCCCTAGTCTCTTCTTCACTTGCCACTTTGAGTCTCTTATCCAGTTTCTAAAAGGGAAAAATGTGAAAGAGGTTTTATAATACTGAATGGTGAGCAGTTCCTACAATAAAGCATTTATAAAGCTCTTGAATGAATCTCAGTGTCACTGGTTTAAGTTGTTCTTGGCATAAAAAAGTTTTTTTATCACCAGATCTACAGTTTAATTTGAACCTTAACCAGTTTTTAAATCAAACTTGAATTCAAACCTTCTGAAATTTATTCAAACATACAAGCTGATAAGATAGTTGAGTGTTAAACAGCCAAACAACTTTTTTTACCCTTTCAATTCTCTGTCGCTTCTTCTGCTCCTTCTAATACTGCTCGTACCATTTTCTTCCTGTTGTCTACGTTTCTTTGACGATGCGAAGTTTTGAGAAAGAGCATCTGAAAGGAAAGGTAGGTATGCCAAAATCAGTTATACCAAAAATATTTTCAGTTTGCAGGACTGTAGTGAGCAAGGGGCAAGATGGAGCACTTGTCCCATTTAATTTCAACCCAAAGTTAAAGAGAAATTGTCTTTACGTTTATTTGGCGAAACAATCCCCGATTCAACATACCCAGAATTCTTCTTTCAGTACAAGGAGAATCATTTTGAATCTGCTCTATTTCTTTGACCTCTTTCAAGATGGTGGCTAATACAGCTTCGTTTGGTGGTTCATCCTCTCTGTGAGAAATTAGAAGAACTGCATCCATTAATAATATGACAATGAAACTAAGAAAGATAAATTTCAAGTTAAAACAGGATAAAACAGAGTTCTTGTGCTCGAGTATAAAGCGCAAATTAAAAACCTCTGGAAAATTACTTGAGCTTTTCGTTTTGCAAAGCCGAAACGCGCCAAATTTACCTTGTTTCAAAAAAGACAAAAAAAAAATCCAAAATTAGAAAACAAAGACTACTAGTGAAGGTTTAGTCTGATCGTCCGGGTGAGTGTAGTCCTGAGAAGGACTGTTATCGGTGGTAGGGACTGACGTTTCGACAACCTGTGCGGAAGTCATCATCAGAGTCAAGTGAATGATTGTCGTTAGTAGAATGTTCTTATTCCAGTTCGTGTGAAATGATCGGTTGGTTTTGCCGTGATGTTATTGGCTGTAAGACTCAAGTGACTTAAGTCGGTCGTGATTGTCCTGTTTCGATCTCTCGGTAAAGTTAGGTTGTTCTTTTTCGGTCGTTTATGATGTTTATGTCGTGAATGAGTCGTTTGTATGGAGCAGGTAGTTGTTGACATCTGTTTAGGGGAGTCTGTTGTAAGTTGGTAAACCAGCTTTCCAGAGTCAGTCGTTGAAAATAGTCAGTGCTGTAGGTTAGGCATTGCGCAGAGTCCCAGTCAATGTTGTGGTTGGTAAGTCGATGGTGTTCAGCAATGTGATTGCTGACATCACCTTTCCTCGTCGCCCGTCTGTGTTCAGTCAGTCTTGTCGTGAGGTTTCTGCCATTCTCACCGATGTAGGAGGCTTGGCAGTCGGAACAATTGATCTTATAAATCGTTCCCTGTCTGTTCCTCGGTTCGTCTTTGTCTTTAACGTTGGTTAGTAACTGAAGCAGTGTGGTGATAGAATTGTGGGCGACGCGGATATTGAAGGGTAGTAAGATGCGCGAGATGTTTTCAGACATGCCTTTTATGTACGGTATGGTTGCTGTAGTCGTAGGGGTTGCGGTGTCATTTGTTTCGGTAGTGGTAGTGGAGACTGCTAGTCTCTGCGAAGTCCTATCGTTATCGCTATTGTTTTCATTGAACAAAGACTGAATGCATAATTAATGTATGGGGTTATATGGTACTCTTGCGGAAACAACTTCTAAAGGAAAAATTTTGTATAATTATAGCCTGGGCAATTCCTTCTGATTTTAATAAAGTTTTTTTTGTTATTGTTGTGTTGATATTAGTTGCGAATATGACCGTTATAACAACATAAACCAGCAATTTGCATATACTAGACTATCGAAAATGGCCAGATTGTCTTGAATTTTTGGCTTCAGGAAAAAATTATATGTATGTTGAACTTGAAAGTGAACCGTCTCGAAGTATTTGTAGGATATAAGAGGGAATTCGAGTGTTTTGGTAATGTTTTTCTTAATGTGACGTGCAAGTCATGTTGGTCACGTAATGCGCTTCTTGAGCTCAAATACGCTTATATAAATCGCTCTAAAAATTCGAAGTTTAAGTAGCCCAAAAATTTTAAAGCAGTTTCTGAAAGAAAAACATTGTTTTTGACAACGGTTATTGTCTCAGTTTATGCAGCCATGTAACAATGGCCGATTTTAGTCGCCAAAGTTTAGCTATCTCTGAATGGGTGAAATTTTACCTGAATTATTCGTAAAAAATAGTTTTTTGGGAATCCTAGAAAAAACTCTTTAGAACCTTTGAAAAACATCTTTTGTTTTAGAATTGTTATGTGGTAATCGAATTGCTGGCGAAATAAGCTTTTTCGGCCCGTTATCTTGAGATGCACTATTTCACCGGGAACCGCTTGACCTCCAAAACAAACGTCATTTGTCATAATTTTGAGGCAACAGAATATGCAACAGGAAACCTTTCCCGAAAAATAGAGGTTCATAGTTGACAATATAATAATAATAATAATAATAATAATAATAATGATAATAATATTAATAATAAGGATATATACATATTGAAAAAGGTGAGAAATTCTTGCCTATTAAATAAAAAATTTTAAAAAAAAGATAGGCTTAGTGCAGGCGTCTCACAAGGGCGAATGAAGCGTGCAATCGTTTATTAAACTTGCCATGTTTGATTTAGAGTTTAAGTCAACGTTGGGAAAAGGGGCAGGGAAAGGTGAAAAATATTCATTGCCCCACTACCTCCCCTCTCTTTTTGACCGCCGCTCGCTCGCTCGCCCCCTTTTGTACAAATTTATTTCTTTGCCCAGCCTTCCGTTGCGGTGAAAATCAAAGGTGGCAGCTATAATTTTCACCCAGATAACGCTGAGCACTCGCCAGCCAAAATTACGTCTGTTCTGCTAGCTAAATAAACGGCAACACTGAGAGCATATTCCGTTGTTCTTACTTCACGCTTTCCGACTCCTGATTTCTGGTTCTAGATTTTGGTTCCTGCTTTGCACCGCTGACTTCATTACAGTGCGGCCGCATTAATTACGTCTAGTGTAACGAAGTGTATCAAGTAAAGGAACATAGCACACTAAAACTGCATATTTTTTTTCTCACGGAATGTCTTATTTGCACAGTAACTGGAGGGATCTTGACGTGAGTGAAAACTGTTGGGTTTTATTTTTAGGCAGGAAATTTTGTTGACATGAGTCTACGGTATCATTGTACAGTCATGTTACTCGGTCGTACAGTTTCTTTCGACCTCCTCTCCACTAAATAATGTTTCAGTCGTCATTTGATGTACGTAGCTTTTATAAGTGTGTCCTAACTCGTTTATCATTAGTTTCAAGATTCTGGGAGGAACAAACCGATGAAAGGTTGAATGGACCTGAACTAAATGCGTTATTACTCCCGGTTCAGCGTGACCTCCACTGGGGACTCGCAGCGAATATTTTTTGTTTTTGTTTTTAAAGCGGCACGCACCTGCTTGGCCAAAATTGGTGTTCAAATTCTACCCTTTGATATATATTTTTATAGCATCTTACCCTTCACAGTTTCTCTATAATTTATTTTACAATGTGCATATTATGATGTCCATTCTAATTGCCGAAAGCTTCTTTCAACCCTTACCAAAGCTGTTGATATGGAACATATATGGTCCAAATATGGAAATGGTATGGGACAACATATGGCTAATCTATGAGCATTGCATGGTTTTTATATGGGATGTTAGCTCCCATATCAAACCCATAAATAGTGACTAGTGCCCGCCAAGTGCATTCTATTGTCTTTCACTATGGGATTTCTACGTATTTCGTAAAGTTCCATACATTCCCCATAGGATCTGGTATGGGAATGGTATGGGTCAGTCCCATAGTGATGCCATATGATGGCTGAACATTCTCTATGGGATTGCTACGTATTTCGTAAAGTTCCATATATTCCCCATAGTATCCATTAGGGGAATGGTATGCAACAATCCCATACCATTCCCATAATGACCCTGGACCATTCTCTATGGGATTGCTATGGGATTTTAAAGTTCCATATCATTCCCATAGCATTCAGCAAAGCTGACATCTCATATGGGAACACTATGGGGTCCTTTGACTTCAGCCCCATATCTTTACCATATGATTCAGAAATTACTAAAGGGACTGTGAGGTTAAAGGCAAGTAATGGTGACATCATATTCGTCCATTGAAACCATATCTTTAATTGCATCTAAAATTTCTTGCAAAAAAAATTGAATAGAAATAACAAAAAACCAAAAATCTTATATTTCTTCTAGGTCAACACTATGAAACCGGTAGTTTTCCTCTCGCTCAACACTATCATTAACAACACTACTTTTTTTTATCAAGCAATACGACTTAACTTGCCAACTCTGTCAAATTGTTATTCTTCTTTTTGATCGACACTATAATACGGTTACTGTTATTTTTGGCCAAGACTATGAAACTGTTATTCTGTATTTTGGTCAACATTATCAAACAGAAATTTTCTTTTTGGTCAACATAATGAAATTGGTAAACTCTTGAAGTTAAACAGTTTTACAGTAATTATAAAAAGTGTTCATTCTGCTCGTTGCTCTCGTACTCTTGGGGGCCTTCTAGCTTCCACACATTTCATGTTTATCTTCTGTATGATTTGGCTCGGTTGAGGAGAGTCCTTTGAAAACTTTGAACAGACTTTACCTGAAAAAAAAAGTTTAAGTTAATATTAAGTCATATTTACATGTAAAACAGTACCCCAACTTATACGTGGAATGTTGCCTTACCAAGAAACAAAAATTGCTTGATTGGAGGTAATCAATTGTAATGGGTTCTGTTTTGTTTGCTTGATTTATAAAATTAATAACTTAATTGAAAGCTCAGTGACATTATTTTTTTTTTCATTTACTGGTGTCTTAATTATCTCTACTGTGGCTAAGGGAGTAAGATTAAAACCTTTAGATCAGTTTTATACATTTTTTGTGGAAGTTTCAATCCAGGTTAATTGTAATGGGCTGCAATGGAAACTACTGGGATTCCAGTACTTTGTGTCCAAATAAAACTCTCTCTGCTTCAATTCTATATCATAATTATTGCATGCAAGTTTGTATTAAATTGCTTATTTTTTAAGGACAACAATGCCTTAAAAACTCAGTCAATTCAAGTTCTAATTAGTGAGTTAGAGATCCCCATGACTGCAAGTTATGTACTTATTTCTGAATAAAATAATTCAGTGTTGCACTACTTACCAACAAGGGCATCAACGATGAGGGGGGTCAACGGAATGTTTGCATCACCGCTTTTGCCTTTTCTATCACTTCCCCTTGCACTTGAAATTGCAAGTGTTTCTTTGGTGAAGAATATGTCAACAACAGCGTTGACATATCCGGACCAGGACTTGAACGCAGAACAGTAGGCCCGTTGGTGAGGGTACCAGAAGACACTGGATCCCTCCATGACCTCTACCATCTGTAAATAAAAAAAACGTATACTAAGTTATATTTTAGTCTGTTTGTGACCTCTACATGTTTATTGTTGGTCGTTTGCACTGAAACAGCTTACAAAAAAAATCAAGTTATGGGTACGAAGAATGCCTAATTAACGAACAAATAAATAAACAATACACCACGCAAATATAACTCAATGAAAAAACATAACGTTATATAATATTGTCAGTAATACCTTGTATTCAGCAGCCAATGTGCTGTCCACTACTCCAGCTCCTGGTCTGTTGTTTATAACTTCTGCAGATGTCTTTGATTTTACTTCAGTATTAAAGAAAATAATCTGCTGTTATCACTCTGTTTAAGCTGATCATACTTCATGTTTTTAAAACAGAATTAACTCCTTACTTCACTAAATTCTATTGAGTATCATCTCCAAATGGTACTATAGCCTACATGTAGATGTACATGTGTGTTGGTGTGTAGCTGAAAACATGGAGCTTTCAAACTCAGAAAGTGGAAACTTACATGCTATGTTGAGTCTCTTGTGCACTTTCTCCAGCCGCTTCCTTAACGCTTTTATCTCCATCCTCTGTTCTTTACAGCAGTCACTACTAAAAGCATCAGCATCCTCAAGGATTTGTTCCCCCACCACCTCCTCCTCCATTTCATCATCACTGTTGTCTGCAATGGCACTTTGAAAATGAAGGCCTCTCTTGGGCTCACAGGTTCCCTTTGTTTTAGTAGCAGCTGGCTTTGGGTTAGCAGCTGAAGAGCTCTGCTTCGATTGCACTGATCCTGGAGTGGAGATAACACTGGTGTTTGGGGTTCTGGTGAATGATTTGGTACCAGTAGAACTTCCAGGCACAGTTAGGTTGGCTACTGAAGATTCTTGTATGGTTGATCGCATTGACTCAGGAGTTGTGCTTGGGGTTCTGCCTGATGTGTAAGCGATGCGAGCTGGAGTCATTGGTGACTGGTTCGAAGAGTTGGCTTGGCGAAGTGGTTGGGGTGTGAAAGTGACGCTGGGTGAATCATTTACAATTGTAACCTCATCATTGTGTGTAGTTGCTGTTGTAGAAGCAACCCATCGACTTATAGCCTGGGCCTTTCTTGCTTCCAGCATCATCTTCTGTCTTTCTTGCTCCTGTTCTTTCTTCTTCCTTTTCTCTTCCTTGTTTTGGACAGCCTGCTCCTTTTCTTTAGCACTTTCTGTTGACTCCTGCTTCTTTTTCTTTTTCTGGTTTTCCTTGTCTCCTTCAGGATGCTTTCTTTTTTTCTGTGCTTTGGGCTCCTGTCCTTTGTTTCCATTCTTCTTTTCTTTTTCTAATTGCATCCTCTCCTTCATAAGCTCGTTCTTATCCGCTGTAAAGAAAGATTTTGAAAAAAAAAAAAAAACAGTTCATCCTTTTGCCTTGCAACATTTTAAATGGTAGAAAAACTGAGAAGAGGACAATTCAAAGATTAAGCGAGTGATTTCAAAGTGGCCGACCAGGTGGCGCACAGTCAATTTAAATTAAAAACATCCAAGAGTGAAAGGCATCTTAGGCTGGTGGTACAACAAGCACTGTGCGGAAACTACAAGAGAGAAGATAAGTAAGATAAAACCGTGCCCGGTGGTGGCATTGTACATGTAGTACATGTAAATTAAACCTGGATAAGCGACAATCAAAATTGACTCACCCCCTTTGTTTAGTATCTTGGCATCATAGTATTTACCATTGGGGATCCACAAAGCATTAACGATATCCCCAACTTGCATTTCATTGTCTTCTTCGTCGTCAGGGAAGATGTGTCGAACTTCCTCTTCAGCAAGCACTCTCAAATTTTCATCATCCTCATATTTTACAAGGTACCAAAGTTCTACAGGTGTAACAAAAATTAAAACCCTTTGAATTTTCTTAAATTCAAACAATTAACTGTCAGCAGCAAGAGGCATAAAAAAAACTTTTTTAATTAAGGGGCCAGGCTGTTTGGATGCTTTCTGGGAATACAATCTGTACAGTTACTGGTCACTTTGTCACCAGTGAGTCTCGCCACCAGAAAACAACCCAAGATACTACCAATACCATGCATTTCTAGTTCTTAAAACATGTGCAGAGTGGCATTGAGTTTGTTGGTGGTGAAACTTCCTGTTGGTGAGATGACCGGTAACCATATGTACATACCCCTATGCCCTTTGAATTTTGACTAATGTCTGAAGCAGCAAGTTTTTGGAGCAACAAGAGGACTCTTGTTTCTTGGTCAGTTGTAATGTTTCCCGATTTGCAATACAATAAATATATTACTGGAGCACCAAAGTCAATAGAACTGATTGAAATGTTCTATTCAAGGGGGGAAATCCATTCATAACTTTGGCTCAAATTTTCCTTTTAAGTTCAGTTTACCGGTAGTTTCTGTTATTACTCTCTGGCTAGAGACATTACTTAAACATGTTCCAGGGAAATTTAGGCAACTGATATGTGCAGAGTGAGTAAAGGTAATGTCTTTTCTTTGTCTTCAAATGTTTGATATGCAAGGTCTATAAGCATGCAAGAGTACAAGTGAATCCTTTTGAATAAACTTGATAGTTTGGCAAAAATTATAAACAACTAAGGTGCATGTACTTACTCACTGATCTGACAACATGCATGCTTGTCGATCACTTTGTGCTTTCATAAACACGATTCAATCGAGTTGCTTACCTTCTCTTAGACGCGCTGGAGCACTTCTTTTCCTTGAATTTCTTTCCATCTTTTCTTGCAGTGGGAATAGGCAAACAAACCTTAAAACTCGCTCTGTATAAGTAACAAACTCTCTGAAGAAAGGCTTGCCGAAATGTGTGAAAAATTTGAAAAGGACGCGCATTTCGGCGTGGGTCTGAAGGGCTCTCGTTATTGGTCAATTTAACACCACGTGTTCTTGTGTTGAGTCCGAAAGTCCACTACGCACGCGCACTTGAATAACAACACGTGTGGGGTTAACGTGTGAGGGACCGGGAACTAGACTTTAAGTCAACAAACATGGCCGACGATGGCGAGAAGGTTGCACGAGAACAAAGAGGTCGCTACCGAGAATACATGCGTCATTCTAATCCATACAAATTTCCAGCGGCAAGAAGACGAAAAGGCAACCTCTATAAAGCGAAACAATCATCAACTGGTACACGAAATGATTTAAACAAATGCGATGTTGAAGAAATGATTCCCGACACGCGACATGCACAGCCTCTTTGTACTGGCGATCCTGCTGAAATATTCGAAGCAGAAACAAACAGCATGATTTTAGGTGAAGACTGCAGCTATTTTCAAGTGCAAGACATGGAAGATTCAAGCACATTTGGAGTGGAAGAAGAAAATAATTTGGGGATAAGCGGAGACGAATTTGAACTGTTTGATTCCGCGGATACTAACACTTTTGAACAATTTGTCAAAGACGAGGATGCTTGCTCGGACATTTTCAGTGACTGTGAGAACCCTGATGAAATAGACACTGAATGCATTCCAGAACATTGTGGAGCAGAATCAGATGACATGCTATATTCGGGAGCTCCAATCACAAGTAACTCAAGTGTTGTGTTGTTGCTATCTTTCGTGTTTAAGCACAAGCTTACACGTGAAGCATTCAATGATTTGCTTGCAGTAATAGAGGCTCACTGTCCCCGGCCTAACAACTGCAAGACAACAGTAAACAACCTGTTCCAATTTCTGAGCAGAGCGAAGGGAAATGTTGTCAAGGATTACTTCTGTGGTTTCTGCAAGGCATATTATGGCAAAGATGTCAAAGGAAACTGTACCATTTGTGGCAAAAGCATCCAAAACAACGGTGGATTCTTCATTGAAGTGCCTATTGAAAATCAGCTACTTAAGTTTTTCTCTGGTAAGTGCAAGACTAAGTATGTAATTGTGTTACAGTATTAAAGTATTTTCAAATGCTACTACCACAGTCCAACAGTCGTCATAATTTATAACATAATATCGTTATTATTTTCATTATCTATAACAAAATTCTGGTTCTGGAGAGGCCTATTTGTCATGTAATTGGTGCATGATCAGGTTGGTACTGTACATGTACTGGTATCCAATGTCTGCATACTTCAAATCGGATACCTGTAATTGGACACCTACGTCATTTGCAGGTCAATCGACATCAATGGACAGTTTTTTGGGTCCGGGGAGGTGGGGATTTCACACAAATCATGTGCATTCTGATACAGGGATTTGAACCTGGAACTGCAAAAATTAATGCATGCCTCTTTTGCATATGAGCTGTTACTGAATACAATTTAAGCATAGATTACAGGGAAATGTAAAATGCTAGTATGCCCTCTACATCAAGAACGTTCAGCTATGTTTTATACAAGGGTCTCTTTTTCTTCAGATTCAGAATTTGTTGATGGACTAAAGTACCGATTTCACCGAGTTAAGAGGGCTGAAGACAATATAGAAGATGTCTATGATGGTTCCCTTTACAAAAGCAAGAGTGGTCCAGGTGGATTTCTTCTAGAGCCATATAACATCTCAGTAAAACTTAACACTGATGGTGTGGCAATATTTCGTTCATCACAATTTGGAGTTTGGCCTCTGTTTCTCCTCGTTAATGAGCTTCCTCCATCACTAAGGTACACAAATATATGTAGGCCCAATACCGGTATTTACCACACTGTATTTTAAAAAAAGTAAGGACAACAATAATTACAGTATTATTCACCCTCAAACATCCATTCTCAGTTATATGTATCAAATGAAATGTGTTGTATTAATGAGTCAGAATGCAGTTACATGTACATTAACTTTAAGGAGTCACAAGCTCTTGTAGGTAGTTAACAGTATAAAATTATGTAAGTTGTACACTATAGAGTACTTGCAAAGTGAACAGATACTTGCATAGTGCCTTCCTTTCTCAGGTGTATAAATGGTTACCAGAAAATTTACTCCTGGGGATAAAACTGCAATCGACTAGCATCTCATCCAGGGGGGAGTAGAAATACTCCTAGTCGGTTCATGTTAAAATAAACTAGGATAAGCCCCAGCTCTGATGAGCCACTTGCCTTGTATATGGACTATCTTACCTAAGCACTTACACCAGATATGTTACTTTTACAGGAGAACTAACAAGTACAGAATATTTGGTGGTCTATGGTTTGGTGAAGAGAAACCTTTTTTCTCAACTTTCTTCAAGCCATTTGTTGACACTTTGTGGAAAACAGAAATGCATGGTTAGTAAAAAACAATTACATTTGGATAAGTCACCTAAATTTTCATTTATTTTTCCATAAAATAAATTTTTTGTGTAAAGGTACTGTACTCATCCATCAATAGCCGTTTTTACAAAGGAATTAAAAAATTGAAAAAAGTAACAATTAAATAAAGAATCTCCAGAACATGTGTCATGTGGTCAGTCTTTTAATTGGAGAGTGCCTTTAGTATAACATGTAATATTTTACTTAAGACTTTAAAAGTTTGTTTATTGAAATAACACCCAAAGACAAACTTAGGAACTCAGTGATTGAAAGTTCTTTGAGGTATGAATTTGGTCTGTATAAAGGGGTTGTTCATAAAAGGAGAAGTTTAAAATTATTGTACTTTTTGATATAACAGGAATTGAAGTCACACTTCCAGATGGAGCAAAGAAGAAATCCAAGGTTATGGCTCTTTCTGGTCACTTTGATCTTCCAGCCAGAGCTGGTGTCCTTGAGCAGATGACATATGTTGGCCACGATAGCTGTAGCTTTTGTGATGAACATGGCGACGTTGTCAAGACTACTGGAAGAGGCCATGTTATGACCTTTCCATTTCGCAACACTCCATCTGGGCATGCTAAACCACGTGATGCAGTGGATGTTAAGGCTCACTCGTACGAAGCCCTTGAAAAGAATGCCACTGTAAGATACCTGTGACTTAATATTTTGATTGTAACTTAATATTTTGATTACATCTAAATAATAAAAAGAACGTTACATGTGGTTCATGGATGTTGAAAAATTTTAAACCAAAGACAAATTTAAACCACAACATAGATATGAATATGATGATTTGTTATTAGTGTGAACAACACAAGATATCAAGAACATAATGACTAAAGCATAACATTGTAAGGAAGAAACTTATTTTTTCTCTATGTTGTTATGTCACTACTGTGAACCAGGTCTTGGAAATGTTGTTGCTCAAGAATATGTATCTTGTTTTAAAATGCCTTTAGTTATTTTTGGGAAAACACTGAACTTCAGATTTCTTTTACAGGTTTGTGGCATTAAGGCACCAAGCCCATTATTACAGTTACCGAGCTTCGACGTTGTTAATGGCATTGCTATAGATGCTATGCACTGTGTCTACCTTGGAGTTGTAAAACAACTTGTTGGCCTGTGGTTTAATTCAAAGCACAGTGATCAGAGGTGGTACTGTGGGAGCCAAGTAGAGATGGTGGATAAACGCCTGCTGGAGATCAAGCCCCCTACTGTGATTACCAGGATCCCAAGAAGTATTCAGCATCATGTAAAATTCTGGAAAGGTAATCAACTTATGAGACATAAGCTGAAGCTTTATTATTTAGTGCACTTATCAGTGTCTTGCTGGGTGGAGGGGGAGAGTGTATTTTATAAATGTAAAGAAAAATGAAAGAAAAAGTTGAAAGTCTTAATTAGTTTCCACACTTACCTAAGCAAGTCCAAGCCTGCATTGATATCATATTCATTTGCACTGTTTCTTCTTTTACAGCTACAGAGTACCGCAACTGGCTACTTTATTATTCCCTACCCTGTTTAAAAGGAATTCTACCTGACGATTATTACCAGCATTATGCCTTGTTGGTTGGTGGCATTACCTTACTGTCTGGAAGATCCATTTCCCCTGGACAACTTCAAATGGCTGGAAAGTTCCTGATTCATTTTGTTGAGATGTTTGATGTGTATTATGGTAAGAAATATTATATGTAATGATAAAAACAGTATATATCACTTGCTATATATAGTGCTAACTATTCAAAGTTTACTCAAGGTGTTATAAATTATTTTCAAGCAACATAACCATGAGCTTGAATTTTTTGGTTAATTAACTCATAAGACTTAAAATCCTTTGTGCTAATAACCAAGATAGGGAATGCACACTTAATGGACACACTGCAAAAGAACTGCAAAAGGTATTTTATTCCTGCCCTTACAGGAAGTACATGTATCTTTTTATATTGACAGATCCAAGATATGTGCTGATGAATCAGCACATGCTGCTTCATTTGGAGAAATCAGTGCGGGATCATGGTCCCCTTTGGAGCAGTTCCTTGTTCGTTTTTGAGGATTGGAATGGAGACCTTTCTAATTATTTCCATGGAACACAAAACATTGCAATCCAGGTCAGCTAGTGTTGCAAACTGTTCAATTAATACTTTGTACAGGAAGTTGATGGTTGTTGTACTCTTCCTGGTATAATTTTAAACAAGTTTTAAGACAATGAATTACTGTTTTGACCAACTTTTAGCCACAAAGTAAAAATAATGGAGTCAGGCCATAATACAATAGAATTTATTCAGTGTGTGTTCTTGTTGTATGTCTTGCATTCAATGGTTCTAAGTTTCCATTTAATTTTTTATTGTTTTGAAGATAATGACTGCTGTGACAAGTCAACAAAGCTTCCCAGAAATGATAAAAGAGATTCCTCCAGGGCATGCAAAAGATCTGGTGCTGCGGCTTCGTGGGCAAACAAACAGGTTGGTAGTTAACCCTTTCGTGGCATATCAATCATTCTACTTACTTATTGTTTTTGTGTATGTTTAACAAATTGTAATCCAATCGCAAGGAACTTCTAAACAAGTCTGGAGTAATATGACTTTAAGTAAAGACCTCTAAGGGGCATAGGTTGTATAACAGCAGTATTTTTTTCTTGTCTTTCAGGACCAACAGGATGCATCTCAAAAATGAGTTTTTTGCAATTGGTGCTCTAAAGAAAGGGACACCTGGTGCACCATTTGAAGAAGATCTTCTGCTTTGTTTGGGTGTGGAGTCCATTGAATGTGTCACTTTCTTTAAACGTCTACAATTTGGGGATGCCATTTTTCACTCACAAATGTACAAGAGAGTTTCAAGAAGAAACAACTTCACCATTGCGTATTGCCAGGGAGGGCACACAAGCTATGGCCAAATTGAAGTGTTCTTTTTGGTTGAGGAAACTTTCAGGATGACTTGTGGCGCAGTCATCGCTCCAATGCCCAAGTCTAGTGGAGTACTTTGTGAAAGGCATGAAGTATTGGGGAATGTTGTCAATCACATTGTTCCTCTCCACCAACCAAAGAAGAACAGATTTGACATTATCCCTTTAGAGGACATTATAGATGTGTGTCTGTACATTAAATTTTCAGATAGTGAGGTGGGATATGCTGCGCATTTTCCTAACCATTTTGAAAAGGACTGAACATTGTCTTGTATACATGTACATGCATTTTCTTTTGCAAATTTTAGACCAAAAATTGTCACTGGCCTGCCAATGTAAAGCGATGAACATCAACAATGATTGTATAAATTCAAATCACTGAATTTTTTTTGCATTCAAGCTTCGTCATCAGTCTTCAACACACAATTGGACGCATAAGGCCTTGCATTTAAGCTTACTGAAGCCTTATTACATTAAATTTTCGCACCACATTAATTTTGTGATTTTGAGGTTTATGCATTTCACAATTTTGCAAAAGGTTTTGTATTTTGAGTCACTTTTATTCTGTGTTTATCAGTGAGGTGATTTACCTCAATTTTGGCAATTTACTGTAAAAATTCTATGACCTAAATATAAGGATTGTTGTACAAATAAGTTTCAAAAACTATTATGTTATCAAGCTTCAGGTCCGTTGACACTCACATCTTCAAAGTTAACTTCACTTTTCATTTTCTTTTGGACTTGCAAACTGTAATTTAACTTATTCTTTCTTGATTTTTACCTAATGCATCACATAATTTTCACATCATGTTATGTACACAAAACTTGTTTTTCATGCCACTTAAACTTTTCAATATTTTAAAATTAATTGCCAAATTCGCAAAGTTTAGGCATTGCAAAGATTTCATGTAATAAGGAACATGTAGCTTGTTATTTTCCTACGTACAGTCTGCAAAGATTTCATTTAATATAAAGCCTTGAATCTTTGCTACCAAACTTAATTTTTCAAACATGAAAAACTTTTTTGAAAAAAGGCCTTCAGTTCATGGTGACAATGAGAAGGATTTATTATTCAACAAAGTATGATGCAGTATATGCATGTTGATATTGTTGTAAGTTTCATAAAACTCAAGTTAACACTTGAATTATGACATGTAACACAATGACAATGCATAGGTGAACAGAAACTTGAATGAAATTTTCATCTATTTTTATTAGGGAAGCATGTCAGAGTGTTGCAAAGTTATCTCTTGACTCATGTAAAATATTCTTAGACTTTTATGGTCATTTCAGTTAAAAAAAATGTAGCCTGTCAGAATAATTAATGGTTTTTGCTCTCTGTTTACAATAGAGGACATTATTGTCTCAGTCCAATTAATAAAATTGTCAATTACTCAATGTGTGGACATGTGTTTTCCCATTGCCATTATGAGCATAGATATGTCCCATAGATTTCCCATAGAACTACTGTCATGGGAGATCTTTGGGAAACAAGAGCTGAAATGGTTGAAATATGGAGAGTGAATGTCCCATAGAGATCCCATACAGTTTTCACAATGGGAAATCTATGGGGCATGATGAACACCTGTCAGCTGGTATGGGTAATCTATGGTATACTCTTCATAATGAATGTCCCATATCAATGCCATAGGTAAGGACAGTTGTGGGAATTCTTATTGGTATGGGATGTGTATGGGAACCTTATTCCCATAGGTTTCCCATAAAATAAGAAGCCTTCTATTTTCTTCCCATGCATGTCCCATAGTTAAAAATTTGGTAAAATTTGGCCCCATACCAATTCCATATACCCAGGTTACCTTCCCATACCATTCCCATCTATGGGTCAGATATGGTCCAAGCAGTCCCATACCATTCCCATACTTTTGCTTTGGTAAGGGAAACTCCTTGAGAGACTTAATCAGGTGGCCAGTCTTTAAAAGAGGTCAAGGGATCCTAAAAATTTTGGCGGTGTTTGTAGTCAAAGAAATGTCATAATTTGGGCGTACCATGCAACCACTGATATTAAATTGCTTGATTTTCTGTGTGTAAACAATTTGGGAAAATTTGTCCTCTGATATAGTTTTTAGAATCCCCCTGCATATTTTAAACAAACATGGAATACTATCAGTATTAGGTTTGCATTTCCAGGCATGTAGCCTTTTTGGACTATTTGTTGGACCAATGCTTTATGTTATCATTTCAAAAGCACCTTGTTTGTGTTATTTTATTTATTTATTTTTGGATAAAGGCTGAGGCGACTGTTCACTGCATTATATGAATTAACCAACTCAGTTAAATGATTGACTACTAGTTCATTTTGACCTGCTCCATTGGTTTGTGAGGTTCAATTACAGTATTCATAATTTTTATTAGTTAGCATCTTGATGGAGTGTCCAAACAACAAAATCAAAATAATGATAACCGACAATCAGAACATTCAATTAAAATAGCCAGACCATTTTACAATTGTGTACTTAGCTACCCAGCCTTTGATTTGAAGTGAGGCTGAAGGTGACCTTGTTGTGATCGAGATCAGTATGTAGTTAGCATGATAACAAAGTTATTTGCATTTGAAAAGCAGCAAGGTTTATATCATAACCAGGTCACCCTTAGCCTCACCACTGTTCAAAGACTATTATAAGTTAAACTTAACCACAGTAAAGTGTGTGCTCTGATTGGTCAACTTAGTGCTGCCTGTGGGTGTATACTGCTGACATGAGCAAATGCAAAGACTAGTTTTCCCCACACACATGTTATTTTTGTGGTTACATGAGATTTGCTAACTGACTAAAAGGGGACTGCTGAAATGTATCAATGTTATGTTATAAAACAAATGTTAAACACAATTTGGAGGTTTGGAGATTGAAGGTTTGCTTAGCACTCAAGGACCCAGAGTCTCTCTCAGCTATTGCCTCACGTGACTCTTATGCCTCTTTCATGTTTAGCAACCTCCTGTGTGCAACCATAACAAGGGTGTATGGTGGTGGTGGTGTTTACCATTTGTTAAATGGCAACCAACTATTGGCCGGGGGTCAATGAGAGCTCAAAGTAAAAACAAGCCAGTTGCCTTGAGGACATGAAACTGGGAGTGGCTGAGTTGCAAATGTTTTTTGTTTTTTTTTAAGTCTGGTTAGTGGAGAACATGGAGGAAGTCTCTGGGACTTATCATAGAGGGCGGCTAAGCAAAATCAAAGTGATACGGTGGATTGAAACTCAACACTCACTTGAAAACTGCTCCATTTTTATGCTTCACTTTTTAAAATAATTTCTGGGAGGAGGTGTGTGTTTCCTTACTAAAATCATGAAATGGTTGCCAAGAATGAAAATATAAGTCACCCAGAAAAGTAGACGCAGCATCAAGTATTACTTGACAACTGAACTACACCACTAATAGCCTAGAGTGAGTGGTGTGGCTAGGATTTTGAAACTTGGAATTAAGAAGGCTTGAGTTGAAAATTGTAAGTATGAAGATAATAATAAATTGTTTGTTCTCTGTTTTTGTAGGCTTGGAGAAGTGAAGGATTACCACTGACAACAAGTAGCAATGATGCAGCAAAAATGTTTGATGCTACCCTGACACAGGTTGGCTTTGGTTGAAAATTTATATGGATATCAGGGCTAAACTCTAATTCCCTCCCTATGATAAAGTCCCACCAAATAGAAGCCCCATCCCAAAATAAGCTCCTTCCAAAAATAAGCTCCTTAAAAAGTCCTTTCAAAATTGTATTAGCCCGGCCCAGGACTTGATATCAAAATTTTACAGTAATTCTCGCAACCATCAATGAATAGCAGTGATGAGTTTGTAAATAGTCTATGGTGCTCTTTTGATGGAGGTTATTACAAGATGAATTGGTTTTATCAACTGAGTTGATCACCAAAGATAACTTAAATGATTGAGGTCATACCATAACTTCCATGTAGCTTTTTCCTGAGAGATATGACAATTAACCTTGAAAATTAACCTAGTGAAAACTAGCATCGATACTTGTGAGAAAATTAGTATCTAGTGTTTATTTGTTTCTTTTTCTTTTTTTTTTTTTAGGTATTAGTACACAGGATGGTATGATGACAGCAGTGTCAATGGAATTGAGGGCTCTGTCTCAAAGATGTTAGCAGCAGATCCCAACTTTGGTGAGAACTTTTCTATTCAGGATTTTGAATAACAATTATTGTGCAACTTTTTATTGGCATGGACTAATGACAATTCTGGACAGAATAGTCTACCGTTTACTAAAGAGATAAGACTTAGTTGAAACGTGTGTTAAGGAGATTGATTGTAAAAAGGAAATGTGAATTATTATCATAACCATTAAAAAAATATATTGAGTGGAGTTGTTGAAAACTAATACCTAACATGCAAACTACTCTTCCTTGGATCTACCCCTTGCCATTTTAGCGAGTAAGTCTTTGCACTTTTAGTTCCTATTAGTAAAATTGACTGCTTGGCTAAAGTCACTATTCCTTTCCAAAAATTTGAGCAGCTTAGATTATTTATTGCCACGTTAGTGACTGGGTGATTTAAAATGACTTCTGGTGACTTCTAGAGATCACTAGAGCTTAGTTATAAAGGAAGATCTTTATTATTTTGACTACATACATGAGAGTGCTTTTGACTTTGATGATCCTAATCAGCTAACAATATGCTTGAGGAACGTCATATGTCACTATCATGCAGGTGAACCCAGAAATGCCATATCATAATTATTAGAGAGTTTCTGTGGTTTAATGGTAGAGAATTATTCGAAAATTCTGGCTTACCTCAGGCACAAACCAGACCTACATTCTGGAAGAGTATTATGGTATCATTTTTGTGGAGTGCCCCATTTAATTGACATCACCTGTTTTTGTTTCAGTAATGGGTCATGTGATCTCGTGTGGCTTAGACCTGATCTCATCTGGAAAAGGAATCCACACAGATCAAGAGCTGAAGAGCAGCATGCTGTCCCTTGAAGGGTTAGCTGGCAGGAGTAACATCACAAACAGAGAGAGACTGCATGTCAAGGCAGTCAAAGAATGGGCAGAGGGGTGAGTGTTACCAAGATGTCATGTTAATCACTGAGACCAAATTTTGACTCTTATCAAGTATTTGTCTGTTCTTTTAAGACGTGCCTATCAAAATGGGTGACTAATCACATCTTTAATGACTGTAAAATGAAATCATATACGTGAACTGCGGGTGAAGAACTGAGCACTAATTAAGCAGTAATGAAGTATAGAGCCTTAGAAACATTTTTCAGGCCTGTACGGGCTTTGAATCCATGATCTCTGAGGTACTGGATACTGCAGTGCTTTTAAACACAGATTGTTCCCTTTCCCAGACGAGCTGTTTACATTATCTATGGTGCAATAGCTTATCTCGTAACTTTATGGTTGCTACCAAGAAAACAAGCAAGCACATCTTTCACACCAAGAATTCGCTGCTCATTTTTATGCTTAAAAAGTAAAGGTGGTCTGTATCATCGCCGCCTTTGTCACTTCTGGACGACTAAAACTATCTTTGAAGGAAAAAATTTCTCATTTTTTTTTTACCTACTCACCATTACACCTACCCCTGTAAGTACAAAATTGTCGTGTAAAAAACAATTTGTGAAATTTCTGCTGCAATGAGTGGCTAGTGGCAAATCTCTCAAATAATCCCTCTCCCCTCCTCCCTCCCCCCTCATCATCAGCGCTACGCCATAAGAGGGTGAGCGACAAGGAATACAATTTGGTTGGACAAAGAGGCCGTACTCACCATATCTCTTAGTTTCACTCTCCTTGCTTTATCTCTTCTGCTGCAGTTTCTTGAACAACCCCTAGTAAGTAAGATGGTATGATGGGAATTGAGTGAGGGCGATTATAATTCTTGCCAAGGCTTTCATGTGTACGTCCTTTCCCGGCTTCATAGAGGTGCCCCTATAGACCGCGATATGAACAGTTAATGACAATATACTTCCATTCTCATTTCTTTCAGAAATACTGCCCAAGCATGTCTAACGTGGGAAGATATATTAATGGAGAACCCAACTGACATGTTTGCTTTGAAGATGGCTCACGACTCCTACTTCTATCTTGGATACCAACGTCAGTTCAGAGATTCCATCGCAAGGGTGATGCCGAAATGGAAGGAAGACCTGCCACTCTATGGGTAGATGGCTTAGCACTAACTGTTCTAAGTTCTTTCAGTATTCAATCAGTGTTTAGTCAGTCTTGTGTGGTGGATCCTGCCTTTCTCTCCGAAGTAAGAGGCTAGGCAATCAGGGAACTTGATCTCATAAACAGTCCTGTTTCTGTCTAAGTAAAAAAGTTGTTAAGTTCAACTTCAATTAAATACTGTTTTTGATAACCGTAATGAGTCGATTTAGAGCCCATGGCGCTTATTTACTTACTGTACTTCAAAGGGGGGGGGGGGGGGGTGCTTATTAGAAACAGGGCGCTTATCCAAACAAAAAAAAAAGGAATGAAAAAAAAAAAAAAAAAACGAAAAGAAAACAGTGAATGAGTTGAGTGTTAATCTGACAGTTGTAAATTTATGAGGAAACACGAAATTACCTTTCTATCAACGGCAGATATCTTCACGGAATGTACGCGTTTGGCCTGATAGAAACGGGATTTTACAGAGAGGCGGAGAAGCATGCACTAAAGGTTAGCTTTAAGACTTTGTTGATGGCGATTTTGTGATAATTAACTTCTTAAACAATTTAGAAAGAGCTTGGCGTTACCTTCATTCTGAATCGTGGCTGAGTAGGAGGCTTGCAGTCCATAATTCCTTGTTGAACTTTACATAATGCTTCAATGATGTGGTTGTGTTCATTGCCTGAAGAGGCAGACCTCACCATTTTGCAGTCAAAACGTAGCGATTATCACATCGGAAGTGGTTACATCCTAAAACGAACAGTAGTATTCCGATGGTAGTGTTTTATTTGTTTGTTTTTAATTTTTTTTTTCTCGCGGTAATTTTATCTTGCGAAGGGTCTTGAATTGAATCCAAGAGATTGCTGGAGCACTCATGCAGAGGCCCATGTTATAGAAATGGAAGGACGTCAGGATGAAGGAATTAAATTCCTCAGCACGACCTTGAATGACTGGACTGTAAGGCCCACATACAGTGAATTTCACCTAACGCTAGCATTGCTGTCTTGCGCGTAATATATAAATTTTCCTAATTGTACTTAACGTTAGCACCGCTTTCTTACGCATAATATATAAATTTTCTGCTGATGCTGCCGTCTAGATCTGGAGATTGAAAGTGATTGGAACGGCTGTAATATGTTACATTTAGAAGCCTTGGGCTCACATACCAAGATAACAGTTAAGTTTTTCTTTTTTTTTAGCTTGCGTTGGCTTGTTATATCAAGAGTAAAGTTACATGAATTTTTTCTTCAGGGAATTTACAGCAGAATGCGCCTAACCGCTGGGTTTTCATAATGTCACGCGTTTTAATAGCCAGTGTAAAGTTATCACAGTAGATACACACACGCGCACACATGCACGCGTGCACGCATGCACGCATACACATCCCTACAGTAATTCCGCGAGACACGTCCTTCAGTTTGAACCTCGTTAAGATTTTTGGCAATTGTCAGAAAACCCTGACTTCAGATAACGTTACTACAAAATACTATCAGGGGTTCGTCTCTTTTTTTCGCGTGGTATGCACTACGCCCTCAGTGTTCCAGCACGTGCTGTGAAAGACATCGAGCCGTTTCAACAAACTTACTTCTCTCTGCCCTCCGATTCAAGTTTCCCCAGCAACAATAACAAAACGACCACATTATTCCGTATGAAACTGCACAGACCCGAAACCGGAATGATTAGTGAGAAAACAGTTGAGAGAGGAAGGGCTGGGGTTTATGGCCAACGTTCAGTTCTTCGTTTGTAAAAGTTAAAGATGTTCGTATTTCTTCCTTTCTTTCTTTCTTTCTTTCTTTCTTTCATCCTTCAATCACCCTGTGTAGATGGGAGCTATGCTAGCCTGTCACAATTACTGGCACTGGGCGCTATACCACATCGAGAAGGTTGTTATCTCTTTCTTTAAATTTAATGTTATGGTTTTTGTGTTTGTTTGTTTGTTTGTTTGTTTGTTTGTTTGCTGCTTTGGTTTTCGCATCTGTGGTAATTTTTTTTTAACCATGTTTGCTATTAAACGCCAGCCTTTCTTTATTAGGGAGAACATCAAGCCGCAGTGGACATTTATGACGAGGAGGTGTAGTGTAAACGTGATCGATAACCTGTGATTTATTTTTGTTATGACTAATTCTCATCAGGTCACATCTGATAGGTCCATACACGACGTACATGTCAAATTAAAGTGATTTTATGCCAATTTGTTTTTTAATTCGCTTATAACTGATTATAACTGTGTAGCTTTTCTCTCATGGTCAAAGGTTGGGAAGCGTTGCCATTCTGGTGCCATGCTTGACTTAGTGGACGCTTCCTCATTGCTCTACAGACTTCAGATGGAAGGTAATGAGATAACACGTACCTGCAGATGTGTTGTGAATATCATTATTTGTTTTTTTGTCGATCGATCGTTTGATCTATCGAACGATTCATAAATCAATCCTTGGTACAATCAATCCTACTAATCATTTGGCAGTCAGTCTACTAATTATTCAACCATTCAATCAATAATTTATTCAATATATAAATCAAGGTACTATTCAAATGATCTAAGTATCAATCGAGATAAAGCCTTAAAATTAAAGCATTATTAATCATTGTAATGCAATTATTGTATACTGAAATTATTGGCATGGCTGAATTAAACGCACAAATTGATCTATTTTGTTTTACGATGTTTTTTGTCATTGTTTGCTTTTTTCCTTTAGGTGTTGATGTTAATGATCGGTGGAGAGAGCTGTTTCATTTGTGGGAGTCACACACAGATGATCACATTCTGGTACGTGTCATCGTTACGCGGCGGTGTAGCATGCAATAAATTATCATCTTCATAATTAGCAAGGTGAGGACAGTCGCAGGTGCTTACTGCGATGTCAACAAACCTTGCAAAATGCCAATTACAGTCTCTTGAGAAAGCTTCGATGTTACATTTCTTAATGGTTAAAGTGCACATGACACTAAATTTTTTTCTCTTGTTTCTTGTTGTTGGATATCTATAGAAAACGTTTCGAAACCTCAAAAGAGCTGGAAACATCTAAAAATAGTTTTTTTTGCTTTCAAAATACGCGCAATTTGCCTTCAAATTTGTCCCGGTCATTGCGCGGCCAAAATTGCACGTGACGTCACATTGTGTACCCAGATTCTTCGAAGTCAGTGGAACTTTCAGAAGAGTCGGACACAAAGGAATCACTAGAATCACTGGACATGTGTGCCTTACAATGCATTATCTATCTACTACGAAGTACTGCAGAATCCTCTTAGCGACAACAGACCTTCGTGGCAAAGGTATACAATGTGACGTCACGAATAACTTCGACGGCGATAAACTAGGTCCCAGTCTCTGGGACAAATTTGAAGGCAAATTTTTCGTATTTTGAAAGCAAAAAACATGCTTTTTTAATTTTTTGAGCACTTTTAAAGCTTCGAAACGTTTCCTATAGATATCCAGCTACAAGAAACAAGAGAAAATGATTTCGTGTCATATGCACTTTAAAGGGAACCTCCACTCTTCTAACAAATAGCGCTCAAACTATTCCAAATGTATTTCTCAATACATCTGGTTTGAAAAAAATTGTCTCACCAAGCATTTTGTCTTTTTTTTTTCTCTTTGTGCTTTACATGTATACTACGTGGGAAATGTCTATGACATAGTGTCACTTAGTCCTAAAGGGATGTTGGCCATCTCCTGGAACTCCTTGTATATGTTTGAGTTCCCGGCTTCTGTAATTTGTTAGTAACTGTTGATTTCAATTTTCAAGAGTTTTAAAAGTAATCGGGGATTGCTTAGATTTTGCCTCACTCTGTTAGGTGATTGGTCTAGAAAACCCATAACACCTTTTAAAAACCAATCAGATGCAGACCTTGAACCAATGGCAAACTGGGTACCCCCGCGTTTTCCCGCGCTTCGGGCAGTTCTAATTTTGAGTCCTCATTGGTTTTTAGTGATAGTTTAATTTCTTTCGTTATAATTGGCTGATGTGATTACTTTGGTTTTTGTTCACAATACCCAATCGAGAATCGCCCTCTTTTCCTGGGTGGTCTTGCACAGTGAAAAATACAAGCCATTACTTTCACCCCGACCTCTCCTCACCCAAAGCCCAGGTCTCTCACACATCCTTCATTAGCTATTGTTTAATTAATTTTTTTTACATATTTTATTTAATTATTTTAATTTTCAACTCAGGTTTTCAATGATGTTCATATGTTGATGTGTACACTGGGAGCTAAGAAGGAAGATGCAACACTAAATCTATTGATGTCACTTAGAGATTATGTTAGGTAATATGGAAAAAAGTGTAGGAGAACGCTCTGATCAACAACCTGTCATTCAGTGAAAGAGTGTTTAGTTATCTCTCAAGCGTTGATGGATTTGTGGCATTCTGACTAACTTTCTACACTTCCTTCGATGTAAAATACCCGTAGATCTAAGTTATAGTTATTTATAACTGATTATATCACCAAGTACTTTCCCAGGAACTGAACAGGAGACTATGACAAGCGAACAACAATTTTATTATCACTTTCTGCAAACGAGATTTGGTTGTTCCAGCTCGTGGTCGTAAAATTATTTGCAGTGACAGGTTCTCAGTGAGAGGATCTTAAAAAAAGAAATCAACTGATAACGGCGATGTATTCAAACCGCAGAAAGATTCATGAACTATTGTAAAAGAAGCACGTTTCGTTAATCTTAGGTTAACGTTTGTTCACGTATTTAAGTGGGTGATTTCCGTTTCTAGTAATATAATTATCTTGAAGTTCTTTGTTTTTATACGAGACGTTTTCAAGGCAAGGAGGGAACTTGAAAACGGGGGAATCAGGCGCTAAGTTATTTGTCTTCTCAATTATTTTTTTTTATTAATGGATCATGTTCTACTGAGACATTAGCTCAATCATTATTATGACTTAGCCTTATAATGTCTTTTTTTTTTGTTTTTGGTTTTGTATTTTTTCTTTTGTTTTTCAGGGATGGCTCAGGAACAAATTGCGAAGTATCTAGAGAGGTTGGTTTGGCCCTTTGTGAAGCATTTGAACAGGCTGACAAGGTAAATTCACCTCTTTTACGGTCTCCCAACTTGACTTCACTAAACACTTATTTGGATATATCAATAAAGTTGAAATGGTAAATTGGCCACCGTAATGATTACAAAAGCTGACGTTTCGAGCGTTAGCCCTTCGTCGGAGCGAATAGAGGAATTGTGGGTTGTGTGTGCTTTTAAAGTAGAAAATGGAGCTCCGTTATTGGTGGGAACATGGCAACGAGAAAAACAAGAATAAATTAGTGGAATGAAAAGCGTTCGTTGATACCTGTGGGATTTAGACTGCCGGTTTGAAAGATGAGCTTTTGTTCAAGATTTTTACGGCTTTCCGTGCTACCTAAGTGTAAGGAAAGACCGCAGATTGCCATATGTTGCTTAGAATGATTAGGTAAATTAATATGTCTAGCGACTGGTTTCGATGTGTCCTTGTCATTCCTTTCCACGTCTCGAAGGTGTTCTCGGAATCGGTCACCCAGTCTTCTGCCTGTTTCGCCGATGTATATCTTTTTGCAATAAGTACAAGTTATGCAATAGATTACATTGGTGGAGGTGTACGTGAAGTGATCGGTGATCTTAATGGATCGCTTAGGTCCCGATATTTTATCAGTGTTGTGAATAAAAGGACACGTTTGCGAAACAGGCTCATCTTTCAAACCGGCAGTCTAAATCCCACAGGGATCAACGAACGCTTTTCATTCCACTAATTTATTCTTGTTTTCCTCGTTGCCATGTTCCCACCAATAACGTAGCTCCATTTTCTGCCTTTAAAAGCACACACAACCCACAATTCCTCTATTCGCTCCGACGAAGGGCTAACGCTCGAAGCGTCAGCTTTTGTAATCGTTACGGTGGCCAATTTACCATTTCAACTTTGTTGATAGATCCAAATTATTTCGTTACTCTCACCGACGCAGCCCCAAACAGTTTCTTTCAAAACTATCAGCCTTTATTCACTAAACACATGACGGACTTATGACTGGAACAATGAAATGCTTGAAGTTTAATTTTGTCTCTTTTTTTTTTGAAAGGGAAACTTCGACAGAGCTGTAGACATTTTAAAACCCCTCCGTTATGACGTTGTCAACATTGGGGGCAGTAACGCACAGGTTCGTGTATTTCATTGCAATTCATTGTCATTAATTTGTGCAACTTGTGGCAACATCTCTTTGGTTCTTCTTTGACACAGCGGGACATCTTCAACTTATTCCTGATTCACGCTGCTCTGCATTCTTCACGAAAAGAGCATCATCACTTGGCAAGGTAAAGTGCATTTTCTTTCGTTTGAACCGATATCCTTTTCATACCTGAATTAGATATCTGTTGATCCTAGCAAAAGTTGAAGTTTAAGTTTAAGTTTAATTTATTCGTCACAGGAATGGCAGGAGAAAGGAACAGAACTTTCGTTCTAGTTGACACCTAACCCCGATTTTACCCACCCATCCCACCCCGGGGAGGACATCCATCACACAGTAATCTCGTGTGTGGGAAATTAACGTCTCCTACCCCAACCCTACAGGAGACGGGACCTCCATTTATCGTTCCTATCCGAGAAGACTAGAAAGTCTAACCATTTGCAGATATTATTACAAAGGCAGCACGTTCTTCTCAGTTAATTAAAAACCCTAAGTGTTGGTCCGGCCAGATTTCAACTCACGACCTCCCGCACAACAGTCCGGTGCTCTACCAATTGAGCTAACTGGGAGGCGGTTTGAACTAACCATTGGCTTGGCCCCATTGGGGCCAGGTAAAGTGAGGTCGACACATAGGCGTGACATACAAAAGATATCACGTTTTTATAAAATTCAGATCTAATGCATGAAATGTTACCTATAACCGAATTGAAATGACTACTGCTAAGCAATACCTGGGCTGAGTCTTCAAAGGAAAGTGAGGTGGTCTTTTTGAACATAAACGTCAAGCTTTACGTCATTGTTGAGATCCTTGGCCTAAAAACAATCCTTTGCAAAAGATCCACAGCGAATAATAAGTGTGGCCCTGCAGATGAATACCACCCAGCTCCCAGTTTAAAATCGTTGGCTCAAGCTGAGAATCTGATTTTTACATATTTATGATCAAGTAAGAAAGACGGGGGGATAAATTGCACGGGGGAAGTGTGGGGCGCCATTAGTCACGGTTCCTGACCTCGCAAATGCATTTTCTAAAGTTTACCTTCACGTACGCTAGCGTTTTCGTTTTTCTCTAAAGAAGCTCTCATTACTGGGTCCACCTTTTAACTTGTGTACTCACAAACAGCTTTTTATTGTTATTGTTCCCTTGTGTTGATGCATCCATGGTCACGAACTATCCGAAAATTGCAAAAATACGACTTTTCTGAATAAAAGCAGACAAAATTAACCTTTAACGAAAAGTGTGTCTTCTTACAGGAGCTTATTGACAGAGAGAAAGGCAATGAAAGAAAATGCTCCAATGACAGACCGACTCATGGGGCAGGCCCTTGCTTTACATGTGTAGTAAGGTCAGGAGAAGACTCTTTGAAATTCATAGTCGGATGTACAACACCAACGCGGTCCGCGTCAAAATAATGGCTCATGATATACGTTTAAAAAATTTAATTAACCATAGCAATTCACCAGCTGGCTTGTAATCCAATTGAATAAAACAGTAAGGAAAAGGTTTTTTATTATCATTACTGATGCATGGTGAACTTTCTAGAATGTAAGCGAGTTAAAAATCAAATGAATGCAGACAATGTATCCCACAAAAGCGAGAGAAAAGGAAATTAAGCTGTGGACATTCAAGGTGGCTTTTTTAATTCACCGTTTACTGGTCGAACTGGAATTTGGAATGTTTTTTTTGTTTGTTTGTTTTTTGTTTTTTGTTTTTGCTTTTAACAAAATAAGTTTTCAGGTTATTCATATGTAATTACACAAAGATAGTCCCTAAAGCAGAGGGTTGCTGCCTATTGGACACAAACTCGGCTACTCTCGCCTCCATACTAGCGCGATATCCCTCCCTATGGTAGGCGGCGAACATTGTTGGTGTAAAGAACTGATGATTGGTAGAGTGCTGTGGGAAAACCCCACATAACGCCTCAGACAAGCTGCGACATGTATTCCCATGGCAACATTCACAGCAACAGAACGTCAAGCGATTAGCTTCCTCCGATGACAGCTCGGGACCAGCCCCCCAAAGACCAGCCTCCAGGTCTTCATCCATGTCACGTAATGCTTCTTCCCAGGTCACATAAGGTGTAGTTTTCACTGCTTTGTCAGGGTGCCTGGGGACTATGTACAGAATTTCTCCTTCTCCAACTTTAGTCTTACCGTCGCTGTTAACGTTCTTGTCATAATAATGTACTTTGAATCTGGAAAAAAAAAAAAAAAGAAAAAAGAAAAGAAAAATAAGACACTACAACAGCTGTCGGTGCGGTGCATTTCCAGACCTATAATTTGCCTAACCGTCCTCTAGCCGTGCTTATTCCAGGCAGCGAGTGCCCTATCTTTTTTATAAAAAGGATTAGGCTAGATTGGGCAAGAAAGAGAACAGATAAATTTTGCCGTTGCAATATTATTAAATCATACAAAAAGTTTTGTTTGTTTTTTTTTTAAAGTTCACACCCTGATAGCTCTTCAGTCATCTGCAATTCAGTGGTATACGCTTAGTATATATTCACTATACAGAAAATTAGGGAGATTACATTGACAACAGATTTCTGCACCTGAGGAAGTCTTTCTCCTCTGTAAAACACATTCTCTCCTTATGTTAAGTTCCATAACGATTTCATCATTTGTTTGGTTTCTTGGAAAATGGATCTGTTGCTAATCACCCTATAGATACTAGTTAAAAAATTTGGAAGGTTAATTAAAATACATCTGGCCGATTCTATTCGCTCCGAGGATTGTTTTCTCATCGCCAGCCTCGCCACCAAATTAAATATTCCATAACATTTCAAGTTGAGTGTCATGCGCTTGTGGCGGTTGCAAGGATTCAGGAAACACAAACATGGATTGTGAAACCGTTGCACTGTATGTTATAGGAAGAATTTGGTATAACTTATGGTGGGCAAACTGATTAAGTTTTCGCAGGAGCAAAAAAAAAAAAACAGCAGAGATAGCTTGTCTTGCTTTATATAGCGTACTTGTAATTGCTCGGCTGTGACCCGGGGCTCCTCTCCACGAAGTTATCACGAATATCCTCTGCTATATCTCGTCCATCCACAGCTGAAAATGAACATCCTAGCTTTTCCCTGGCCAAATTCAGAGCAATCAACAATGATTTTCCATAGTCTTTGTCTAAAATAGAGCGTCCTCCATCCACTACCACGATCTTTCCCAGTCTCAGTTTCAATAGGGGAAGAATACCAAGATTTTCAACGTGGCCGCCGTCAGTCAAGGATAAAACAGGTGGGGGTTTGGGTCCTATGTTGGTGGTATTCATCATTAAACGATGGTAGTGTACGGAAGAGACGTTGATCGTGAACCATCTGTCAAATGGAATAAAATATAAATAACTAAGGTGGAGAAGAAAATAAGTAATTACTATCTAGGATATCATGAAGTGAACCTTTTTTACAGAATCACTGGGAAAGATATAAGAGATTCCGATATTTCGACTGGAGTCGAGAATTTCGAACGTAGAGAATATATCTTTGAGTAATGCTTCGCCCTCGAATGTCCGTAGCAGATATTGGGTTATCATCAGTTCAAAGTGTCTAGTTCCCAAAACTCTTGTCCGTTAAGTGTTCTCAAACTTTTAAGATGTATAGACCACTTTCTTAAATGGCAGCCGGATCAATTTTCTTTTGTTTAAATTTCAATTAGCCCTTCATGCCTCGCTTGAGATAATGTATTCTTTTGAATTTTGTACTGGAGAACAGGGCCAGAAGTGCTAATTTAAATTTAGACAAAAGAATATTAATCCGGCAGCCATTTATAAAAGGGGTCTATAATAAACTATTATTGTATTCAGCAAGCTGTTACCTGGCAAGTCGTTCAAGTCTTCCGACATTTTTTCCTCCAGTTGGTACCAGCGCCAGTAAGGAAAATATCAGACAAATACCAAAATGAATCAACATTCCAGCAACCAAGACGGTTTCTTTGTCAATCTTCGCGAACAGGGTAAGAATGAGAGCCAAAGGAACCAAACGCACAAACTCTATTAGCACAGTAAGATTCTAGAATGAAATATGTGATAGTAAAGGTTATAAAATAACTGAGATAGTACGAGTGAGCGACCTAATTGGTCTATAATCTGTCGTCTAATGCACCGGTGAACGCGTAGAAATTTGAAAAAATTAATAAAAAATTATAGGAAAAAAAATCAAAATTTGAAAAAAAAAAAAAAGGGGGAATTACAACTAGTTTACCGGCTTAGTAACCCACGCGGGATGTTGGAGGAACATTTGAAAAATTTTTTAACCACTTGCCTCTCGCTCGTGATTTACAAATTTTCCTCGTGTTCTCCCAAAATCTCTTGTTGGTTATTAGGCCGGTAAGCCTATGCAAAGTGAGGTCTATTGGTTGAATAACGTATGTGAAGCGAACGAAGAAACAAATCGTAGGTTGAATTTGGAATTAACAATATTATTTTCTGTTTTTTTTTTTTTCCTAGCGTGCTGTCGCTAATGTTATATCGAATTTTCCTGACCTTTGAATTCCCATGAGTGACCAAAAAAGAATTTCTCCTTACCGTATCAATAGATTATCAATCAAACGAGAAATGAGAATAAAGAAAAATATCAATTAGGGGATTATTAGTTGATCCAATACCGATTTCTCCAAACTAACATCATAAGAACTGTAAGCAGACAGTAAGGAGAATTACTAATGAAATCTTGGTAATGCAAGGGTTAAGGCGAGGGGCAGCAACAACGAAAGAGGTTATCAGCTATTTTGGCTTCTATTAGTTAACAAATAGATTCCATGTTGTACGTCTGTTCCGTAATAAAATCACAGATGATTTCAAAGTATGGCAAGAGAAAAACAGAGGCAAACGAAGTGCAGCAACCAATCAAAATGCGTGCGTAATTGAGCTTATCATAGAATTTTCACTGCATCAATCATGCAAGAAATCTGTCACTTCTCATGAGATGTTCGCTCGATGGATGTGTGGGATTCTCCACTACAATCCGATTCTGTTCCCTTAACCAGTTATGCATCATGATCACCTTTACGCAGAAGTGTCGTTTGTTTTCATGCCTCTGATCAGCCACAATAGACGCCCCGGCGGAGAGTCCCAAGATGACCTTTAAGTCCCGGGAGGGTGCCTCGTCACTTTGCTGTACTCCCATATCATAGCTGACCGCGGCATTCGACGTTGCCGCAGCATCGGAAAGGTATATGTCTTCGGGCAGTAGCTTACCGTGAAGCTCTTGCTCGTCAAGACAGCGATCAAGTCGTTCCATACCGTGTGGGGACATGGTAAGGACTTCGTAATGGGGTTCGCTGGCAGAGGGGGTGCGTCGCCATCTGTTGACGGTGGTACAAGCGATGTAGATAGGTGTCAGGTCATCCATATCATCTAACGTCAAGGCTTGTCTGGAAGTTGTGCGTTGGACTCCAGAAATACTGGAAGCTGGGCAAAAAAGGATGAGGTTACGCTAAGAGATTCCACTGCAGCCGTATCTACCAACAGTCTGTGGATAGTAGAACCCCTTTTGGATTATCCATCTTAGAAAAATGATAGAGACAAAAATAATTTTAAGAAAAGGAAAAAGAAAACAGAGGTTATTTAAGCGACTGCGGTGCACTAAGTTTCCAAAATCACCCATCTTTTTTCCAAGCCTTTTTGAAACGTTTTTCAAAAAGGGACTTCACTCTTGCTAACCTCGTGTCTACTAAGCAGAGTCACTTTGTGCATTTAAGCGTGGCCGGTCTCAAGTTATATACAGTCGAACCTTCCGTCAGCATATGTAGTCGTAAGTGGGGGGGGGGGGGGGTTCGACCGTAGTCATTCATGAATTTTGTCCGATGTTTCTACTTTTGTTTGTATTTTTTCCCATTTTTTGGCCATTCACTTGACCGTCTCATTCATTTCTCAGTACAATTTAGGACCATTCTGTAAGGCACTTCCTGTAACGTGGTGTCCTTGTCTGAGGTTAGATTACAATTGATAAAGATCACGATACTTTTACTATTCTTTCTCTCACCACCCACCCCTCCCAGCTGACTGCTACTAATCAAGAACGTTTGTAATAACACGATGAAATACAACCTCGTTCCCAGGGCCCTTTTCCTTGATTGGGGGTGGAGTTGGGGATGGGGCGCCCCACCCCCAGCTAAGGGAAAAGGGCCTGGGAACGAGGTTGGATGAAATAACCAAAATGAAATGAACGAATAAAATAACTAGTTATATAATTGATCAAAAGTCCCATTACATTCTTAGTAAGAAAAATACGTATATTTTTACCTGACACATATGTGGGGAAGACTTCGTTGAATGTTTTCAATCAGAGGATTGAACCACAATAGAATTATAGACACAGCTAACAGATAATTGAAGCTTTTTTTAGTGTAGGAGATTCCAAAGACACTTCGGCGAAATACTCTGCTGTGAATAGTAAACGAATAGAGATAAATGACAACCATCAGAGTAGCATTTCTGCGCACGAGAGGAAATGAAATCCAAAGAAAGAGAATCGGTATCACAAGAACTATTTTTACCCAATCTGGAAGGAAAAGAAGAGAAACATAGAAAAACCATGGAAGAAACAAGATACCGAAGAGTGATGCACTTAAAAGTAAAAGCCAGTTCAGAAGCTTTTTTCCCCTTTGGACGTAGCCTTTCAATACGAAGCATATGAAAGCAAAGCCAACAGGCACGGCGAATAGAACAAAACGGCTGTTATTGATGTAAGACGTTTGACGGCTCTCTTCGCAGTCTTCGAAGGTAATATTTGGACTTTCTCTTGCAACTTCATGACACGAACGTGTGCCTCCCCTGAGAACATCACCAAACACATAATCGATGAAGAAGGCTAACGGATAGGCGTATGAACCCCAAAGGAGGAAAGGAGCTATAACGGAAACGAATAATATCATGGCACAGATGACAACAAACTCCACAAATCCACGGCAAGGCTTTTGGAAGTTGCACACCAAGCCGGCATTTTCTCTCAAATGGTTAAAAAATTCCTGATGCCATCTCTTATTGTCTTTCTTTCCATGTCGGTATTTCCAGTCCACGTACGCGGAGCCTGAGCAACCGCCCCCTGATACACAGCTCAGATAATCTATTTGTATTTCCTTCTGTAGCAATCTGCGTAACACTCCTGAGCAGAATGCCGCTGACCGAGTACCGCCACCAGAAAATGAAACTCCAAATTTTTCCATAAGAAGGAGCTGGGATGGGTGGCACTGTTTTATCTGAAAGAAGAATATTTGAAAAATCGAAAGGGAGTGTAAACTTGTATTCGGAAATGTAAGTGGAAGCTCTATTAGCTGAGTATACGTTAAGTCTTTACACGCCCCATTAAGCAAACAAATTGATACAAAGCAAAGAGAAACGAAGAGAAGCAAAGCGAAGCAGTAAAAGAAGATTGTTACTGAAACAGGCAAACGAACATCGGCCAATTTCTTTTAACATGCCCAGTGGTAATGATTCAAGCTGGTTCCATGATCACACCGAAACTTCGGCCCTACCAAAAGGCTAGTTACAAAACAGATAAGTTGGGGTTTTTTTCTTTGAATTAAGTAGGTATTAGATATTTAGAAGGGTTCTTAGAACCGAAACCAATGAAAGCAGTTGGCCGGACAAAGGCAGAAATCTCAAATAGCGAATGAGAACTCGGGCTAAAAACAAGCATTCTGTCTTTGGCCATGACCATAGTGATCAATCCGTTTTCGCAATTAATTTATTTTTATTAATCTTAATCGAAATAAATAGAAAATATATCTTTCACAAAGAGCTGCCCTAAACAAAGACACACAAAATGTAAGATAAAACCCAACATAAAAAAAAAACAACAACAACAAAGGGAGTATACAGTAAAATACTGATTAAAGCGAAACCATGTAAAAAACGAAAAGCTCGACCAAAGACAACTAGACGCATATCTGCGTGAACTCGGGCTTTCAATATCACACATCTGGAGTTATCTTTAGGGGACTGCCATATTACCATCGTTAGTGTCGTGACGCAATTTCATCATTGCCGGTCACAAATACGTCTACTTGTGTTTATTTTTGTCCGCTGGAGTGTAATAAATGTTATGGTACGAGACAACAATCAAAATAATATATTACCATATAGGCGTAAGTTCCTGTAGATGCCAAAGGTTGAAATTCAAGGACTTTTCAATGACTTTAAAGGCCAAGTTTTAGAAAATTGAAGGAACACTTTAGAAAGGTTTGCATAAGCATTTTTAAAATCATTTTAGTAAAATTTTTAAAATCATTTTTAAAACCGTTTTAGTATGTTCAATTAAAGGGATTCGACTTTCATTACATACCAAGAGGGAATACACATATTTTGACCTTTTTGTGGGTTTCAAAATAAATATACAAAAATCTGAAAACCACATCAAAAACCCTGTGCATTCAACTATTATTTCTCACAAGATTTTTGAGAATTGATTTGCTGTAAACTGAATCAGACAATATTCCTTCGCTGTAATCACTTTTAAGATCTAAACTTGCTTTAGTTCAACAAAAATCAGTTTTTGGCAAATCATCTGACAGTAAATACTTGTTCAAAGATGAATTTACATAATCTTTTGCCATACTGTATAACATTAGATAAGGTGTTTGAATTCCAATAACTACATGATTTTATTACGGAGTAGCAGAGTGAATAGACAGCCACAGCACAATTCACATTGAACTTTCTGGTTTCACAGGCATGACTGAAAATGGGCACTATTTTGAACTTTATCAATTTTAACCTCTTTCAACTCAAATATATCGTTATGTATGCTCAGAAAATAATGTACTAAGCTATTCAGTGATGATACTTCAAGCAGCACACATGTACCTTGAGAAAGGCTTCTACCATAAATATCCCTGGCATGAGAATCGAATATTTTCAAGCCCACATTGCCTTTACAATAGGTAGCAACTGCAGTACATCCTATTGTCAAGACAAAATTGTTGAAATTTTTGGCTATAAGTGAAAAAGGCTCTATCTAAGGAGGTAAATTACTGTTATCCTTCTATTGTAGCTTCTTGATGAATAGTGCCAGTGTAACTTTCACTGTATTGAAGTTCATAGTCAGTCTTGAACACGTTTCAAAGTGTGGGTAATTCTGTCTGCATTAAAAATGATTTGGATATATCAAAAAAGTCGAAATGGTAAATTGGCCACCGTAACGATTACAAAAGCTGACGTTTTGAGCGTTAGCCCTTTGTTACGGTGGCCAATTTACCATTTTAACTTCGTTGATATATCCAAATTATTTCATTACCCCCACCGACGCAGCTCCCAAACAGTTTCTTTAGAAACTATCAGCCTTTATTCATTAAAAATGATTGTCTGGCTAACTGAGACAAACTTAAATACAACTGATTTCCAATATTGATTATTGACACCAGATCATTAACAGAATCGATTCCTTGTTTGTTATTGTAAATAAAAGAGCATAAACTAATTGCAGCACACTGTTGTCCTGAATTTTGTCCAAATACCAACTCATTAGCTTGGCTATAAGGTGCCGTTTTTGTTTTGCTAGGGTCAGTGTAGATTGGAGTAGGAGTCCAAGCCAAGAACATTACTTCTTTTAAATCATTAACCATAAGGGACATTCAGAACATGAAGACCCCGAACCACCTGAAAAGATTTTGAACTATTTACGTTTATTGTTTCTTTTAGACTTCACATATTTATCGTAGATTATTAGCACTACTAATTAGTTATTCTATATCTCCCAGCGTTAGCCCAGCTATTTGGGAGTACAAGTTCCAAGTTCCAAGTTTCCAAGTTCAGTTTGTGTGTGTTGTGATTTCAGTGTTTGTGTTGTGTTTTGCACTTTTGCAGCATAGGTGGCCCATAAGTGCAAAACACAATGTGTTGTGTTTCAGATAAATGTATTGTGTTTCAAATAAGTTTGTCGTGTTTTTAGCGCGTGTGTTGTGTTTTCAGTTTTAAAGTAGTGTTTTGCACTTATGGACCACCGTATTATCCTCTTCGTATTAAGCTTACAGAAATTCTTTGTAACTTCTAACCTTCACATAACGACATAACCAAGAGGAATTCGGTATGCTTGGACGAAGACGCTCATAAACAAATTCCTTCAGTTTTCTGCCCTTTCTTCTGAGACGTTTCAGAGCAGCTTCTTGTATTCTACTGGGTTCTCGATCACGTCTAAATACACGGTTGTGTTTACATGTAAACATAATATCAGATAGCTCGTTTGATCAGGTTTGATATAGCAGGTTTCGCTTGATATTTCTCGATAGAGGGTTCACTCGTAAATTGATCTCTTGTAAAATTCGCGGACTGACCCGTTCCCAAAACGCTCCATAATTTTTAGTGTGGGTCTACTGATAACGATGTGTGACTTTCTATCTATACTGAGCGTAATAGGCATCGAATTTCTTTCGCTTACATCAGTCCACGAAGGCAGGCATTGCTTTACCATGCGCTCTAGAGTTCACTCTAGGCATGCGTTTACACTTCACGCATGCGCCGTAGTGGAACTCCATTTTGTGAACGAACACACAAAAAACAAAAACAAAGCCGAATGTATACTTCGGGCGTTTCCTTCGGAAAGCCCGAGTAATTACATCATCCCGGTAACAAAACTGACTAACGCAGCATGTAGTTGTACGCTTTTTGCTAAAGAAAAAGTTCTGTCATTACGACACTGTGCCGTCGGAATAGAGCTCTCCTTAAATCTTGTTTATAGCCGTAAACCTGTTATTGTACGATTGTGATTCTCATGATCATGAAACCATGTGAAAGTGATGAGACCATCACTTATGACCTCTTGATGACAGTTATGTTAGCACTGTAAATCTGGGTTTTTTAAGATTTCAACTTTCAACTGATTAATTTAGTTACATCCTGACTGAAAGACTGCATACTAATTAGGTAATTTGCTTATATCAACTCAGTTGAAATTGTAAATTGGCCCTTCATTACTGTGGCCAATTTACAATTCCAACTGAGTTTATATAACCAAATTACCTTGCTACCCTCACCGACGCAGCACCACAGTTTCTTTAGAAACTTTTAGCCTTTATGCATACTAATTAGTTTTATTATACATTGTAGTCACCATCTGTCTTCTCATGGGCTAAACGCCTACAGTTAATTCTGGGAAACAGCGCAACCTACAGAATCATAGAATAATCTGTGGGTTGCGCGCGCAATGCATGATTTCCGGTGGAGCGATATCTGGCACAGCGAAGTAAGAATGACTTCTCGATTCGCTTCATCGACCCAGCGAGAAATTGAAAAATTACTTGAAGATAAAGATTCGGAAAATACTAAAAGAATTTATAATAAAACAATAATTGGATTCGGTTTTTGTGATATTCGGAATAATCAAGGTCTCGGCTAGTGTTATCGGCCTCAGCCTTCAGCTTCAGCTGATAACACTTACCCCGACCTTGATTATATAGAAAAATTCACTGCCTGACGAGTGAATTCCACGTTAAATTTCACGCGAAAAACCGATATCGATTTTTCAAGTGAAATTTAACGTGGAATTCACGAGTCAGGTAGTGAATTTTTCTTGAATCGCATAACAGAATAAAAATAAGAAAATAAGAAATTAAAACGGCAATGTTATTGTCTGTTTTTATTCCGTACGCGCGCCCTTAAGAAAGCCATTTTAAAGTCAACTGTCAGATCTGTCATTGTTAAGGGAATGGAAATGAAGGTAAGTCGTTCACGTTTGAACCGTCGACAATTTTAATTGTACCTCGTGAATTTTCTTGCATCACATAGCTAAAGCCACCAAATCACTGGGCGAAACCAGATGTTTTGTATTTTTGTGCGCCACGCCAGTGCGCAAACGATGGAAACCCTTTCAAAGTCAGGTGTCAATATCTGGCGAATGTAGGGAACAAGATATTTTTAGAAAGAAAACCACTTTTATTTCAAACTCGTGGAGAAAGCGGTGCCTCACATTTTACAATCTTCAACAAAAAAACTAAAAGTACACAATACGGAGTTATTTAAGACAGAGATTTGCCGGCTACCACTCAACTTGGCAGAATGTGGCGCCGACAATCAACAACTGAATGGTCAAATCCTCAAGCGAAATGAAAATTTCAAGCGTTCCGGTATCAAAGCAAGATCTACAAAAAACCGGTAAGTGCTTTACAGTTGTAAAAAGAAGTGTATTCAATGATTAAGACTCGAATTTCTCGGTAAACTCTGGCGAAAAACAGTTCAGTTAAAAGTCACAATTTTAACTGTTTTTCTTTCATCGCAGGGAGTCCCTCGTTGGTGTCAATGCTGGACTGAAAGTTTATGGAAATATTTACTGGAGAATTATTAAAAGTTACTCCAGTAAACATTCCGCCAACTGCTCCTGCCATCAGGTAACTAGAACGACTGGCATTGCTGTCAAGGTCACTAGTAGCTGCTGTGTTGCTTGGCGTGGCTGAGCTATTGAGAACAATCTCCCGTAAAGCATGACTTGAATAGCCGTTGGTAGTTGTCGTGCTTGGCGTGGGTTGAAAGCGGCCAACTTATTCGACATTCGCCGCTCTTTTTCCAGAGGATTATGGCTGTAGCTGGATATGGATTCCGGATTGGAGTGGCCGGTGAGCTCTGATATCTCCACTGGGTCGAAATCATCACTGAGCGCTTGGATGACAGTTTTGCGACCACTCGAATTTGTGAATTTGCCGTCTAGTGTTTTTTGAAACCATGTTGTATCTAAAAGAGGCCAGTTCGTGTATAGGCTACAATGGTTTGGATTTCGGGAAAAGATGCTTGACCTTTTTCGGCATTGATACCTGTTTTGGTTTTCTTTCGTAACGCTTGTTTGGTTTTCCTCGGCGAGAACTGTCGTTTGGCTTTCTTCCCTCGTCTCTGGCATTTTGATTTTTTTCTATGCGTTTTCTCTTACTTTTGAGCGTGAGTGGTTTCCTCCAATTTTCTAAAAATTTCAATTTCAATTCAAAAGTTGGAAGACATTCGTTTTCTATAAATTTAATTTGTTCATATTTGTTCATATTTTCATAGCACTAGTTGTATTTACGTTTTTACGTTCGTAACAATAATTTTTGCTCGCGACCACGTCAGCAATATCGCTTTATGCGTCAGTGCGATTCCACGCTAAATACCCTCTCTTCCGGTTGACGTATTGACCAATCAGAGCGCGTGTTTACTTTAAGCTATGCGATTCTTCCGGATATCACAAAACCGCATCCAATGATTGTTTATACCCTGACTGAAAGACTGCATACTAATCAGTTTAGTTATACCCTGACTGAAATACTGCATATTAATTACCTTAGAGTCATTTTTTGAGTCATCGTAACCCAATCTTCAAACTAAACCTACTTTTCCTGCTGTTTTCTACAAATGATTCCTCAATTTGCTGAAACTCCAGATTGTGTTTATTTGTCACGAATGAGTGACAATATACGACGTACTTCATAGTCACGCTTTTTAGCGAGACAGGAATTTATGTTAATACAATTTTCTCTTATTATGAGAAAGGCACGTTCATTATCTATAACTTGACTCTTTTGATGCAGCATTAAGAGAGAAAAAAATAGTTTTCTACCACAAGATTTAAGAGCGATACAAGCTTTGATCCGTAGTGGTTATCAAATCAGAATTTAGTGTGTTAGTAAAAAATTTGAGTTCATCTCTACCTGCACATCGCCAGAAATCACGGACATTTCGAGCCCGCTAACAATTATCAGCGGTATATCGTATTACACTCCAGAACAATAGAATATCAAGAGAATTCAATATGGCGGCGATCATGGCTCGATCTGCAAAGAAGCGTGTTTCGTACCACGACTTACACAATTTGAGCACCGCGGATCCTCTATTTGATGAAAATAAAAAGAAAAGAAGAACAGCACGTAAATCTTTGGGATTGTTCGAGGCAGAGCGAATTATTACAAGCCGGGAGGACTCAGAGGTAAAACGCGAAGCTTTGATTATATTCAGTTATATTTCATGATAAGTTTATGAAAGGAAAAAATTGACACGTTAATTAGTTTATCCATATTACATTTTTAAGGGAACGAAATACCTTATTAAGTGGAAAGGCTTCAGCGCATTTCAGAATACTTGGGAGCCTGAAGAACACCTTTCCCAACTTTTGTTGAGGTAATTTATATTCACCATTAACCGCATTAGCAATATATTGATCAATTTGGTCAACTTGCTGTCTGATTGTTAACACAAGGGTACTCTAACTTTCAACAGACTTCCCTGATACCATACACATGGAAAGAATATGAAAGAAAGCACATAAGAAAACAGTAATGAATCACTGTTTTGGTTATACAAGACTGTTCACTCTGGCCGCTATCAACTTTGCATTGGTACATGTACTTGCTGTTAGTGTTGACTTTTATAATGCTTTTGTGTAGCTCTCAATATTGACTAACCAAGTGAGCTTGGAAGTACACATCCTAAGAACTGGGTTGTGAAAGTAAAACGTTTAAGTTTTAAATTAAAATTAACTATTTTTTGCAGGTACTTTGAGTCTCCAAAACCACATGTGGACACTGTCCAGGAGTGTGTGGACAGACTGAGAGTCTCCTTATCGGATGCTCTCAGGCACAAAGGTCCAACACAGGCTGTATCACTGGAATTTCGCCATGATGTCTTCAAATATCTATTTAGTGGAAAGGGAAGACATGCTGAGGAAAAGAACTGGCAATTATACAAAGAAAACGATTTTAGTAGATGTCAGCTTCCTACCAACTGGAGCTGTATATTAGATAAACATGGAGATGGAGTTAGGATTAGGTTTCCAGTTAAAATGAGGAGATTCCTTAGCCTATCTCCAAAAACCTATGAAAGGGTGGCTGAGGTTGTTGTTGAAGCCCCGAGGGCCTATACTGAAAAGATTTCAGTCAAGTTTGTTAAAGTCTCATCATCATGTAATTAGTCAAATTTATATAACATTTTGATATACAGTAACCAGTAAATGAGTACAAGGAGGACTAAATTAGTTAACCTATTATTCTCAGTGCTTCATTGTTTTTGCATGGTGAAATGAATTTTAACAGACTTACTGAATAATGTTATTTCCTAAGTAAATTTACAGATTATATTTATTGTACTTGAGAATTTTCGACAAGAGCCACTAGGTCTTTTTTTTTAAATTTAGTTATATTTTTCACTTTCATTCCTTTTCTTTTGATGACTTCTTTGAGTTGTGCAATTGTCATCTTGTTATAATCTTGGGTGGCACAAGTGGGGCTTTCATCAGATATTTCATCATCCTCGACCCGTTCCATGTACATGGATGTGCTTGCCGAAGAAGCCCGTTGTTCTTTCCTTTTTCGATGGATTTCATCCTCCCAGTAATCTAGCTTCCTTTTAGTGTAGGTGGCTTTCTTACGTTCATGGTGCTTTAGTTCCCACTGCCTACTTTCTGTGCAAAGTATGTCTCTGGCAGCATCCCACTTATTTGACTTGTGAAAGTGGATTCTCTTAGCATCATCGTTATTTTTTTCTACTCCTTGCCCGGTAAATTGTTTGAGACAACCATGCTTTTGCACAAAGAAAGGAAGGTGGTAGGGAATAAGGTGCATATAGGGGGTTACTCTGGGTCTGGTATACCCTTGGCGAACACCTCGTAGAGAACAGAAAAGTTCAATCCAAGCCTTTGCATCAAGAAATATGTCATGAGCAGAAGTGTTGGTGAGGTTAAAATCAGAAATCTTGTCATACAAGTGGCCAAAATCAACCCACAGTTGTTTAACTGTTGCAGATGTATTTGGGTACAGGAATTCCTGAAGGTTAGAGGGCAATCCACTCAGGAGTTTCTTTTTCTGGGACCCAAGGAGACTTGTAAATTCTTTGACCTGGCTTTCAGAGCCATCAGCATTCTTTTTGTTCCAGACAGAAAAAGATATTCCCAGGTCATTTATAGCTTTCACTAGTCTTGTAAGGTATATCCCTTTAGGTTGGCCTCTAGGCTTATCAAAATCCTCCACAGCATCCCTCTCCAGTACCTCATCAATGATATTCTGTAGTAGTTTGTCAGTTATTCGTAACAATAAATGAAGTTCATCAGGTATTAGATGTGTTAGTGGAATGTTTAGAAGTGGCTCATGAATGCATCCAAAGTTATCTTTAGAAGAGCAGAGTGTTTTCATTTCTTCGAGAGTGCGCCTCATTGGTTCCTCATTGTAATGGTGGATGGGCTTGCTTGTGTCCCACCTGTCATCTTTGTGAATTTTGCACCAGGCACAAGCATAATCAGCTGTAGCTGAGCTCAACCCCAGGATCATGAGAAGGAACTTCATATCCCCACCTAGAAAAAATTCTAGTTCAACATCCTCTCCATCAATTGCTATTGTACCTGTGCTAATTAGTTGATTTACCTCATCAAAAAAATTTGAGAGTGATGTTTTTAGGGTTTCATATTTCTCTGGCCCATTGATGATTGCTACTGTTCTGTTATGCTTAGGGGACATGACACTTTCATTCAACTGTAGTAATGTAAAGGACATCATCATAAAGTTTGTTGTTCTTGACATACGAGCACCATCCCCACTCAATTTGACTTGAATTTTTCCTTCTTTCAGTTCAGGTTCCTTCATAAGGAGCTCCCTGACATGATCCTTTAATGTAGAAGTGAAATTTAAACATGATCCTGAATACTTTCCAGGTGTTCTCTCAATATGATATAGTTTGTTCATTGCTGTTCTTGACTGTTTCACAAGATAGGATTTGGGTAGGCCTTCAGTGATCATGGAAAGTTCATGATACGTTTCATCACCTACACAAAACTTATCAAGCAGGAACAAAACCTGTTCCACTTTGTTTTTCTCTTCTTCATCCAAATTTGCATGTCCATGAGGGGTAGAATTGGATGCAGAGTAATTTAAGCTGTGAATTAAGCCCTCTTCATCCTGTAGTTTTATCTCTGTCAGTTCCAGTCCAAAGCTTTTGCAAAACCACAAGGCACATTGTGCTTTGCTTTTTAAAAGGCGAAGCTTCCTACCTTGTTGTTTAGTTCCTAGCTGATTATATTTTTCCCCTGACATTGTAGTGATGCACTTTTTTCAAGGGCTTCCACATAATCTGCTAAGTCTTTGTTGACCTGTTTCAGATCTGTTATTTCTTCTTGCAGTTCATTGATCTCCCTTATCATGTCATCATACAATTTCTCCTTTTCTGCTGCCAAATCATTGAACTTTCTTTTCCATTCGTCAAGTTCATGCTGAGATTTTTCAATTTCAGACTTAAGGGATTCAAATGTCTCCACTTCATTCCTTCTTATACTCAGTTGATATACTTTATCATCCAGTTGCTTCTTTTTTCTCCCACTTGTTTTCCTGTAGGTACTCTTCACCACAGCTGCTGTCTTATATAATAGTTTCTCTACACGTTCGCAGCCCCTCTTGACCATAAACCACCCATCAACCACAGTTGAGTTGAGAAGGTCTAAGTAAGTTGCTTTGATGGCTGTATCTTCCAAAATCTCACCCCATAAGCGTAGCAATGGCCAAGGAATCTCCACACAAAAAAGAAATTCATATTGTTGAGCAGCCTGCTGCTTAACGTAACGAAGAGGGAACTCGGTGCTCAGGCTTAATTTCCATTCAAGCTCACGTTTTTTGTAATCAGTCAATATCTCAGACATGATGTCAGAATTTTGATTTGCTTTTTTAAAATTCTCGCGCCAAGACTACTGAATTTGCATTCAACGCCTGGCATATTTTTATTCCGCAAAGGACCTGAGAACTAATTTATTCCCAGCAAGAACATAAACAAATATGGCCGACGATTCGAAGATCAGCGATGCTCGTGTTTAACCATTTCAATCATAGTTTTCAAAATGGCGTCTCGTCACTTACTCAACATGGAATATAAGGGATATTCTGGCGCGTTGGGAAGTTTTTTGATGGGAGGAAATGGCAATTTTACAGGATATTTGGACGCTTCGAACTCAGTAGCAGTCAATTCGATCGAGAGCAATTGACTTCATTGATGCACTTTCCTGTAATAGGCGAGTGTTTGGGATGGAGAACGACGGATTTTGAAGAACTGTATGGCGACTTAGGTCAATGAACAATGACAAAAGAACTGGCTCGGGAAGTAAGTGGTTTTTATTTATCGAGTCACTGTGAGGTTTGATGAATAGCAGAATCAGTACTGAATATGTCTAGATCGAGAGCAGACGGGACCACGAGCTCCTGATTGTTATATTTTAGAAATTGTACAAATTTCCATACAGTTTCTTATATTATTTGGACGCCATTATGGACGAAATACGCAAGCGCGGCCGCCATCTTGTCCAATATTTCTGCCAATGAGACTGAGTTCTCACGAGGCTCTATTCAAACCTTACCAACGTAAATAAATCACCCATTTGGGTTCTGTCCTGGTGTACCGGTTCACAAGGGAATTACCATTGTTCTTTCTTTGTTTAGGAGTCATTGATTAGCTGTTGTGTATTGTTCGGTCTTTTGTATCGGCTCTCGTGAACCGGTACACGAGGACAGAACCCCCATTTGCGTTGTCATGAAAATAGTTAGGTTAACCTTACCTTGATTTGAATAAACAGATCTGCCGTTGCCTTACAACTGATTGATCCAGACCTTAAATATTTGTAATCTTTGAGACCTGCACTGACTAGTAAAATATTCGTGTCTTATATTTTCAATTTTCATCGAATTAAGCCAGTGACTACTAGATTACAGTCATTGACAGTCGCCTAAAGTACTGTAGATGCACATCTTACTGAACTCTTCTTCCAGACACTGTAAACCAACCTTGGTATCTCAACAGTGATTTCAATTCAGTCCCACTGCGCGATAATAATAAAAGCTATGCAGCTTATGGGGTCGTGCATAAATACTAAACCTTAAAAACAAAATATATGCCTAGTAAGTAACAATATCAAACTATCTAAGAATTTAATTGTTAAAAACTATGACGTAACTAAATATAATGGAAATATTTACGTCTAAAATTTTTGGTTGAAACGCAATACAGGTCACTGTTTACGAGCGTCAGACTCCTTAGGGGTGCCACGTTTCAGCTCTATTTGTATAGGTAATCACATGATTTCGAGTGCAATTTGGAATAAATAAGCACGAGTAAATTTTTTCAAAGACAAACAAAATTGCATGAGCCCGTAGGGCGAGTGCAATTTGTGGTCTTTGAAAAATTTACAAGTGCTTATTTATTCCAAATTGCATGCGAAAATCATGTGATTATCTATTAATAATATACATGAAAAAATACGAGGTAGCTTCTCATAACTACGCAGAAGAAAAGCGCGCGCATCACGAGCAAAAATAATTTATTCAAACCCTGCAAGTTACATTGACCTTGACAATGACCTTGACATTGATCTTGACATTGATCTTGACATTGACCTTGACATTGACCTTGACATTGACCTTGACATTGACCTTGACATTGACCAATCATTCTGACCAATCAGAATGTCTGGTTTGTTTCTTTTTTTGCACTGAATTAACCCTTTTCTGCACTGAATTAACTGAAAACTGCATTCATCTTAACCAATCAGAACTGAGAAATTTTTTCATGTATATTATTAGTATAGGTAATCACATGATTTCGAGTGCAATTTGGAATAAATAAGCACGAGTAAATTTTTTCAAAGACAAACAAAATTGCATGAGCCCGTAGGGCGAGTGCAATTTGTGGTCTTTGAAAAATTTACAAGTGCTTATTTATTCCAAATTGCATGCGAAAATCATGTGATTATCTATTAATAATATACATGAAAAAATACGAGGTAGCTTCTCATAACTACGCAGAAGAAAAGCGCGCGCATCACGAGCAAAAATAATTTATTCAAACCCTGCAAGTTACATTGACCTTGACAATGACCTTGACATTGATCTTGACATTGATCTTGACATTGACCTTGACATTGACCTTGACATTGACCTTGACATTGACCTTGACATTGACCAATCATTCTGACCAATCAGAATGTCTGGTTTGTTTCTTTTTTTGCACTGAATTAACCCTTTTCTGCACTGAATTAACTCTCTTCTGCACTGAATTAACTGAAAACTGCATTCATCTTAACCAATCAGAACTGAGAAATTTTTTCATGTATATTATTAATGGTAAAAACTCTATTGTTTATTGGAATATTTTAATTTCTAAGGATAAAACTTTCCTAACACAATATCTCAGCGACCCCATAAGCTGCATAGCTTTTATTACTATCGTGCTAAAATAAAGGTTCTCTGTCTGTCTGTCTGTCTGTGTGAATCGATTTAAGAGAAAAACATTTAAATTCTAAAGCTTAGGTCATGAATGAATGACCGTGTGTATTTGACCTCTTTAAATATTGCATTTCCAATGTCCTCAAACACGAACTTATGCTAATTCAGGCTCCGTTCAGACTAGGTGCTTATGCAGGTTCTTGGGAGCGGGCACACGGGTGTCTAAAAGTAACGTCCATTTTGTTGCCAGTGCACAGTGCCTCGGAATGGGCACCCAGTCTAGACGGGGTACATAACTACTTGAATTAATATGATGGGACATCTGGGAAAGAGAGAATTGTAAGGTTTATACACAATAACATGAGCTCTTATCCTGTTTGAATATTTCTCACATAGCGGAGCTGTGTGCAAGTGTGCCAGTATTTCAAAGTTTGCCTTACCGGAGCAGTTAAAGAAAAAATTACCCATATGCGCAGGAAAAATTTCAGGTGGGTCAAAGAACAGCCTGGTTGGGACTTGCAGGAGGGACTTTAAGAATACAGAATAGCAACACCGGGGGAAACATCGGAAAATAAAATTGAACTTATTGTTTTCTTGACAAATTTCCCGAATGCTGGCATTTTTTCCGCGTCTAACGGCGTCACACTATAACTTAAGAAACGATGAGCTCCAGTGAAAATGGAATCGGAAATATATAATTCGCCGGCATTTTTAGACCTCGCAGGCTCTTTAGCTTTGCAGAGAACGGAGAGAAAATGTACAGTGCCTTAAACGCACGTACCGAGCAATCGTCACGCTAATTATATCTTTTCGTTAACGCCCATGAAAGAAAAGAAAAAAAAAAGTTAAATCGAGATTCGGGGAATTTTGGTGACAGATCGTGAATGACTGAAAATGCTCTTCCAATTTAAGTTCAGTTAATTAATATGTCTAAACTCACAGCGATATTTGCAGCTTTCTTTTAAACTTCTGGGGAAACCAGCCTAAAGCGCTGCGATATCCTTCCTCGTTCTACGAACGAAACTGTCCGAAGGGCTCGGCGTCGATTAACTTGAATTTACCCGCCTCTTAAACACGAAGGCGCGCTATATAAGTAAGTCTTCCCTGGGAAGACCAAGGCTCATCTGTCACTCACCGTTGACGTGTGCGGGTCAAATTTAAATGCTGGTAGACGAATAAAAGGAGCTAATGAGATATCTATTGTTTACTTCCACCAGCATGGGCATGAGGTAACGTGGGAACCACCTACTTCGATCTAACATTTACCGCCTCAAATAAAGACAGTTTCCAGTGGAGAAAGGAAATACGAATCTCAAAAATTCTTGTATTGTGATGAAGACATAAAACAATTTTGAGGAGTGCGCCGCTGTTCACTGCTTTGGAGTAGCTGTAGCTCAAGCTGACTTGACTCTAAGAGTTCTACATCACACGACGATTGATTGAAAAATGGTCCAGTGGGACCTAAGGCTCGTTTTATAGCGCGCCTTCGTGTTTAAAAGCACACACAACCCACAATTCCTCTATTCGCTCCGACGAAGGGCTAACGCTCGAAACGTCAGCTTTTATAATCGTAACGGTGGCCAATTTACCATTTCAGCTTTGTTGATATATTGAAATTATTTCGTTACCTCCACCGACGCAGCCCCAAACAGTTTATTCAGAAACTATCAGCCTTTATTTAAAAATAGTTTATGCAGAAAAAAACTGAACGGGGAAGTCGTTGTTTGAGGAAATACTTTTCGGAGTCGATTAATTTTGCTTTGTCGGTAGCACTTATTCACCAAGGAACAGAAACTGTCAAGTATTTACTATCACCTCAATCAAAATTTCCGGATCATGATTTGTCCAAATGCGTTAATTAAAATCGGAAGGACATAAAAAATTATTTAGTCCAAGTTAGTTAATTCAAAGATGGTGTCTATGAATTAATCAATAAAAATATAGATTGCTTCAGTCCATATCCTTTTACCAAAGCTATATATCGGAGGATAATTTCAAAAAATACATCTCGTCTAAGGAGTAGTTTGCAGCTTTTCATGTATAACAACGCTGCTTAGCCTTACTTTTTCCCATTGTTATTCGAATATCCAACAACTCTCGAGATTTTCACGTGCAGGTATTTACATGCTTTTATTTCCATTTATAGTTTTATATGGGGTTCGTTACAGAAAGAAACTTGCAAAACATACCGATTCTGTAAGTTATCTTTTTTTTTTCCTTGGCTTTCTCGTGAAAAATTTGAACAAAGTCGTCCTGTTAAGGACTTTGCGAATGCACTGGCGAAATAATTCAAAAAAGAAGAAACTAAATTTACGAAATTACTGAATGTGAACTCCATTCTAATCTCAAAGGAACTGATAGCGAGCATTTTAATAGACAAAGTGAATCTTAAACTTTCATCTTCGCGTTTCTAGTGAAAAAGTCTAATTACGGCCCGAAACAAAAGAAGACAAAAAGATTAGATCTTAAATCTAACACAAAGTCATTTCGACGACATTAGCACAACAAAACTCGTCGAATTAATTTTAATATTAATCAGAGATCGTATTGCATTTATCGTTGAATCCAGGTTACGTTCATTCGTATATGTATTGTTACAATTACTTAAAGATGTCAAGACGATTTTTTGCTCGTTCAAAATTACAAAATTCGAGTTCCTGCGACAAACCAAATCTGGATTATTAGTTATCGCATGATACCCTGGTCCCAGAGGTTCTCTTCTCTCTACCGGAGTACGAGAATTCGGCGCAAAGCGCCGACCAACGAGCTTTACAGCTCGTTGAAGCGCCGAATTCTCGTACTCCGGTAGAGAGAAGAGAACCTCTGGGACCAGGGTAATCGCATGAGAAAGCAAGGTTCAATATCTATTGCGCTTGTTAACTTTTGTTTTCATCACTTTTTATCTTTTTGACCGGCCGACTGGTAAATAGCCCGGCTACTTCAAGCGTAAGTCAAAAGAAAGACGATGATCAAAGTGAAAGACTTTCACTTCTGAAGTATGCAAAACAAATGCAGCGTATTTCTTTCACCAATATTACGGGGTAGAGCTAAGATTCATTCACCCGATGACTGAAATTTTCATTTCGTGGTTTTCGTCGTTTCATTTCTTGTGAAGGGGTGTTTAATCTAAAAACTTTTCAAGCTTACGTTGCGTATGCGTTACTTTTTTCCTTCATTTATTCTGTAACATCAGTTTAAGTGTGGGCAATTTTCCCGTCAAAAGACTTAGGGAATAATACGGAGCACAAAATACTCATGCGCCATTAAAAAAAAAAAATATTTAACAATTATTCCTCTCGCACTTGTTGGATATGAGATGATTATAGCCAACGAGGCGCGTAGCGCCTCGTTGGCTATAATCATCTCATATCCAACAAGCGCGAGTGGAATAATTGTTTTATTAAAAACGTTAAATCAAATCATTAAATTTTATTAAATTCTTAGCTCCTGTTTAATTTTAAGCTTACACTTACGCTTACCATATTTGTAGATTATGGTATATTGGCTGATGTACCATAATGGCTAAGCCAATAAAAATTCTTGAATTGCATTATCCAATGATCTAGTCAGTTTTAATAAATATGTATATACCGATTGCCAATAAGCTGAATACTTGTTGTCTTCTTGTTAAACACTTCTACTCTATGAGTAAGCAATTTAATAAATTTGAATACTCAACAGTTTTTTTTATTTCCTTTATATTCCCTCTAATCACAAGTTAATAAATACGGTAACTCTAAATGAAATAAAGATAAAAAGGTGTCATGAAAATTTTTTTGTGAATATACTAAGACTTTTGGCGGGAAAATTTGGAGCAATTTGCACAAAGTTTCCCTTTATAACATTTTCGGCAAAAAATTTAACAAGTTTTTTCTTACAAAAACTCCCGCCAAGAAACATTATACAGCATGTAGTGCTAAAAAAAAAAAAAAAAAAAAAAAAGGAGTGATCGACAATTTTTCTTTTCCTCTCCAAAAAGCCAAGAAATTCCATTGCTTTTCTTTCAAAAGAAACTCTAAGTTGATTATATCTTTCTCTTCACCTTTTTAGACTTTGCACAAGATGATTCTTGGAAGTTTCTTACCAAAAGCACAGTGGCAAGTTTTAAAGAGGCCAATCCGAAATATTAAATTCATATCCACGAGTGCGATCGATTTAGATCCAATTTTTTTGTAAGCCTATATAGCTTGCCATGATTCTTTTTGGGGTAATAAATCTTTAAAGCCGCCAATTCTCGAATGCAACACAGGACACAGGTTAAAAAGAAAAAATTAACTTACAAATTTTAGGTAATTGGTCAATTTGTGGCCAAATTTATTACAGACGAATTGCACAACATAATGGCTGGCTGGCAGTTAAAAAAAAAGTTAAATGATCGCTGAATATCTGCATAACGGTCCGGGGTCACTTAAAATGTATTCTGTTTTATCCATTCCAGTACTGAAGGAAATTAGTGAAAGAATGAACACTACGTACAAAAGTTAGACAAATTACTAGCCACCATTTTTGTTACTATTACTCAATAATTTCAAAGTTGTTATCTTTGCACCAAGAATTCAATCTTCTCTTGACCAGAATCTTTGTTCTTTCCTTCTTTTGACATTATAGTTCCTCCTGAAAAATATAAATGTGAATGTAATCAGGGAATGCTTACTTTCCATGAAGGTGGAAACTTTAATTAAAGTTCTGCGCAGTTGTTTTGCTTTTTAACATAGTTAAAAAACGAATGGCATCAAGGCCTCTCCAAATGTCATTTACAATAAGGCAAATTAAGACAACTAAGAAGAAGAATCATCACACCTCCACGTGGCAGCATTCCAACAAAAAAAATTTAAGCCCCTAAAAGATTTAACCTGCAAAACATCTTATTTTGAGAGTTTGTGTTAAAATACTTTATAATCAAGAGTTTTACTTTTCTCGAAGCCAACACCAAAATTCGTCGAGTTTAGAGTTGAAGAACCACTCAAATGAAACAACCATCTCGTGTCACGTCATTTAAATGAGATAATACGACATGCTTAAGTTTCCGAATGAGCTCGAAGCGATATCTTCCAAAGATAATGATAACGCTCACCTGCTGTTGCGGTAACATAAGATTGCTTTCGTTGCTCTTCCTCGCATTCAGGCCCAGCTTCTTCTTCATTCCAGAGGGCAAATTGATCTTCAGCACAACGGACAACGTGGTTTGCTGAAAATTCTAAACTTCTGATGAATATGGATTAACGACTGCAGCCAATCATCGGCTGCTACGTCACGGAGTTGGCACGAAGTTTTGTTCGCACGCTCACTTAGCTGATCAAAAGTAAGCTAAATAGGACGCATTATGAGTGACATGTTCACTTGCTACAGGAAGAAGGAATTCACAGTACCTGATTTTCAGTGACACTAGTGTATGACCAGGAAAATGCTCTTACACTAGAAAATAACTCAAAAAGGGCGCCAGTAAGAACTGTGCCACTCAAATGTTTCAAATTCATTTCAAAGACTGACAGAATTGAATATAGTAGATTACAGTTACAGTAACAAACAGAAATATTTCAGGCCTCAGTTTGAAATCGCGAAAATGAATACATGTGCGCAATTCTCTTATGCAGGGAATAAAATAGTAAAAAAAAAAAAAAAAACATAAGCAAAACGCTAATTATGTAATTCTCACTAGTCGGGCCGCACGTCCAGACCTCGAGCCAAACATTTTCCTTTTGATTCTCCCACTTACAGACTCCCCCCCCCCCCTGAATTAAGAGGAGGGGGGCCTGATAGATGGGTAACCTTGCAAGATTTGCTAGAGGGGAATAGTGTTACACCTAGTAGCTTCGCTTTCGCTGAGGAAACTGGGACAAGCTGCGGCTAGGTCGAGTACAGATTTCATCTTTTTACCTTACAAATAGCGTATTGTTTCTGTTTTTTTGTTTGTTTGTTTTTTCACTATTTTACACTCCTTGCATAAGAGATTTGCGAACACTTATTCAATTTCAAAAGCAAGGTAAAGACTGTTTACAAGCCATCAGGCCGGTGCTTAACTTCGGTTTCTGTAGCATGAAGTGACCAGGAAATTTTCATGAAATTTGCCGGTACCCATTTAAACCTCCACAAAACAAGGCTTGAAATACTTCTGTTTATTAAGAAGGGCGCGCGCTGGACGACTACACGAAAACATTGCACTATTATCATAACAACTTCTCCTTTATTTCTTCGAGCAGAAAAAGAAACTCGCAATTCACAGAAAAACGCAACTTATTTGACAATTTATGCTTTGTTTCAGGTTTAAGTTCTCAATTACAATTAACGCTTTCACTGAGCAAATGCGCCAGAGCCGTGCCAGAAGCGGAGCCCGAGGGCTTTTTTCAGATAGTTTCAATATATCGACAAAATTGAAATGGTAAATTGGCCACCGTTACGATTATAAAAGCTGACGTTTCGAGCGTTAGCCCTTCGTCTGAGCGAATAGAGGAATTGTGGGTTGTGTGTACTTTTAAAGGCAGAAAATGGAGCTACGTGATTGGTGGGAACATGGCAACGAGAAAAACACGAAAAAAATAGTGGAATGAAAAGCGTTCGTTGATACCTGTGGGATTTAGACTGCCGGTTTGAAAGATGAGCTTTTGTTCAAGAGTTTTACGGCTTTCCGTGCTAACTAAGTGTAAGGAAAGACCGCAAATTTCAATATGTTGCTTAGAATGATTAGGTAAATTAAAATGTCTAGCGACTGGTTTCGATGTTTCCTTGTCATTCCTCTCCACGTCGCGAAGGTGTTCTCGGAATCGGTCACTTTTTTCCAGATAGGCTCACTTCGAGCCGACCACACCCACACGTCAGCTTTCATGGCAGTTCTGATCTACGAATACGTCTGATAACTTATTTAATATCTTATTCCTCTTCTGTATAAGCATTTCTTCTAACTCGGGAAAAGCGAGGCAGACAGGGAAACGGAGAAGGCGCAGAAGAACGACCTATGAAAAAATCATGGCATATTTTTACTCTATTCGCTCGTTATTTATACTCTACTTAGTAAAGTTGAATAATAAAATCGCAATACTTTACTTAATTTATCTAGAGCTAACACTGACAAAATACGTTTATTCTTGACACTTTCAAAAGAGGATGTGGTGGAACACTGCGTGGCACTCTCAAATTGTATTCACGACCTAATCCCGTGTCAATTCGCCTATGAATCGGTTGTCCTTTTTTGGTTAACTTTTCGTGAAGAAAAAGCCTTTAGGTCATAGCGTGTCGAGAAGATCCAACTGGACTAACCTGGCTGCAAGGCGCTATCAAATGCTGCCGTCAAAAGTTATTTTATTAACAGTTTCTTTCTGTTGTGTTTCGTATAACGTAAGTATTGGCGAGGTGAGCTTAAAATCCATATTTCCGTACACAACCATTTGCAACCTATTCCAATTGAAGAGCAAGAGCTTGTGCCATCAGTCTGTCCGTCAACGAGCTTTATCCTTTTTTGCTTTCTTTTCGGCGATAAGACACCTGGGGAAAAAATAGAATAAAAAATGCAGACACACGAAGAGTAAACAACATAAACTATTAATAATAATCATTATCATTATAAAAATTATAATTATTAAAAACTGGAGAGTTGGATGCCGCAATTCAAGAGTTTTCATTGGCTTAGCCATCATAGGTCATGAGCCACTAAACCATGCGCGAGTTAAAGTGTATTTGTATATTGAAACCTTCCATTCGTTCATACAAATTAAAGTTAGGAAGATTTATCTATATTTAGGGGCATTTTTGAAAACACAATTATTCCCCTCGCGCTTGTTGGATATGAGATGATTATAGGCATCTCGGCCCTTCACACGCGGTTTCCCCGCGCTTTAAGCAGTTGTCTTGTTTTTACTTCGAGGTCTCCTTGGTTTCCCGTGATATTTTCCTTGCCACGACTGGTTGTAAGGATTGCTTTGGTTTTGGCTTTACGACACTCAATGAGAAAGCTATCTATAATTATGACAATAATCAACCCTTTATGACCGAACATCAGTATACATTTTCTTCACACCGTGCTCTTCACATTTCCTATGCTACTGTCAAAGAGAATTTCATCGACAATCAGGAACATCTTAAATAAGTGATCAAATCGTTTAAGTCGTGACAGGTGCTTGGATATCGGATCGTTTCTGGTACCGATTTGAACAAACACAAACGAAAGACAGGCCTGGAGATTTGTCATAGGCATTTTGGAATCTGTCCATGGTCTTGGAAACCGGTAAAATACTTTCTCCTGTTTTGATATACATAACGACATGTCACTTCTCAATTATAAAACAGCTGATAAATTAGTTGAACAAGTACTATGAATACCTGGCAAATTGGTGATCCTCTTTTCGCTGTGAGTGCATGGCAGCATTTATCAAGAACAACTCGTACACATCTCGCTGTAACAAAGACAAGGACAGAAACGCGAGCTTAATTAGAAAACATATCCGGAAGAAACTCATGCAAAGAAAGTCTCGACTTTATGAAGCTTCAATTAAGCCTCGATTTAATGTATTCGACCCCTTCCTTGGCTCGCGTCTAAGTGTGAACAGTCATGAGATACTTCAGTAAATAAAAAAAAAATTACCAATGACCGGTCAGCTCATTTATTTTTCTTTCTTCTTCTTTTTTTTTTTTTTTTTTTTTTTGATCACGTTACAAAAAGAAAACCATATTTTATTTTCAAGGTTTTGGTGATAGACTATTTCGAGTCTCTCTAAACGTTTACAGACACAAAAAACATTCTCATAATTCAGTTTTACCCTTTACACCCTAATATCAGTATGCAAGTTTTCCATTTTTTTTTTCTAAGTATATTTCCTATGGTGCTTACAAGGGGATTGTTTTTTCGATTAAGAGCTTCTTGGGTTCGCGATCATTTCCTTTACTCTCTCGACCTTAATGTTTAATTCAGGGACGATAATGTCGGGAGAAATCAGATGTTTGTCCCTCTTAGGGGTGACTGATCTACACAATGAGTGAAGAGATTAGTAACCCTCACCTGAGCTCTACTTGAACCTACAAGATCCACTTTATAACGAAGAGGTTTCAAAATAGTCACAGCCTTGTCGAAGTTTCCCTAAGAAAAATAAGGTGAATACGCGTTTTCACATGATTTCACGCAAAATAAAATATTTACTCTGATAAATGATAATTACAAACCCACTTTATCAGCTTCCACAAATGCCTCGCAGATTGCGAGACCCACTACACGTGATATTTCACAGTTGGGGCCTGAGCCTTCCCTAAAGTGGAGACATCAAATGCACCGCTGTTAGGCTTGCTTTTGGGCGAATCTTCAGTTGACCCTATGCTAAACTTTTCCAATTTTTTAACAAAGCCCAAATTCCTATCCAGGCCTCTTACGGAGTACCAGGGTAAATATAATTCGAACTCTTCAGGACACTTTTCACAGCTTCTAGAATGGGAGACTACTTTCTGATCGTAGCGAACAGCTTTCAGAATCCCTTTAGCCATCAATGAAAATAGAACCCATACCTCACAAATTTTCTCAAGGAATCCAACAGCTTCATCGTCAAAGCCTCATTCTTTGCACCAAGTGTAGCCATAAGCATGTGACTGTCATTGAATGCCTTCAGACACCATAAAAAGAATTGCGTTACTTTCAGTTGTCATCATATGAAAAAACAAAGCAACAGCGCTGGCTCTCTTATTCAGTCCACTTACCAGAAAATGCTCTTCGGCGTGGCTTTCCCAATACTGACAAAGTTGTTGCCACCTGTCACCAACATCGACTCCTGCAAAAACAACACTTGATCGTCCTTCCGTTTCTTTAATATTATTCATTTCGTTTGTTGTGTTCCTTGCTTCCAGAAACAATTGCAAAACATTTCAAATTTATAAAAAGGTAGGAGATGCCTGTAGACAGTGCCTAACAGCATTTCGTACCTTACATCACGTCTATAAAAACCATAAGGTATAATGTTTCTGTTGCAGGGCAACTAAAGTGCACGACGCAGATCTTACTCAAACACAATACCCTCACCAATTTAAAAACTAAAACAAGTTACAGAAATGAAAGCAATAGACCTATGTCTTAAAATAATTAAAGAATACTACTCCAAACAACAAACAATACCACTACATCCAGACAAGGATACCTAAAAAGTTACATGATTAAGTGTCTTATGTTGAACAAACGCCTGCAGTTATCGGTCACTCGGGTTACTACTACTACTAATTTGAATATATCGACAACGTTGAAATGGTAAATTGGCACCTCCGCCAATGTAATCTATAGCACAACTTGCACTTATTGCAAAAAGATTTACATCGGCAAAACAGGCAGAATACTAGGTGCCCGATTCCGAGAACACCTTCGCGACGTGGAAAAGAATGACAAGGACACATCGAAACCAGTCGCTAGACATTTTTAATTTACCTAATCATTCTAAGCAACATATGGCAATCTGCGGTCTTCCCTTACACTTAGGTAGCACGGAAAGCGGTAAAACTCTTGAACACAAGCTCATCTTTCAAACCGGCAGTCTAAATCCCACAGGTATCAACGAACGCTTTTCATTCCACTAATTTATTCGTGTTTTTCTCGTTGCCATGTTCCCACCAATAACGTAGCTCCATTTTCTGCCTTTAAACACGAAGGCGCGCTATAAAAGGAGCCTTGGGTCCCACTGGACCATTTATCAATCTACCCTCGTGTGATGTAGAACTCTTAGAGTCAAGTCCAGCTTGAGCTACAGCTACTCCAAAGCAGTGAACAGCGGGCGCATTCCTCTAAATTGTTTTATGTCTTCATCACAATACAAGAATTTTTGAGATTTGTATTTCCTTTCTCTTTATTTGAGGCGGTAAATTTGAGATCGAAGTCAGTGTTTTGCACGTTACCTCATGCCACCATGCTGGTGGAAGTAAACAATAGATATCTCATTAGCTCCTTTTGTTCGTGTACCAGCATTTAAATTTGACCCGCACACGTCAACGGTGAGTGACAAATGAGTCTAGGTCTTCCCAGGGAAGACTCCCTTATTTAGCGCGCCTTCGTGTTTAAAAGCAAACACAACCCACAATTCCTCTATTCGCTCCGACGAAGGGCTAACGCTCGAAACGTCAGCTTTTGTAATGGTAACGGTGGCCAATTTACCATTTCAACTTTGTTGATATATTCAAATTATTTCCTTACCCCCACCGACGCAGCCCCAAACAGTTTCTTTAGAAACTATCAGCCTTTACTATTACTAACATTAGAGATATTAATTCCCCATTGACACATTTTTATAAACTACAGAGGAGAAGGGTTGAAAAGGTAATGGCACACCGATAAATGAGATTTAGAAGTGGTGATAAATAGATAAGATAGATAATAATCTTTAGACAGGGTGCGTTCTCACAGAAGTGGTTTTCAGAACGGCCCTGTAAGCACCCACCCAACCCACCCCAGGGGAGGACATCCATCACACAGTAATCTCGTGCGTGGGAAATTAACGTCTCCTACCCCTAACCCTGCAGGAGACGGGACCTCCATTTATTCCTCCCTATCCGAGAAGACTAGAATATCTAACCATTTCTTGATGTTACAGAAAGGAAGCATATTCTTCTCAGTTATTTTAAGACCTTGAGTGATGGTCCGGCCGGGGCTCGAACCCTCGACCTCCCGCACAACAGTCCAGCGCTCTACCCATTGAGCTAACCGGGAGGCTAAATATATCTTATTAGACATTTTGGTGTGTAGTGTCGCTGAGTATTTTTAACGAGTTGTGCCGGATTTGGAAGAGCATGTAAGGCAAGTCAAAATACAAACAACGAGGAAAAATACTCAGCAATACTACCCAACAAAAAGTCTACTAAGAGATTTATTATCCAACACGCCAAATTGGTATTTGAGTGCGAGCGAATTTCGGGGATATTTCTGGAGTATAAATATCGCATGATATTTGTATGCGTTTCGCGCGTTATTTGTACTCTGCGAAGCACAGTTGGATAATAATAGACAATAATAGTTTTAATTACCAGACAGGACTTCAGCGGCAAATAAATTAACCAACCTTCCAGTTGCACTCGATACAACAAAGATGATCCATCCGTCAAAGGAAAAACGTTACTAGCCTTAAATCTTGGTAACATCTGTGAATAAGAAAATGAAAGTCGTCACGCACACATAAGGATGTCATGACGTAAAAGGTCACTAGCCCATTTCCGAATTACCCTTGGCCTCTTTTTCAAAAGGAGGCCTAGTGCTCAACCATTCCTGTGAAAATGAGTTTAATTTGCATGTGAATGAAAATTTATTATCATATGAAAAGATGAGCACCAGGACTCGTTTTGAAAATGAGGCAAAGGGTAATTCGGAAATGAGCTATTCACATGTAAAGTTACCTCCGAGTCGTAGATCCAGGGCTGCTTCGTACTCTCCCTAGGGGGATGAGGAATTACACGGTTAAATTCATAACGTAAAAAAATTAAACACAAAAAGAATTGCGGATGAAACCACTTCAGGGGGTACAAGTTTCTGTTCTCTTATCTTTTTAACCTGCCTGTTTTGAGGGATTTTGGTGTCACATAGTTTTGATACATTTGACAGTTGTCGGTACACACTTAAGCTGAATAAGGAGCACAATGGCTTAGCTGCGTCGTTGCTGTACTTTGCGACGGCGATTAGCAGTGTAAATTATTTTTTTATTATGTCTTTTTATTTTTTTTAATGGTCTGCAAAAAGGGTGGCTTTATTATAGAGCGCCCCAACGAACTTAGAGACTTAGAAGCTGAGCTTTTAGGAATTGTCTGCAAAGATGTGGAAATCGAGCCCCAACTCCAAGACACGACAGGAGAGAAATTAAATAGTGGTTCCAACATAGTGCAAGATGCAAGGCTAGACATTCATGCTCGTGGTTTCTGGGAACACAATCGATCTGCATTTTTCGATATTCGACTTTGTCATCCAAACGCTGAATCGTACAGAAATCTGAAACAGCAGCAGATTTACCGCATGCATGAGAATGAGAAGAAGCGTCCCTACTCAAGACGTGTTCTAGACATCGAACAGGGTTCATTTACGCCGCTTGTGTTTACTTCGAATGGTGAGATGGGCCAAGAATGTTTGAGATATCACAGTCGCCTTGCAGAACTCATTGCAGACAAGAAAGGAGAACACTATTCAAAGACAATTTCCTGGATCAGGGCAAAAACTTCGTTTGCATCATTAAGATCTGCCCTAATCTGCCTAAGAGGATTCAGAACAATTAGAAGGCCTAAATTGGATTTTACTAATGTAGACCTAGATATTGAAAGTTCAGAGACTGCCATTTGATAGCTAGTTTCTTTTTTTTAGATAATTTGTCAGTCAATATTTTCATATATTTTTCGATTTTTTAAGGATTTTATCTTAATTTGTTTGTAAATATTTTTGATGGTTAGAGTGAAATATCGCTATCAGTGTATATCCTCTAGTTTTTCTTACATTTTTATTAGACATTTTAACACATTTTTTTCGATTTTCAAGCATTTTATCATAATTTTTTGTTCTAATTTTTGTGATTATGGTGAATAAAACTATTGTTATTATTATTATTAGTAGTACTATTATTATTACTATTACTATTATTATTATCGTTATTATTATTATTATTATTATTAGCTGGGCCACGTGCCCGAATATCATTATAATTGTGTCTTCAACTGAATTGTGGATACAAAACGTGATCATATTCACATCGTTCCTACGAAGCAACGTATTTAAAAACTCACTGCTCAGATTTGTTACAATTGCTTTGATTACCTCTTGTTTCTATCAGCATTTTACTTTCATCGGAAAAAAAAATTCATAATTCACCTTTGGAAAGTGTCACGTCAAACCTGAGATTGGTCTTTACCAGCAAATGTTGACTGATAGCATACCTTTTCAATATGATACAAAGCCCAGTGCCAGAAATTGTGGCAAGTTAATGACTCACAAGGCTGGCAGGTGTAGAAAAAAGCTCTGTTAGTCGTAGTGAACTGAATACTGACTCAAAGGTCGTAAAGGCTGAGATACACTAGGGAACTCGTCGCTGCGTACAATTCTTACTATTGCACCAAAATTTTGAAGAAGAGATAAACACTTCTTTAAAAAAAAATAAAACAATTAAAACAATTATAATGATAATAATAATAGTAATAATAATAATAGTAATAATAATAATAGTAATAATAGTAATACTAATAATTATAATACATAAAATAACAATGATCTTCATTTGCCCATTAAAACTAGAAAAAAGGATAATATCAGAAAAATCAACTAACAAGGGTAGTTCTTGAAAATTATGTATGTACAAGATAAAACTGTCTTGTTAATAACTAATAAGAACAGTTTTCAATTCTAAACTTCTTCAAAACAAGAAATGCTTCTTTATACATGATAACAATAATAATAATAATGATAATAATAATAATAATAATAATAATAATAATAATAATAACAATAATAAAATGAAATGCAAAAATTCCTTTCTGGCGTGTCTTCTTTTTAAAGCACTAGACCTAAGTGTTCCAGTCCTGATCAGTAAGCACTAAGGTTATTGAAAAATCTTCACATTTGCAATGGAGTTTATTTACGAAAATCAGTCGCTGGAATAGGGTTAGGGTGAGGGGTTAGGGTTAGGTTTGGGTTTTGAGATCAACTGCAGCGACAAAATTCTTGTCACAGAGACAAGAATTTCACTTAAAATAAACCCTATTCATTTCACAAGCGGCACAATCGTCGCTTCGCGCTGCCTCCGAGACGAGTCGCTGCAGCTTGTAACGGTGCAGTACACATGGAACGATTTGTGGAAAGAACAGACACTGACTTGAGTACCAAAAAAAAAAGGTGGTCGATGCCTTGAAATGAAGCAGTCTAATAAAAATGTATCTGACATACCTTCCAGTTTTCTATGGTTTTACTCATAAATTCAATCCCTTCATCCTGACGGCCTTCCATCTCCAAAACATGAGCCAAAGCATGTGTCGCCCCTGTGTCTTTTGGAATTAACTCCAATCCCTAACAGTAAAAGGAAGGTGCATAAACACCCAGATATTAGATGCCATAGACTCTTGCACAAAACAGCGACGAAAGCTTAAAACAATGTATTGATATGGGGCCTACGATAAGTCGTGAAGTTACTTCACTCTTGATTTAGTTGTTGATGTTGCACTTTTGTTCTGCATTGCTTTGTTTCGTTATCTTTGAGCGCATTTGTTTTTCTTTTCTCTTTCTGACGAACGGTTAATGCTCAAGACGTCATCCTTGGAATCTCTTTTTCGAAGGCCAATTTGCACGTCATTATCGACTCAGTTGTCGGTTTTTTTGTACTTCTTTTGTGTTTTATTTCTTTTTTAAATTTTTCTGTTCAGCTGTTTCTTTTTTGCCTTCTTTTGTTTGTTTGTTTGTTTGTTTTGTACTTATTTAACCAATTAAGATCCATTACACTTGAGTACATTCTGCGGAGGTCAAAATAGAAGTCAAAAGTCACAAAGGAAACAAGTACGTTAGACAAGCGCCAGCCTCCCATTCTCCTACTGATACCACATCCCCAACCTTGATTTCTGTTTTCACTGATGCAGTTTTGGACAAAATTAAGAAAAAGTGATATCACGGTGGCCTCATGGTTAGTGCGCTCGACTCCGGATCGAGTGATCCAGGTTTGAACCCTGGCCTGGGACATTTGTTGTGTTCTAGGGCAAGACACTGTACTATCATAATGCCTCACCCAAGTGTTTAAATACAGCTTTAGGTACCAAAGAATTTCATTTTGGGGGAAACCCTCCGATGGACTAGCATCCCATCCAGGGAGAGTAGAAATACTTCTAGTCACTTCATGCTAAGGAAACCGGGATAAGGCGCCCGTCTGATGGGCCACTTGGCTCGTGAACAGACATTACCAAATGTGAATCCACCCCCCCCCCCCTTCCCCCCAAGTTTTCACTCTTTTTTTTCTTTTTAAACTTACCTTACGAGCTTGTTTCTCTGCCTCTCTGTAGAAGTTTGTTTCTTCAAGACCAAAGGCGTGCAAGCCAAAGAGATACCTGTACTGAGTTGATGCATGTATAAATGCTTTTGTACTTATAATACATGTAACGTAAGTATACGTAAACTGTACCATCAGTTGAGTTTAATATGTGAGTAGATAAGGCAGGCACAATCAGCAGCTCTAATAGCAGAGCTCTAAATTAAGTAGCGCACTGACGAAACCTCCATAAGTAATAAAATACAGTAACCTAACAAACTGACAAAATTTGGTCGAGGCGCCTGCGTCCATCCATGGCTTTCTGAAATGATTTCGCGACATTACACGCTCTGGTGCATACCATTTCAAAGTCCTGATATGCTTAACCATGGTCCAAATGAACATTTCATGTTTTATTCCAACAGGCTATTAAATTTCAAACAAAACTGATCTACGGCAGAAACTAGGGAAATTCACTTATATAACAAATTTGACGATGACTATTAATCACTTTGGAAAGTTCTCAGCATTGGTCACCACATATAAATTGCATCAACTCATTACAATATACATTATATTTATTATCGAATAACTTTTTTTTTAATATTATATATACATAATGCTTTTTATATTTTCTCTGTCAATCACTTTCTCATGAGCCTCTGGCTCGGGAGATCTGGGCAACCACTCCCTGTGTAATTGACCTTAAATAAATTACTAAAATTACTTACTAAATGTCGCCAATATTACAAAACTAGCCATTACTGTACCCATAATTATAATGGTGTTTCTTGCTTCCAATGTGGAAAGACCCTTGCCACACTGTCTCTGACCCTCTCCTTGGGACCATAAAATGTACTGTAGTCAGAGAGCATCTTCAATGCTAGTATGTCTGTAGGGTACACCATCACAATGTCATCCCAAATGTCTTGTGCTTTAGGGACATTTCTACAACAATGTAATTAAAGGTGTCATGAGCAGCAAGACGTGGGGGGATACTTGAACACTCACCTGAAAAGTTCTGCTCTAATTCATGTCGATATGTATGATGGAAAGCAAGAGTTAATTAGGCACAATGAAACACAAGATACTATATATTTAAATTATTTGATTGCCCATGTAGATTTGCCAACTCGAGGAACTAGACGAGACAAAACTAGTGAAAGATAAGGGGGAAGGGAGCTATTAGATGATAGAAATTGACTGAAAAATTCTCCTCAAAGAAATTGATTTTCAGCTCAAGCAAACAGGAACTTTGGTTACAACTGACTGATTTAGTTTATGTGCCAGTTCTCACATCATGGATGTGATCGCAGGGACTTTAAATTAAACCTTTGATTCAAAACCACTCACACAGGCTGACCAAACTTTTACACCCCTTAACTTACTCCCTTCAAAACCACCCACACAGGCTGGTCAGACTTTTACACCCCTTAACTTACTCCCTTCAAAACCACTCAAAACCACTTGCACAGGCCGACCAAACTTCTACACCCCCTTAACTTACTCCCTTCAAAACCACCCACACAGGCTGGCCAGACTTTTACACCCCTTAACTTACTCCCTTCAAAACCACTCACACAGGCTGACCAAACTTTTACACCCCTTAACTCACTCCCTTCAAAACCACAAAACCACTCACACAGGCTGACCAAACTTTTACACCCCTTAACTTACTCCCTTTAAAACCACTCACACAGGCTGACCAAACTTTTACACCCCTTAACTTGCTCCCTTCAAAACCACTCAAAACCACTCACACAGGCTCACCAAACTTTTACACCCCTTAACTTACTCCCTTCCAACTTTGAACAGCAGAAAGAAAGGTATTATCATACACTCTGAAAGCAGCAACCACCAAAAGTTTCTGAACCCTCAAAAATAGGTTTGAAAACTTAACAAATGCTCCTACTGATTAAAGAAATATCTGTAGGTGATCCATATAATAAATTGCCTCGTTTTTCTCTCTCTCAATAAATCCTGGTAAGTTAAAACTTGCAAACGTTTCACCAGAGGTAACCCAAGCTCAAATAATCAGCCTTGGTACTTTTATCTACTAAATATGCAACTGTTGTTCTGACATGGTAATTTGGTTATATCAACTAAGTTGAAGAGGTAAATTGGCCACCATAAAGAGTTAAAAGCTGAGGTTTTGAGCATTAGCCATTCACTCTGACTAAAGGCTAATGCTCAAAATGTTGGTTTTTCAACTCTTTATGGTGGCAAATTTACAGCTTTAACTTATTTGATACAAACAAATTACCTTGTTAGCCCCACCAACTCAGCACCACAATTTCTTTAGAAACTTACTTCTTTGTTCTGACATATGTCAACTATGAGGATTTGAACAAGACTGAACCCCTGTCAGTATAGTTTTGACCAAAAACTCTGAATTAGTTTTCAAGAAAAACATGTTTAGCATGCTTTTGAGCTTATTAATTTGACTCCCTCACATTTTCTGATCTGATTTATAACTGTTCACTTCACTTTTTGTCCTTCCACTCTCCCCTCTTTATAATCTTTAACATAGCTGGGCTTAACCTTATGTCCTTAAACAGTGTATCTTACCCAGCAGCCAACTCTTTTGCAGCACTGAGATGTAGTGTTTCCCTGTGGGTAAGTTCAGTTTTTGTAGCATGGAAGGGAGCAGCATCAGAATGCTTCATATCAAAAAGACAGGTGGATGCCAAGACATGACCCATAACTGTATGTGATGAATCAAAGACAGAGACTACAGATCAATGTGGGAGCAGCATCAGAATGCTTCATATCAAAAAGACAGGTGGATGCCATTGACATGACCCACAACTGTATGTGATGAATCCAGACAGAGACTACAGATCAATGTGGGAGGTTTCTTGTGCCAAACTAAGAATGAAACTAAATATCATTAATTCTAAAAAATAATTTCATGTAACGAAAGTCTATATGGAGAATGATAACTGCCTCTTCTTTGTTGTCTAGTTTGTTGTTTCTAATTTGTTGCAGACTCACTTGGCTGCACCCTTCTTTTCACATAGATTAATGATCTGCTCTGCCCATTAAGGAAAGAAAAATTTTTGCTGACATACAATTTTCAAAGAATTTCCAAGGCTTTGGCTGCACCTCATATAAAAACACAGATCAAGACCATGCAAAGCAACATAACCCTTCAAGGACCTGGTACAGAGTTGGCCAATCCTAACATTCATTTGACTGTGTACTATTTCAATATATGATCCACTCATCATAAAAAATATATATAATTTATCTAGGTTTTGTAACAATTGAACTCACACTTGAAAATGCAGTCTAATTAAACATGAATGAATAGTTTATCATTGCCCATTGAGAAATTGTCTGTTGAAGAGGCTGGTTAAATGCAGGCCGACTTTCTTGTTTTGATTTTGTGTGGGAGGTCTTTAAAACATAGAAATTTATTGAGTCTCAAACACTGTCAAATGACATGTGAATGACTATTTCAAATAATAATAATAAAATTGTGCTTGAAAATGAATTTACCAAAATCAGGATCTGCTTGCAACATCCTAGTTATTGAGTTCTGCAGACCACCAACACTGTCATCTTCAAGATGAGCTACAACCTTAAAAACAAAACATCAGCCCAAAAAACTAGATATAGCAGTTGGGAAAACAAAATGAATAATCAATGTAACAAAGTCAACCAATGGTAGATCAGAATAAAAAACTTGGTATCTTTGTTTAGTGGGCATAATGTGACACAATAGCTAACTGCACAGAACATTCATTTTAGTACAAGTATATCTGGGTGGGTAACAAGGTCTACTACAATTATTAACGCAGAACTTTACAACATAGCTGCCTCAATATAAATCTTTACCTGTGTGAGAGAAGCATCAAACATTTTGGCAGCTTCATTACTTGTTGTTGACAGTGGAAGACCTTCTTTCCTCCATGCCTACAAAACATACAGGTTAAACGTCAGTGCACTTGCAGAAAGGTCCTCTGCACAAGTAGCTTATTCTTGATGGGATCACTCAATTATTGGTAGTATTGGTAGGGTCTCTCTACTCTCGATTGTAACCCACTTTCCATCCCCCTCCTTTCAACCACAGAGAAAATAAGAGAAACCCTGAGAACAATATTACATGTTAAGTCAATTCTCAATTATTCAGACTTTTTCTCTGGTCCCAATTTTTTTATGAATATTTATTAGTCATGATAAAGATCTGTAGCCACATTCTTTTTAAAATCACAGCATTCTTCTTTAAGACAAATTACTTCAACATTTTAGGCTAATGTAAAAAACATTTTTCTTTAATTTTGATTATTTACACATGTGTAGTCAGGTATTCAAGTAGGACAGTGAAGAAGATGTAGACCATAACTATCTTTTACAAAACAATTTTGTAAATGTTTTGTTTTAGGATTAAATATCATTTTCTTACTTTGATACGTTTTTGTTTCTCATTAATATTTATATTCTTAATTATTCAGGCCTTTGATTATCTGGATTATTCCGTCCAGTCCCAACAAGTCTGGTTAATCAAGGTTCAACTGCACTTGTTATTTGTTATTTCCTTATTTATTTATTTATCTCCTTAGTTATTCATTTTTTTATTCATCTGTCTATTTATTCATTTATCATTTACTTATTTATTCACTTTTTGTTACTCAATTTACTATTTAAGGTTTTGCTTATTATGTGCATGAAAACTAGTTTAGTGTAAATGTAAAATTAACTTAACAATTTAGTCTTATTACAAATTATGTTAGGATGTTCTTATATTCAAATTGGATTTGATTATTGTAAATATAGATTTTAGATTCAATTTATACCTCCTAGTATAGTTTTTACTGTTTTAGGAGCACCCCCATTAAAGATTAAAGGTTTAAGACCCCTTCCAGGATCCTACCCTATGTCCTCCTTCACAACCCTTCTACATAAAAGTAATGGCTCCATATTAGAGGCCAACCATTTAACTTTTGAAGGGGGTGGGTGATTTTGAAAAAAAAATTTCCTGCAAGCACTTATTGGAAGAAAACAATTACATGCAGCCCAAATGTAACAGAAAAAGTGTACCAAAAAATCGGAAAAAAATATCCTGCACAGCAGATTGCTAGAAAAAAGAAAATCTTCATGACCAGAAATCATCCACCCCCACCCCCCTCCTCAAAAGTCAAATGGTTGGTCCCTTAGTGAACTTTCTCAGAAACCCATTTCATGAGCAAAACCATCTCATTGCCAATGACATGCTCAGCTTATCAGGATCCAGTAAAGTACCCTTGGGATTAGGAAAATGTCATCTGCCTCAGTCAATCAGCATTAAGCAAATATTTCTGGAATATTCTACACCTCATCATACATAGAACTTTAAAATGCTAAATAGTACATGATATTAATCAAAATTATGACTATAATTAACTCCTGTCAAATGAACCTTCTGCACATATAATGTAAGGGGTCAATAAAAACTTATTTCTAATTTGTCACTGTAGAATGTTTCGTGCAAGTCATGTATATTTCATGTTGTCTTACATGATTTAAAGGGTGCACGGAAAGGCAGGTAGGCATATTGGATTATTAAATTCGTTTCGTTGTGGTTCAATCCGTGTCCATCGAGTGGTATCTTCTTCGAGAACTCTACCTGTATAGTCACTATTTTTTCTTCCATCACTGGCATTTCTCAAACTAAAAGGGCATGGGCATTTGGTGTGTCACACATTTATACCCCATTCGAATCTTTTTTTGCAGGGATGAAGGAAGGGCTGCATTATCATATTTCTAACAAAGACTTATAAGTACAGAAAAAATACTTTAACAAAAGAAACATTAGGAAATTTATACTAAAACCCCCGTGTATCGTTAATTTTTTTTCTGGCTGTCCTACGTGGGCCTATTTAAGGTTGAACAAAATTGTCAAAATTTTCAACACTTCATATTATAAATTACTTATGACTGAGTTTGGTCGAGCCATAGTTAGTAGAGGGGTACTGGCCAGTCCCCCTCTACTAACTATGGCCGGGCCAGAGGGACCGGATATCTGGCCTAAGACCCAGCGAGGTTCGTAAGTCATGACCTCGAGCCAAATTTTTCCCGTCCGGCGCGATCAAACTCAGTCAATAAGTACACATTACCTCAACATCTCTCCAATGAGTGTGTAGGTATGACATGTTTCTCGCTAGTACGACTGAACGCAAAATCAAATCCGGTCCAGTTGATCAAGGCGATTAAACCCTTCCTTGGCAATAAACCAAAGCCCTTCATCTCCAACTGCGTACACAGAGCTGCATTTGAGGATGCTCCAATAAAGATATTCTTGGTGGTTTCCCAAACTTTTGCTAAGAAAGTCTCTTGAATCTTCACAGAGTTTTCGTTTACACGAGTAGGACTATTTTTTGGGGGGATAACTTTCTGAAGGAACTTAGACACCAGGCTCAATTAGGTAACCACGCTTTTTGATGACATGTAATAACTTTTCACTCACCACCCCCGACTGGTTGAACTGTAGTTGGAGGGGGACAGGGAAGGAGACATTTTTGTTGCTTGCGCAGGAAGAAAACAATGGAAAGTTATCTATTACCTTTTTTTTTAAATTTTTAAGGGAAAAACAAATGGCAAGCTAACTATTACCTTTTTACCTCATGGTATGACGTGAGTCATGCTATGAGGTATAAGGTTTGGGGACGAAATTCAATAAAAAATCACTCACTCACTCACTCTGTTAGACATTAAACCTGGATTTAAACACTTTTTCTCCCCCTCCCAGACAAGTTTCCCTGTTCAAAGTCACAGTGTACGTACACTTGGGGGGGTGGTACAGAGGTGAGAAGTTAGAGAATTCAAAGACTTGGGAGTTACAACTACTGACAATTTTATCTGGAACTCGCACATTGATATTATTGTGTCGAAAGCAAACAAAATGTTAGGGCTAATTAAAAGGACTTGTAGAGGTCTGGATGATACTACGACTCTGAGAACTCTTTATTGCGCGTTAGTTCGATCGAATGTTGAATACTGCTCTGCTGTATGGTCACCCTACACCAAAAGGAACATAGAAAAAGTTGAAAAAGTACAAAGAAGAGCAACCAAGTTCATTTTAAAGACTGAGGACAATTATGAGACTCGTTTAAAGAAGCTAAATTTGATGTCACTAGAAAATAGGAGATTTCTAGCTGATGTTACTTTTTTATATAAAGCTCTCAATGGAATAAGTAACATCAATATCGATTCATACGTAGATTTTTATTCTAATGCGGATCATTATTCATTTAGGAAATACGATGATTTATCTCTTAAGAAGAAATATGCAAGAACAAATCCACTTAAATATAGTTTTTTTCACAGGATAGTTGACTCCTGGAATCTTTTGCCCTACGATACTCGTAAGGCAACAAGTGTTGATGTTTTCAAGCGGGGAGTCAAGAAATGTTTACTGGATCGTGCATTAAATTAGTTATTATTGTTGAACTATTGATTTTATTTTGATTTTATACTTTACTTTGTAACTTATTTTAGTAGATATTCATTGGTGATCTGTTCTTTATGGGGTCCTGGACTCCTTTACAGATTATCCGTATGGCTATTTATATTAGTTTTGTTGTTATGTATTACTATTAATGCCATTAAATTGTAATAAATAAAAAAAACTACTTTGCACAAATTTAAAACGGCGTCCAGTCCCTTGAAGCGTGATAGTTTTATTTTATTCCAAACTTGATCAAAACATACCTTTGTGGAGCAAAAACTGAAAAGGAAATATGCAACAGAATACTCGACTGCAGAAAAATGGGCGCCTGAGTCCTAAAAGTGGCGATAACATGAACGATTCGTGCGTGAAGACCTAAACACCGCGAATATGAAGTGAGCTGAAAGTTTACTGCAAATTGGTTAGCGTGAAATTTCGTAGATTTTATCTTGTTCCACCCACGACCATGAGAACCTCACTATGGGGCCTCTCGAGACTTTTGGGAACAAAGTGATAGTTGGATGGAGGTTTAGTGTTAATTTTGGTAAACCGTGAAGAGCCCCAGCTAAGAGGATATCGTATAGACGACGACCAATCGACTGACGACAAGAAGAAAGCAGTATGTTGAAATGAGCGGTTTATCATCTAGAACAGAAGATAAGCCCTCTCCTCTTATTGTATGGCATTAAGTGTAGAACTTGCAACATATAATTATAATAATTTAAAAATTAGTACCCTTTGAGATTTGGCCATCCGTTCGGAAAGTGTTCGGAAAATGGCACATGTGAAAGCACATCGTCTTCTAGGTGAGGTGAGTTCTGGTGTTCGCCATATTTTGCATGCGATGACACATACAAGCTGATTTAGTCTGTGCAGAAATGACTTTAGTCAGTCTAACATCAGAACTTGCTATGGAACTGCTGAGTACATTAAGAATGATTTAAATTATACTGAAATTACATAGTATATAGATTTAATGTAAATAATGTGGAAATTACTGTAACAGTTCTTAGCCATCCAGCTCCAAATATTCATGTGGTTGGTATCTATCGGTCAAAAACTGTTAGAATTTCACAGTTGATTGAGGCTCTTACTCATCTCCTTAAGTCAGTATTAACAAAACCCACAATTCCTACTCTATTACTTGGAGATTTCAATATTAACTTGATGCAGGAAACTGTGGAACAAAAAGCTCTCAGAGCATTTCTAATCACAAGCAGAGGCTACACACAGTTGATTAACCAGTATATTACTGACTTCCGTACACAAATAGATCACATTTATACAAATATACCACAACATGTGCAATCTGCTGGTACACTGGAGTCATACTATAGTGATCACAAGCCTATATACATTTTTCTTCAACCTGTGTAAATATAATATAGTTTATGTTGATAACTTTGCCTAAACACCTGAACCACAGTGATACAACAATTAATGTAAGACCTATAAGACTAGAACTGAAAAGGTACTTTTTTATAAAGAAAAGGAAAAACAAAAATACTAGATACCATCATACATATTGCTATCATTTGCATAATAAAATACAGAGATTTGAGAAGCAAATTCATACATATGTCTAAGAAAATGCATCTTTGGGTGTAAGGATGGAAAACTACTACAATATTTCCAAAAAACCACTGAAAATGACAAATCCAACCTCAAGCACAACACAGAACAAGGTAAGTTATTAACTTCCATTTGCAGGCGAGGCATTAGGGAAGAAAAGGGGAGAGTATCCAAAATAATACAACCAGATGATTAAATATGTTAAGTTAAGTTACATTGTAACCCATTATTTTTCTGTGTTATAGACATCTGTATTTCCTACTCTCAACAACTGATGCCCAAGAATGGAAACAGCATCGACTCTGGAGTATCTGCAACCACAATGATTATGCAAGTAATAAAAACAAGATGGTAACAATGCACTTGGTGTTGCTATGTCTATAAATCAGGTTACAGCTGCAATAAACTGAAACACTTCATTAGGAAATGGCAAGGCCACAAGTAATCAAGTGCTTACTTCATGCAAATGTGACAACAACAGATAGCTATACGAATTTTCCTAAAAACACCAAGATACCCAACTGTTAATCTTCTCTGAAGACAAAGAGAAGAAAAGGAACATTGTTGCCCACAACTATATCAATGACTATCTCAACAGCATATAATTACAAAGTTGGAAACTCATTTTACAACTCCAGCTATTACTGTACAGGTGTACCCACAAAAAAACTTTAGTAGACCTCAACATCTCCTTGGAAATGAATGGGCCTTGGAATATGAATATACATGGTGATTCCATGTTGCGGACATTACATTCAGAGACTTAACATTCTAAACCCCAATTTAAATATCAAAATGTTCAACAATGGTGTTAAAACATATCTAGAAAATACCTTTAGTGTGCCCTTTACACCAAATAAAAAGATGCTTTAGTGAGCTCTCAAGACCTTGAAGGTATGAGTTGAACAAAGTGTGTTGCGGACATTTCATTTCAAACAATCACTTTTTAAAGTAACGTTCTTTAAAGAGATTTTTTTTTGTGAATCTTTAACCTTGAGCAGAAAATAAGTATGCTTTCAAAACATGGCAATAATTAAATTTTTCACCTATCAAAAGAAAATTCCTTGAAACATCGTTCGAATGATCTACAAACAAAAGTTTTGAGTTGAGGACATTACATTTTTGGGAACATAATTTTTATCGTTTCACTTTCCAAAGAATGCCAGATGTTACGTCAAGGGCGCCAAAAATTCATACCATGAGGTTTCTCTAAGGAGCCTTTGATTTTGTGTAATTTTCGCGGGAAATAATATTACCTTCTCTCGCTAAGCTCCGTACATTTACGAATCTTCAACCTTTGGCTGAACTTACGCTTTCTTCGTTAATCCTAAACATTTCTCATGGTTAAATGGAACCAAAGGGAACTTCAAACCTCGGAAATACTTGCTTTCTGAATAGTGTCTTGGAAGGTCTGCTCTCAGTGACATGTTTTTCCGAAGGGCTCGCTAGAGTGCAGCACAATCGCAAGAAGTGCACCTCATCCAAAAACATAAACTGGTGGCAAGACACAGGCATGCTACCCATGCAGGAGTTATTTTTTTGGATGTGTGGGTTGAAATGGGACGCTTAGTAACTAATTCTGGTGTCAGAATAATTGTTGGTAATAAGAAACTGCATTGACACCACGCTTCCAGCAGTACCCTCCACAGCCCTAATTTGAACTCATCACGCAACGCTCTCTCTAACTTTACGGGACGAGACCACATAACAAACTGCTCGTAGGCTATAATGATGCTCACTGCCGCCTCTTCACCAGAGACAAAACCGCAATCATTATTCTGGCCGTAAAGGGCCACAATCAGTCATTCCGTTTGGTTTTTCCGGGCAGAAAGATGCAAAATAGGCGTTACGTTGCACTTTTTAATTGACTTAAAGCAATCTGGTGGACATAGCCTGGGAACGAGGATGAGTTTTGGCATTGAGTGTCAGTCAAGCTTCAAATGCTGGGCCGATAACCAAGCTTGCTACAGTTTAAACTTATCTTTCGAGCGAACTTGAATATATTTATTTAAAGCACAAACCTGGTACTGTAAATCACTTCTATTGTTATCGTACTGATGAAAACAAGAACCCTCGGGAACGGTAAAAGTTCATTGTCGTATGTCACCTTTGGCGATTGGATCTATTAATAGATTAATAGAGGAGTGTATAGCGGACGAAAGAAATATACTTTTCTGACAAAAAAAAAAACTTTTGGAAATCACTGCCACATACCTTAGCTTTCAATCAGTCAAAAAACTTGTGGTGCATAAAATGCCTTCAGTGATATATCGTTCTGGGGCAGAAAAAACTTCTGAGGTATGTTACTAGATGTAAGCAGCAGAAGTCCTTATAAACAAAGTCATCGCGTTCACATGCAAATTTTTATTGAGCGACCCCGCATTTCCTCTAGCAATTTTAGTATTTCCAAATTTAGCTAAATCTCCGTCTCTCTGAGACGGAGATTTAGCTAAAACAGCAACGCCTTCAATTCGAACCAATTCAATTCAATCCGCTGAACCGCAGGTCCGGTCAGAATATAGGCTCCGTGTAGCCTCTTCAACAGATAGTCGCCTCAAAATATTTTTCCATATAATTTTGCAGTGGAAAGCTCTATTTTATCTCCAACATCCTCTGGACAAGGATTTTTTCCGGTCTCCGTTCTTCGAACAAGTGAAAATAGACTGAGCGAAGAAAAAGAGTACCGTTTTTCAAAGCATAACAACGCGTGCTTCATAATTGGTTGTTGCCTACCTGGACTTTGCCCTGTGCGCGCCAATGAACAATTGGTTCATGCTTTAGCGTGCACTATCGAGTTATGGAGGACACGGGAAGTTTGGAGAGCATGAAAGAAGCGTAACAGTTGCCTGTGGCGATAGCCGAGGGCAACTCTAGCTTCTTGAGTGCTCTTTAAACTTCCCACGTGCTCCATAACTCGATAGTGCACCGCTGAAAGCATGAACCAATTGTTTTAGAACATAGCCGCTGGAATTGTGCATCAAATCCGACGCGAAAAACGGACAACAATATCAGTTGAAGCGAATCATGACGGTGCTGATACCGAGTCTCCTTTTCCTTTGTTTTTCTCTTTTTCTGCCTCATTTAAGAACTCTAGCCCAAGGGAAAAGGTCGAAACATCTTCTTCGTTTTCGGACTAGAAGGCCGAGTTTCTGTTTGTACCTATTATTGTCGCGAAATATATTATTTTCCCCCGCGCTAACAATGGCCGCTCGCGCGAAAAAAAAATTCCTGGCGAAGTCGGATTTGCTGACGCTATCAGCGTGCACTATCAGGATTTTGAGCACGCTTATGAATAATGAATTTGATTGCTCGACTCTGCTAGCTATGTTCGAAATACGTGATAAAGTGCAGGTTGTTTACAGGGAATTGACACGCAATGGGGTAAAGTCATAGGTAGCTAAGAGCGAATTTTATTGGTAGAAAACGTCTGAGCACGTGAGAGTTGCGTGGAAAATTGACCCACTATACTATTATGTTCCTTGTCAAATATTTTTCTGTAAAGCAGAATTATGTCATAAAAGTTACGTTATTTACTGGAAAATGGCATTTCACCTGAGAAAGTCTAGTCCATATTGGCGATTAAAAAGTAAACACGCAATTGTAGCGGGCAAGTGTCGTTTAAACAATATTTAATTCGTGGAGAACTTTTAAAAGCAAAAGAACGGATATTTAACATGGCAGTCGACGCAAAAAATAAATATAACTTGGTGGTCTTTTCAACGTTTCCAAAAAGAGCAGTCACGGGGCAAAAAAACAAGATCATCAATCCAAATTAATTTAACACAAACATGCACGTTTTAACTTGCAAGTGGTAGAAAAAATTCCCTGACGACCTTTCTAATCCCGACAGATCATAGCGATAGTCCTCACGAAGGACAGCCATTACACTGGGTAGATGTGCTCATAATTCTTGTAGATATCACATTTACCTTGTTCTTTCAGCGAAATTAAAAATGGAATTCATGTATAGCAATGAAATATCCCTCAGTCGAGAAAACGAAATAAAGTAAGCGCAGAACTGCGTCAACACTTAGTAAACCTCACCTTTTCTTTAATTATTCTTCGACTTCAAAAGCGCGAAATTACTAGAGCACTAGTTTAACGGCCATCTCGTTATGTCATTCTTAATTCGACTCTGTAAGCGCGGGATTTCAGATGCTCTAGTTAAAGGACCATATCATTTTATCATTCTTCGACTCCAGGAAAGCTTGAATGCAGGACCGCTGGTTTAAATGTCCTCTCTTTTAACACTATTTTTCGACATTGGGATCGCGGGAGCAATCCATTCTTAACAGTCAATGGCGGCCGGGTGTTTTGAAGTTGCTCCCATCAACAACTCAAGCAATATTTGATTCAAAATTTTTCTCATATTCCAATCAGTCCCTTTTAGAACGAAGAATAACCATAGTCGTACGTTGATCTCCACTACACTTTCGCAACAAGACTAATACGTTTCCTTGATCCGCGAACCGCTCTCACCGAGTCACGCGTTGATTCGCTGAAATTTGAAGACCTGTCAAACCACAAAAAATACTACAGTCTGATTGGTTTGTGATACACCAAAAAATTGCGCCAATCACATTGCTTTGAGATACACCAAAACAAAGATGCGCCAATCAGATTACTTAGAGATACTCCAAATTGCGCTGATCAGGTTACACTACACCAAAATACACCAATCTATACGTTAACATATAGTTTTTTTTTCTTTTTTTTTAAAGTAACTCAAAAAGGTCACGCAAGCAAACAAAAGCCTGGGCACAAATTCAGTAGGCTTGGCTACTGAGTTGAGCCTGGTTTCTAAACCCTTCAGAAAGTGATCCCAAAAAATTCTCTCGTAGCGATTATACACTGAGCCCGCTATACTTCTGGTCAGAATCGGGAAAAAGTAGCGAAATAATGGCAGAGTAATGCACTACATTCGTCATATTCGTTAGTCAAGTAGTCTGAAATGTTTGATGGCTCGCAATCTGGTTAAGTCTCCCTCGATGTAGCAATTAAGTTGATTCCTCACTAAAGAAAAAAAATATATATTAATTATCTTTTTTCAACATTGCTTAAAAGTTCTCCAGCAACGTCGAAAAAATACAGTAAAAAAGATAGATCACAGTGGATGTTTAAACTAATTAATGAACTAGATTCTAAATTAGTTATCCAGTTAGTAAAATAATTACAAATGTTTTCTTTGCTAATTAATTATTTACGATATTTCCTCAGAGGCGGCGCGAACAGCGCACAGGCCACAGCAGCCCGGAGTAAGCGGCCGCTTGTAAAGGTTTAAAAATTAACAGGTTTAAGGTAAGTTGATAATTAAGACTTATGGCGTAGCAAGGGTGGGGAGAAAGGAAAGATCTTAATCGCTGTTGATTGAGCACAAGGCATTTTTGAAAGACCAAGAGTTTTTCTTCGTATCAAGGTCACTCCCAACGATTCTAACCTGGACATCTCTTTTTATCAGGTTGATGATTTGATTAGGACTAAAGAGAGAACACCAGAAGGTAGCACGGTTTCTATTAAACCGGCACCAGTACATTATAGTTGCTTTTAGGTAGTTTGAAAGGGAAGTGCCCGTGGAGTGATGATTAGTGGAGAAGGGGAAGTATATTGATGTCAGAGAGACAGAAAAGGGAGATTCAAATAGGGTGGTGAAATTAGGGGAGAAATAATTCCAGATTTTCACTACCCTGTGGCATTCTAAGAAACAATGTTCGATCGTTTCATGCTTATCACATATTGCGCGCGCATTTGCCGCTATTTGTGTAGCCCCAGGATTTTAACTGACATCGAACTCGAATTACTCAATGAATCAATAACCAAATAAAATATCATTTTCTTGTTCTCGATTAGCTTTAGCCTAGATCTGCGCCACACCCAGGCTCAACGGTTGATGGGACAGCCTACAACGGACTCCCAAATACCAGAGGACGTGGGTCAGTGCAGGGTGAACGGGATCGAGGAGTAAGAGATTATAGAAAGACGAAAGAATATACTTGTTTCAATGTGTGAACATCTACAAAATATCTTAATTTATGAATGATTGCTATACTTTTTGCTAAGTTACTGTTAATGTGTTGAATCTGCAGTCCCCTGTATAAGATTTGATCAATGTAGTTACCTGAATACTTCATTTGAGTTTTGTGGGCAATGTTAGGAATATGAATATCTGATCTTAATCTTCCAGATGAAATTACCGTATATGTTGTCTTAGTAAAATTTGTAAATAGTTTGTTGATATTGCAGTACTTAAAGACAGAATTCAATTCCTCATTCATAGTGGATTCAAGATGAATCAGGTTGTCACTTGTAAAAAGAATATTTGTATCATTGGCAAACATACCAAAGGATAGTTTTTTTGAGCAGTTAGGTAGATTATTAATATAAACTGCCTCCCGGTTAGCTCAATAGGTTAGAGCGCCAGATTGTGTTCTGCGGGAGGTCGAGGGTGCGAGCTCCGGCCGGACCGGTGGTCATGGTCTTAAAATAAGTCAGGAGAATTTGCTACCTTTCTTTTATCAAGAAATGGATAGATATTCTAGTCTTCTCGGATAAGGACGAATAAACTGTAGGTCCCGTCTCCTGCAGGGTTAGGGGTAGGGGACGTTAATTTCCCACGCACGAGGTGACTATGTTGTGAATGTCCTCCCCTGGGGTGGGATGTGTGGGAATTGGCCCTGAAAAGCGGCCATGAGGAGTGGTCAACTAACGTATGTATGTATAAAGTAAGAATAGCAAAGGACCCAAAGTTGATCCCTGTGGTATTCCACGAGTAATGGTTTCAGCAGTAGATTGGCTGGAACCAATCTTAACAAATTGAGTGCTATTGTGAAGATAGTTTTCAAATCAGTTGAGGGGCATTCCACGTATGCCAAAATGGTACAGTTTATACAAGAAAATCTTATGGTTAACAGTATCAAATGTCTTTAAAAAAATCTAAGAAAACACCTCAGATAACCAGCCTTTTATCCATTGCCTGCTTAAGGTGGCTCGTATCGGTTTTCATCTTTTTGATGGTTTGTAACTTGAAAGAATACAACAGAAAGACTGACCAAGGTCAGCTCGTCCCTAGCAGTTTCCATGGCAACGCTTTCATCGGCGTATTCAGACGCATTTTTTTACCTTGTGGCTTAAATAATTCGAAAACTAACCCGGTGACCCCCTGATTTTTTTCAGTGATTGCTTTTGGCGCTTGAAAAGGAGAATGCACAAAGATTTTTAAAAAATTATACGGAGCGCGGGAATTTCAGAAAATCTAGAAAAGAGGAAATTTTTACACATCGCAAATTTTCTTCCGTAGAATTTTCTAGTTTTTTTTCTGATAATTCCTTATGACGTTATTATCATATTGGAACAATAAAAAGAAGGGATCACCGGACTTGTTTTCATGCAATAGCTTTCGTGAGTTTAGCAAATTCCACGCGCGTTCTCGCGCATTTAAAAATCTGGATTCTATAAGATCTACATTTGCTCATGATCTGTTTTAGCTACCGCTGACAATTGCGTGTGCTCGCGCAAGCACCTACGATCTGATGTTTACAGACGTTTACTGCTAAGAAAATCTTAAAACAGCCGTCAAAGACAGCTTCCCGGGCTCATCTTAAAAATCCTACACATTACTTCTGGGCTATATCATATTATTTTCCTTAAAGTTTCAAAGTCTTCTTCCACTTCAGGTAGATTATCCTTCACTTGAATTCTTTTTTTTCGCCGTCGCAAGATTTCATATCGGTTGAATATTTTTTTTTAAATGTGAAGTGAAGCAACCTTTACTTCTCCGAAAATCGTCTTCTTTATTTTAGTTTCTATCTCCTGCATTCACAGTGGCCGCTCAACACATGAAATATAAGCTCTTAGGTAAACTTCTCACATAAGTAGAAAAAAATCCTCGCGCCGCCATCTTTGTTTTAAATTTTCTTCTTTTAATCTCGCGCTTCTTTCGCACGTTTCTCTCGCCCGTGACGCAAGTTATCTCTTCCCCGCGCGAGAAAACTAGTACGAGCCACCTTAAGGTGTCAATGATCTCAAAAATGCCTTGCTCAGTTGAGTGCCCTTTCCTAAAGCCAAACTGATATCTATACAAAATGTTATATTTTTCCAAAAAATGATGTAGTTGGTTATGAACTAATTTTTTTAAGTATCTTACAGAAGGGTCCTATCAGCAGCAACATCTGTAAATCTGCCCTTGGAATTGTCGCTTATTACATTGCGAATATTTGGACTGCATTTAGATTCATCTGCCACTCAGAAATTGTGTAAAGGACGCCATCCATTGCATAGCCAAAGCAATACTAGTAACGTTTTCATTTTTTCGTGAAAGCTCACCTGATATTTCAATGGTGTTTCTATACTAATTTGTTCTTATTGACTGGGAGGGTGGACCAGACGTAAAAATGTTTGGTTCTCGGCCATCACGCATGGACGCTCAGTCCTTCAATATCATTTCTAAATGAATACGACCGTATGACTGGATCTTTACACTACTAATTGGGAAGAGAACATCATACAAAGAGACTGAACGAGTAACGAGTTAAAACCAACAAATATATCAATAACAATAACAACTCAAGGACAGATTGAAAAAAAACAACAACAGCAACAACTAGTTTTTACATCTGATAGTTTGGTTTTATAAATTGGGTAGAAATTGTGAACTGGCTACTTTAGAGATAAACGGATTATATCATAGAGGTGACGTTTCGAACGTTAGTCAATCGTCAGTGCGAATCATAAAAAAAATTTCGGACGAAGGGCTAACGCTCAAAACGTCCGCTTTAGAAACCCTTTATGGTGGGCGATTCCGACACTATCAACTCAGTTAATGAAGCAAAATTGTGTCTCGTAAAGGCACCCACCGACGCAACGTCACGGTTTCTTTAGAAAGTCAACCACTTTATAAATCTCTGTATATCCCTACATATATTGGGTTTGTTTAAGCTGACAAAGAAAGCTATCTATATTCCACAACCGAGATCTTAATCTAATTCAGACATATCTTCACAAAAACAAACTATCTTTTTGGCCTCTCTGGGCTAGAACTATCACAACAAAAGAAGGCTGAACGTGAAAGGAAAACAACTTTGTACACAATCTTATGTATATATATATATAATACATATATGCATATTGTTCGGCCAAAGGGAAATCAAAAGAACTCCCTCAGAAGGAAAGACAGTACAATAACTGAAGGGAAAATCTTGGTGAATGTCACCGTTGAAAATAATTCTAAACGTTTACCTCAGGGAAACTGACTGGACTCTGTTTGTACAACTTTTGACACTCTTAGTGTCCAGGCCTCCGCGCCAACCCCTGTAGCTGTCTTATTCAATGAATACTTTACGTCAGTATTTACATCAGACCAACCTCCGGAAAGTTCGGAAACCGACCAAGCACAACATCACTTGGATCAGCTTATCAGTGACGTCACTCTTACAACCTCAGAAGTCGTAGAAATACTGCAGAATTTAGACCAAAACAAGGCGACGGGACCAGATCAGTTACCAGCGAGGATCCTCAAGGGAACGGAAGAAGTGATTGCTCCTTCACTTACAGATCTATTCAACAAATCACTGAGACTAGGGACTCTTCCAGAAGACTCTAAACTTGCTAATGTAGTTCCAGTTTACAAGAAAGACCGGAAAGATCATGTGGAGAACAACAGGCCGATCTCATTATTGCCTATTCTCTTAAAGGTGTTAGATTGATGCATATTCAATAACATCAAAGACCATAAATTATGCTAAGTGTAACCGCCAAATGCCAACATGGATTTATAGCGGGTCGGTCTTGTGTCACAGCTTGTTGGTGTACTCTATCAAGCTGGCGCATACCTTGATAATGGGGTCAAGCTGACATCATTTATGTAGACATGTCCAAGGTTTTCGGTAAGGTTAGCCATCACAGGCTCTCGCAAAAGTTAATACAATACGGGTTCGGCGGGAACTTACTTTCCTGGTTTAAATCTTACCTCTGCAACGGCACCCAGGGGGTTACAGATATTGGTGCAACATCCAAGACCCTCCCCGTGACGTCCGGAGTGCCCCAGGGCTCAATACTCGGTCCGATGCTGTTTCTGCTCTACGCAAATCTGCTACCTGATGTAGTCCATTCCAGTCATATTGCGACTTTTGCGGACGACACAAAAATATTCAAGGCAATCAAGTCGCCATGCGATTCAAAAGATCTCCAAGAAGACCTCTCTAACTTTGTTTCTTGGTCCAACTCTGGTGGACTCCCGTTTAACTACAGCAAATGTAAAGCGTAACGTGTCACGAGGAAGGTGAATCCTGTGCGCCATAACTGCCAGATGGGCGGAACAGACATCGGAATCACCAAAGTAGAAAAAGACCTGGGCGCACTTGTCACAGACGACTTAACCTGGACGAAGCAAGTTAGCAAACAATGTGCAAAAGCCAACAAACTGCTAGGAGTTTATCAGGCGCAACACAAGATTCATCAAGAGTGGCATAGTAAGAAATTCTATATACATTGCTCTAGTAAGGTCTAATTTTAGTTATGCAACACAAGTATAGAACCCTCAGTCTATAGAACTTATGCGGAAGATAGAGCGAGTTCAGAGGCGTGGGTCGAAGTTTATCCTGGTCTTGCCCTTTCGATGTGATGAATCTTACAGAAGCAGGCTAATAAAACTGAACCTTCTCCCAAGATCCTACTGGCATTAGCTAATGGTCATGATTTTCTTTTTTTTTTTTGCGTCGAAGTTTATCCTGGTCTTGCCCTTTCGATGTGACGAATCTTACAGAAGCAGGCTAATAAAACTGAACCTTCTCTCAAGATCCTACTGGCATTAGCTAATGGTCATGATTTTCTTTTTTAAAGCAGTAACTGGCTTAGAATATGTAAATTCTGAAGTTCTCCCCAAATCCGTTGAGCTCGTAGATCTAAAAGCAATCCTAATGTCATTCACTTTCTGAAAAGAAGATGTAAAACAACTACCTTACAAAGATCGTTTTTTAACAGAACTGTCAGAATTTGGGACTGCCTTGCCAACGATTTGGAACTCTCCTTAAACTTAAATATTAATCGATTTAAGTCTATTCTGTACCAATACTATTTTAGCACTCTATCAAAGTGGTATGACCTTAAGGACGCCAAAACCTGGAAATCAATATCTCCTTCTTGTAATGTAACCTGTAATTTGTCTGTAAGTGTTCGTTGCTGTTTTTTATCTTGCATTTATAAATATTTTGTAATATCGCTTTTAAATTGGGACCACAGTAATTGGGTGTCGGCTATTGCGGCACCCCTGACTGTATTTGTTGTAATATTTTTCTTATTGTATTTATATTCTTATTGACATTTTCGAAGATATATTCTTACTAATATTTTTGTTATTGTATATATATACAGGCGAAACTAATAAACTAAGTCCTAAATGTAATGATAATCAGTCCTAAATGTTATAAGCCTCCAATCCAATCGTTGAACTCCGGCCGCGAAATTTTGTTAGAGTGCAAATCCACATTGAGGTGTGTCAGTGACAGCTTTTTTGCGTTTAACAAATCCTCTGACCAACATTCATGTCACATCGCAGGCTCGCTGATATTTATCAGCGACTTTTAACTTTCTTCAGTCGAGAAGCATTGGCTGCAAACCATTGTACTCGTGAACAATTAGCATCAAATGACAACTGACAAAGTAATTTGTACACTGTACAATACCTTCATAAAGATACAAGGTTTGCTAGACGCGCTAATCTCATTACCGATCAGAAATTAGATAAAACAGTATGACATGACTCTGAAACGGGCTTTTCTTCTACTTAGTCGGCACTTTGAGAATGACATTCTTGTAAAGAGTATAACCGTCTAGTTTAAAAATAGCTGACAGTAACACAAAATGATACTTGCCCAACAACGTTGTTCTGATTGGTTGAACTGACTTTAAAAAATTATTGAGTTCATATAGCAACGAATTTTTTATCGGTGATAATAAAGAATAGTAATAAGTGCAGATCCGACTAAAAAACATTACACGAGCCTTTGAAATATTCCGAAAGTTTTCTTTGAGATCTAGATCGAGGTTAGTAAGCATATACTTGTATTGATTCAACATGGGATTTATTGTTTTCGGTTGTTCTTGTTTTAGCATTACTAGCATTATTATGGGATAGGTAGATGGTCTATAAAGATCGTGAAAATTCTAAAAAAAGCGGGAAACCCTCTTTATAGCAAACGACGTTTTTTAAGCCTTGCTCGAACTCGGTCGATAAAACTGCAAAAAAGAAGTCGGCCAATATCCAACCATCTTGACCTCACGTTTGATCAATAATGCACCTGAATATATTTTTTCGCTCACCCAAACATACCTGTTAAGGGAGGACAGTGCAAAAAATGCATTTCCGTACCCGAATTTTGTCTAACGTACTGGTCGGTGGACCTACGTTTTCTTGTAACTTGGCTCAAGAAGTGTTAACTTCATCACTGATCACACAAGTATATCGTCAGAATCTGTTGCACTAGAGAGTCTGAACCCGTGATATAAGATATTGTTTTGACGTCTGTCAATATAATGCCAAAAACACATCGGTATAAGGTTTTGTAGCCAATGCATCTCGACCCACGTCTCTAGCAAATAAAAAGACGCTTATTAATATCAGCAAACCCGAAATATACCATGAATACTGGTCAGAGGATTTTCTGGTGCAACAGCTGTCACGTCAACATCTCAAAGAGGATGTCCGCCATAACAACAATTTGCTAGTGGTCTTAACGCAGTTAAATGACTACAATGAGAGCCCATTACATTTAGGTCCAACCGTAATTACAGTCAGGATGACTTTATTGCAGGTAGGAGCAAATGAGATTACATTCAGGACTTTATTATATTTAGGAAAGTTATCGCATTTAGGCCCTCAGGGCAGCAGGGCCGGGTGGCTTTTTCGAAAAAAAATAATGTTAACACTTATTAATAATCTACATCGAGATAGCATCACTCAAAGTCAATACAAAACAGCGCGCGTTCTTTGTAACTTTCATTTGTGTTGCAACTTTGTACTGGGGTTACATGAAAAATCCACTTGTTTTAGCCAATCAGAAGAGCGTAATTGCTTCAGTTGCATATCGATATGCATGTATGTATATGTATAAGTTGTTAGTAGAACTGTCAGGCCTACAAAGGTGCACCGCGCCAAGAGGATCAATAAAGATTCGCCGTCCAAACCTCACAGCAAACACAAACGTAGAAAGTTAGAAAGAGATGCGAAGATGGAGAACTTCTGGTGTAAAAAAGATAAAACTTTTGAAATAAAAAAGCGCTTTAAATAAGATTGAAGGGCTAGTGATTATATATTTGCAGGTGACGACTAATGAACTGGTGCTAATAAAAAGATTACAGAAAACCAACCTACAAAGAAAACAATGGACAAAACAGAAGATATATAACATAAAAACTAGGAGAAAAAAAAATAAATGTCCTAAAATGAGTGGCGCAACTTTAGAAGTAATGTGGAAAGCATTAGAACAGGGTAGACCAGCTTTTAATTACAACTGTAAACCGTACCAAAATCCCAAAACAAGGCCTTTGGTACCCGAAAGGGCAAATTAGTAACAAAATCCCTGGAGGGGCCCTTAAATGATACTAATCATAATAAGATACCTTCGAAGGGCCTCTGAGTCTAATCAACACCTAAAAGGCTGATAAAATCCAAGAAAAGGGCCTTTGAACGATTAATTAGCAACACTTAATACAAGATGGAAAATCAATTATAGAAAATTCTGCTTTTAGAATGAGATTCCTTTCTGTTATTTAACCATGGGGTGCTAAAGAGAACAGCTGAGTACTCCAATACGCCTCTCTTGTAATGAACAGCCTATCGATCTCTTCAGAGCCGCTTGGGACTTGTACCTGATCAATACGTTGGAACGAAAAATCACCTAGGGTGTGTGGGGTTCTGTTAAGGTGTATCGCTACGTCACAAGTTGTTTTGTTTGTGAGCATAGCAGATTTGTGATTTCGAAACCTAACTTTAAAGTCGGTAGTAGTAGATCCCACGTATTTCAGGCGACATTTCTTACAAGAACCCAAGTAGATCACATTTTTAGAATCACAGGAAAGTCTAGAGTGAATGGTGTAATTTTTGGCGTCTGAAAGCTGAGAAATGATTCAGATTGTTCAATCTAAATCATATCTCAATTACAGTTGTAGTTAAAAGTGGGTCTACCCTCTTCTAATGCTTAACACATTGCTTTTTTCGGTTGCGCTACTAATTTTAGCATAGTCTTTTTTTATATCCTAGTTTTTAGGTTTTATCTCTTGTATTTTGTCCATTGTTTTCTTTGTAGCTTGGTTTTTTTGTCATCTTTCTATTAGCACCAGTTCATTAGTCGTCACACACACACACACAGACACACGCACACACACACACACGCACACGCACACGCACACATACGCACACACACACACACGCACATATATCCTCTTATCCTTTGAGTTAAAACTACTTTATAATCACTTTAATTGCCGGACCATAACTCATGGTCTTAAAATAAGTCAGGAGAATTTGCTACCTTTCTATAATCGAGAATTGGATAGATATTCTAGTCTTCTCGGATAGGGACAAATAAACCGTAGGCCTTGTCCCCTACAGGGTTAGAGGTAGAAGACGTTAATTTCCCACGCACAAGATTACTGTGTATTGGATGTCCTCCCCTGGGGTGGAATGGTGGGAATTTGCCCTAAAAAGCCCATATGGGGAGTGGTCAACTAACCCATGTAACTCTCAAGCGCAGACTGTTTAAATTCTAGCAGCGCAAGTGTTCGATGCAAGAATGTCATTGAATTCGCTGCATGCAAATGAAACTGCAAATGGTCGTTTTTACTATGTCATCCACATAGGAGGAATTGAAAGAGTTATCCAACATTTATTTACTTATTGCGTGTCTTTAGTTTAGATGTTTATCTATCACATGATTTTGTACTCAACAAGATTCTACCTCGGCAGTTGTTTCCGTTCCCGCGAAATTCAGGTTTACAAATGCACTTGAATGATCCCTTGTTATTTTCGCAAATGGAATTTCCATAGGTACAGTTGTGGGTATTTCTGGTGCATTCGTCAATGTCTAAAATAAGAGCAGCAGTGTATTTATGTTCCTGATGAAAAGCCACGATGGGGAATTTTGGAGGGGGTGGGGGTTTGGAGAAAGATTTGCCTTAAATCAAGAAGCTATGAGCAAAAAGCTATTTTCAAGAATTTTCTAGCCCAATAGTTAAGTTAGTTGGATGTGCATCAAGCTCATTTCAATTTCATAAACAAGTTTATGAGATAATCAGACAGTTTTATTGACATGGTACACGAGGATTAAATTAAGAAAAATTTCAAAGCAATGAATGAGTTTCAGGGAGTAAAACTAGGGTTTTGAAAGCTGATTGCCAGTATTCAGTCATTCAATAAGCAATTATTTCAATGGTGCTTGGTTTCCCCTAACGAGTAGATACCAGAAATAGGAAATCAGTTTTTTGAATGGTATAGGCTGTGAAGACTCTACCTTCGCAATTGTGTCCATCTCCAGTGAATCCAGGTTTACAAGAGCAGCTGAACGATCCCTCGGTATTTAGACAAGTGGCTTTGCCCTTGCTGCAGTCGTGGGTACCTTGAACACATTCATCGATGTCTCAAATGGAATCAACCGACCATTAAAATAGAAGGCAAAGGACTAGTTTCAATATAAATGCAGCATGTGACAAACGCTGTGTAAGGACTGATAGTAAAAAGAAATGATAAATAGGACTCGTGAAGGCCTCTTTTTTAATAATAATAATAGTAATAATAATGATGATATTAATATCTCGTCTTGTCCTTTTTTTATGCTACAATATCAGATCACTGCCAAGTTTATGAGCCTTCGGGAAGGTTAGAAGGTTCACACGCTCAGTTACACTGCAAATTATCGTGCTCTGAATAATTCACATTACCTCTAACAACTGAGCTAGCAAGCCAACTGGGAGCTAGTCGTTCTGTTCGTACGTAAATAAGCCCATGAAGTGATGAGTCAACGTTTTTAAATATATAACAATTATTTATATGAACTGCGGTAAAAAAAAAAAAAAAAGGAGTACGAGAGCGATCTTCGCAGTAATGAACACTACCTAATAAGTAGTGAGAATAGGACCTGGAAGAAAATCAGGCCTGTACTGAATTCGAACCCATGGCCTATGCGCACCGGTGCAGTCCTCTACCAACTGAGCTAACAAGCCAACTGGGAACTGTTCAGTACTGCTTAACTAGTGTTGATTACTGCAAATATCGGGATGGGTGGGAAGGATGATGGGGAAGAGGTTTGGGCATTATATGCCCAGATAAGGTTTTTTTTTTTTTTTCTTAACATCAGCTTAACCAGGTTTAAAGGTGAAAGTAAATCTTGATTATGATTCTTGTGCACGAGTCTGAAATAGAAATCATTATAGAAATAACGATGGGGAATCGTGAAGGATATGACTTCAATAAAATCTTAACCCACCATTTCAGCCAAAAGAGTGCGGCTCACGCTCTTTTAATTTAATCATAAAAGCGAACTTCTGAGATATGAGTCTCCGATCACTTCTTGTAGCACGCGAGGATTGAATGGAATCATTCGAACAAGTGTATACAAGAGTATACAAGAATGGCTATTTAGCGCTGATTGATATCATTTGGAGAGCAAATATTCGACTGGTGCTTACGCGCCCATTCAGGGCAGCTGCCAGAAACGAGGAACTTCATTTGTTGAATGATGAGACATCATTTTGATCTTGCCTTGGCAAGTGTATCCATCTCCAGTGAATCCAGGATTGCAAGAGCAATGGAATGATCCCTCAGTGTTTGAACAAGTGACACTGCCCTTGCTGCAGTTATGGGTATTGTTAACACACTCATCGATGTCTGAAATGGAATCAACAGATCATACTCATGTACTGAGGCTGCAGGGATGAGAGGGAGGAGAAATTGTCCCAATATACGATCATCACCTTCCGAACGATATTAGGTTACCATTTATGTTGCCTTTGTTTCGGCTAGTTCTATAGACTTTTCGCGCTGATACGACAAAGCATCACTATACGGCACCTGTGCAGTTGTGTCCATCACCACTGAATCCTGGTTTACAAATGCACTTGAATGATCCCTTGGAATTATTACAAGTGGCATTTTTATTGTTGCAATTGTAGCTGTTTTGAGAACACTCGTCAATGTCTGAAATGAAATCAGTAGTCCACATTAACTATGCTGATAAAGAATAACTTTGAAAATGAGCTGAAAACTGGCTTTCCAAACTGAAAAAAAACACAGGGTGCTTTTAACAAAAAAGGGACCCCTAACCTCACTCTTAATGCAGGCGGCCTCAAACTCTTTCTGTCAAAGCCATAAGATTTACTTAATACATAAATTTGCATCCGAAAGGCTATACATCGTTTAGAAGTGTTCTTACGGAGAAACACTACCGATGGAATTGTATCCATTTAAAAACAAAGTGTTCTGCAGGATTTTACCTTCGCAATTGTGTCCATCCCCGCTGAATCCAGGATAGCAAGAGCAGTTGTGAGATCCCTCGGTATTTGAACAGTTGGCGTTCTCGCTACAATTGTGGTTTTGAAGACACTCGTCTATGTCTGAAATGTAAGAAAAGGACCGCTCTCTTGATTATTTTCGTCGATGAAAAGGAGGGTAGGGGAGTGATAGGCTACTGTGAAATGCAAAACTGATTCAACCACCTGTTAATCCAGTTCTACAGGGAGAATAGTAAGTATCTTAGGTGTGATAATCGTTATAAATTTTGGGCCCTTCTTGCCCACTCGGAATAGTCCGTTTTGATCCCGCGCAAGAAAAACATTGTGTGTAATCGTAGTCGTTGGACAATGTTGGCGGCGGAGACGCGAAGAGCGACAGATGACATTCAAAACAAAGGAAACATGACTGACTGTTGTAAATATATTGTGCAGCAAACATAGTTGCTTTTTTTATGGCTCTCGAAATAAACAAGTCACCTTTGATTCTAAATAAAGCGAAATATTTTTCCTAAATAAGGAATATTTTGTTGACCGAGCTTGTTCTTCAAGATGGCTGGATATCAGCCTCACTCTCCGAGTTTGTTTCTTTGTGGTACTCAACTTCGCCTTGGTCCACAAAAGCGCATAAAGAACTCAGCCATATCCTACAGTCCTCATCTCACACCCTGATCAGTAACGTATAACTATATCATCGCTAGCATCGTTCTGATTGGCTACCAAAGCAGGCAAGATGGGCCCATCCTACCCACGTGGGATAGCTTGCTTTGATCGCGAGCACAAGTTCGTGATTCCTGGACAATTTCGGTGATGCAGACACAAAAAATGGTAGACGACAGTAAAAACAAAGGAAACATAAACAGCTCACGAGTTTACATTGCTAAAAACACATTTGGCTTTCTTTTCTGGCTCTAAAAGTGAACATGACATTCTTGATTCTTTATAAAACGAAATGTTTTTGCAATATAGTAAATCCCTTTTTGACCAAGCCTGTTCTATCAGGATGGCTGGATAAATATATAAGCCTGGTTCTCTTGTCAAAGGAACTCAGCCAATATCCAGTGATCTTGACCTCACGCTTCATCAATGACGCAGATATCATGCCCTAAATGATATCAGATTGCCATGCATATTGACTTTGATTCGGGCAGGTTTGTAGATTTTTCGCCCAGACATGTTCTGAACACAGTTTAGTACGTACCTATGCAGTTATGTCCGTCACCAATAAATCCTGGTTTACAAACGCACTTGAATGCCCCCAAGGTATTAGAACAAGTGGCAGTTATGTTGCTGTAGTTGTGAATGTTTTGAGAACACTCGTCAATGTCTGAAATTAAATCAGAATCCCTTATCAGTACATCAGTCACGACAATAAAGAGTAAAAATAAAGGAGGGTATCGAAATTGGGCTTCCAATTTAAAAACCATAGGGTACTCTTAGGAAAAGAAAATTAGCCTCACTTCCAGTGACGGGTGGGTAAAAGGCACTCTAATTCTTGAGAAAAAGATATGCCATGTACTTTTTTTAAACCGTTCCATTTCAGGTACCCATCAGCAGACCTCTCTCAGGCTCGCGTTGCTCGACGTCCCATGCTCTCCCGGGGGAGAGGAAACGCAGATAAAGTTGCAGTTAAACTCAACGGAAACCATTCCATTAAGGCATGGTATACTCTATTCAATGCAAAAGGTATTTTTGATTTGATATCTTTACACAAATGACTCAAATTTGATGCTGAACCGGCACATTGGTTACAAAGCTAATATTTTTTTAAAGGATAAAAACTGTAACTGAAACATCAGTGAATGCTCATTGCTCCATATAAACTCGCAGATGGATGTATTCTCACCCAATTCTAAACTGTCAAAGTTTATTTGACTTTCTGAACATTTACTGATGCCTACCTAGACAGGCGTTGCAACTTTTGAAGCAATTGCGCAGCATATATTGTAGAGTTTTTGTGCATTCACCGGTTGATGCCCAGTATGTACATTGGTGGTTTTTATCCTCACTTCTTCATGCCAGGTTATCCGTCTGCCGAACTTTTGTTTTTTTCAAAATTTTGTCTCCCGCTCGTTCCTTCCTAAATTAATTTCTTATAAACCTACGTTTCTTCGGTTGCGGGAAGATTTGAGGCGAGTTAGGGAAAGGTGGGCACCTTCTCTTCTTTGAGTACACCGTCATCAAATCTCCGCCAGGTTTATCGCAGGGAGGCTGGCAAGTTTACGTGCTCAAAATCTCGCGCTCTTAACAATTAACAATTATTGAACGAGGTTGAGCAAAATATCGTGATTTTCCCGTGGCGAGCAGATCAATTATTTGCCTCAGCCTTCGGCTTCGGCAAATAATTGATCTGCGAGACACTGACAAATCACGATATTTTGCGTTAACCGAGTTCAGTAATTGTTTTATCATTCGATCACCGAGTTTGTTTTCAATTTTTTGGGGGAAGCGGCAAGCAAGTTTCTTGCCAATTTTTTGGGGGAAGTGGCAAGCGCGCGCTGCTGCCAGAAATTATATGGTTTTCTTCTCAGCAAAATAATTTATTCGGTGCACTTTAAATTGTAAGTACAGTCAACTGTTAATTAACAAAATGTATGCCTTCAAATGGCTGAAACTTCCAGGAACAAGTTCACAGACTTCAAGGATTTGAAATCCGAAAAGAAAAAGCTCGGGGAAGCGATCGCGATCTGCTATTTTACACAAGAGTGACCACAAGAGCGACCACAAGAGCGTGGTTACTATTACGCATGCGAAGAATATTATTTGCAGCAATAACGGAGTTAGACGGTATTACGCATGAGCAGACCATTATTTGTAGGCATTTATTTGCAGGTCACGTGGTGGGCTTCCGGCCAATGAATATGGGGGAAAATCCATCGAACGATAATATGAAATACCTGTGCAGTTATATCCATCACCTCTGAAACCAGGATTAAATGAGCAGTTGAAGGATCCCTTGCTATTAGAACAAGTGGCGTTTTCCTTGCTACAATTGTGGATATTTTCGGCGCACTCGTCGATGTCTGAAATAAAGCAACAGTTGTGTTTAGTGTCGTGACAAACAAAAAAATTACGAGAGAGGAGCGATACCTCGATATTTTTGCAAGTGGCACAGTCCTTACTGAAGTTATGGGTATCACTAAGACAGTCATCAATGTTTGAAATGGAATCAACGGACCATACTCATACACTGAGGTTCCAGAGATAAAAGGGAGGAGGAAGTGCTCCAATATAATAGCATCATCTTGATTGTCTTTGTCTCAGGTATTTCTACAAGTTTTTATGGGCTGATATGACAAAGCGTTATGTTATGAATACTATTCGGAACCTGTGCAATTGTTTCCGTCACCACTGAATCCTGGTTTACAAGAGCACTTGAATGATCCCTTAGTATTGTTACAAGTGGCAGTTTTATTGCTACAGTTGTAGCTGTTTTGAGAACACTCGTCGATGTCTGAAATTAAATCATCAGCCCTCATCAATTACAGTATTAAAGAATAACAACGACGAAGGTATCGAAATTGGGCTTCCACTCTGAGTGTGCTCTAAAGAAAAGAAGCTTTTAACCTTGCACTCAATGTGAGAGGTGTGGTGGCCTCATATTTAGTGTGCTCGACTCTGACTCTCATGGTGTCTTTCCTCACCCAGGTGTTTAAATGGGTACCGGCGAATTTGATACGGGAGGGGGGGAGAACTTTATGGGATAACCTTGCATCCCATTCATGGGGGAGTAGAAATACTTCTGGTCGCTTCATGCTATGGAGGCCGGAGTTAAGTGCAGCTCTGATAAACCAATTGGCTCGGGAACAGACTTTTCCTTAACAATGGAGGGTGGCTCAAACTCATTCTAACCTCAAAGAAGAAGATATAAATGTACGTATATTATGTCATGTCAGGTACTCAGTACTTACGTTTGCAGCTAAAATGCTATTATTATGCATCGAGTAGCTCTGTTTATATCGTTCAGGGTCCTTCTTAAGCAGAAATGAAAACATATGGAATCATATCTGTTTAACAAGATCTTGCTCTGCTAGTTTATACCTTGGCATTGATGTCCATCCCCGCTGAATCCAGGAATACAAGAGCAGTTGTAAGATCCCTCGGTATTTGTACAGTTGGCGTTCTTGCTGCAGTTGTGGGTTTTTTTATCACACTCGTCGATGTCTGAAATGAAATCATGTGACCATAACAATGATTGTTATCTTCAAAACAAGGAGGTGGGTGGGGGAGGGGAGTTGCTAATTTGCAAAGGAAAACCGACTCTGCCGCATGTTAATCCAGTTCGGCAGGGAGAAAGGCTTAATATTTGAAACCTGATACTTATAATTAAGATTTTAAAACGCGTATTTCTACCATAGGCTAGTTAGGATTAGGCATCATGCTCTGAACAATGCTAATTAAAAATAAATACCTGTGCACTTGTCTATATCCCAGCCGAATCCAGGATTACAAGAGCAGCTGTAAGATCCCTTGGTGTTTGTGCAGTTGGCGTTGTTGCTGCAGCTGTGGGTTCTTGTAACACACTCGTCGCTGTCTGAAATTAAATAAACGAACCGTACCCATGATTGTTATTATCAAAACAAGGAGGGGATGGAAAAGGGGAGTTGCTAATTTCAAAGGAAAACCGCTTCTACCGCATGTTAATCCAGTGCTGACGGGAAAAGGGCTTATTATCCTAAATATGATAGTCGAGCTACCCCATATTTAGGATTAGGAAACGTTTTTTTTTTTTACCATAGGTTAGTTTTGACTAGCCATCATGCTCTGAACAATGCTCATTACTTGGGTAATTGTCAAAATCCCCGCTGAAATCAGGATTACAAATGCACTTGAATGATCCTTTGGTACTTTTACAAGTGGCATTTTTATTGCGGCAGTTGTGAGTATTCATAGCACACTCGTTCATGTCTGAAATAGAATCGACAGATCTTTCACCAAAATACTTAAGAATTAAGGTCGCAAGAGGGGTGCTAATGTAAAGAGTTTTGCTATTTGTCATTAGATGCGTGTGACGAAGCTAGCGAGTGAAAAGTGGCGGTTCTGTGAATAGAAGAGTTTAAATCCATTGCTTTACTTTTCCACTGAATGCCTGAAACAGGGTTGGTCCTAATGGAGGTGGCTTGAACTCTTATAGATGTCAAACGACTGCACTGAGGGATATCTAAAGAATAATACATGAATGCACGTGAGACTGCAACTTGAACAGGAGAGGACGGTCTTTAAAAAAGAAAACGGATTTTATAACCAATGGGGCCAGCTTTAGTTCATTCCTGTTCACTCTAAACAAGACACAATACCCAGAAATTCGAAAAAGAAAAAGATAATGAAATTTCACCCCTACCCTCCTTTTCCCTCACTAAGTCACATTTAACACGTGAAATAAGTACAGCTGATTTTGAATATTAAACCATCCGAAGAGATGGACCACCGTGTTTCAATCAGTTACAAAGTTGATTTTTATCATTTTAAGTCTTACCCTCTTCACAATCGTGGCCAGTAAATCCAGACGCACACAAACATCGATATCGTTTTTTTGTAAATCCCGACTGGCAAGTGCCGTTGTTTTGGCATGGTGATCGATGGCAAAAATTCTTAAAAGAAAAGAGAAAAAGCATGTCACAAGTAGTTGTCCACTATCTTCACAGCCCTCTCCTACATTTCGAAGAGAACTTGAGCGCGAAAAATAAATCGAGAAGGGGCGTCTTTAGACAAGATTTAAAGAGTAGAGTGACGTTCCTAAGAGCCGCGCACTTAGTAACTCCTGTCGTAGCTCAACTCTGTCATTATGTCCATAGTTGTGAGCATCTTCTGAGCCATTTGATGGATTTGATTATTTCGACTGTTTTTAAACCTCGAAACCGATGGAATAAAACTGCCTTTTGCAGATATGCCTTAAAATGACCATTACACTTACCTTTACTCACAAGAATTTTCTTATTAGAAGCAAGGTTGTAATTATCTTTGTTAGAAAAAAGAGATTGATCAATTGTTTACTCAAGGCTGGTGAGCATGGTTTCTAAAATGAATACGACAAATTACTTGCTACTTTTAATAGAGCTAGGTGTCCTCAAGGCACTGAGAGGATTTTTGTTTGTGGTGACTGCTTATTTACAAAAGATCCGTAACGACGCTAGCACGCGGTTAAAATTGTGTAAAAATAAGAAGTAACGGATGAAAGTACCCCTCAGCTCTCAAGAATGACCTAAACAAAGAGAGGTGCAATTGACATTTAATTAACAGCTCGTCCATGTACCTTAGTTCCATGATACACATAGTTCGCTGCTTTTACCAGATCCTCCTCATACTCTTTAGCTGTTGAGTTATTTAATTCACAGTTGTGTATTTCTGCTCCATTTTCTCCAAAATAAAAGTTAACACTGACGCAGTTATAGTTCAGGTAGCAACGATATTCACATGTATCTCTGTCAATCACACTGATGTTTGCTATGGTGTGGTTAATGAAACGTTCTCCCACGAAGAACAGAGTCGATGGAAAGGCTAATATACGGCATTGATCTAAAAATTGAAATCATTAAAAGTCAAATAGCGACGTGGGTTATGCATTCTAAATAAAGGTCTCAGTTGTTGTTAAACTCACCTTCCAAGCGCTTGGTACTTATATCGATAGTTCCGATATATTCATTAAGATATCAAGATCAAATTATATATATATATATATATATTTTTTTTTTGTTCGAGCCGAAAAGATCTCTAGAAAAGGATCGTGCGAGTTCCAAAAACCAGATAAGTTATTTCTTTCTTTTCTTTTGACCGCTGTTGCCCCAGCTTACATTAAACAAAGTATATCTCTCTTTTTTCCCCTTGCAACTGCTTTGTGGGGGACACCTGAAACAACTAGCCGGACAGTTGATGAAAATGATACCGAAAATTGCAAAGTGTACCTTTCACCAGCCCAACCTCCGAAGATAATTCGTGCCAAGAAAACTCAATAACTTTCATTAATGTTCAATGATGAAAGAGGCAAGAATTTTCAAACATGAACTCCCAACTTGTGCCCAATATTTCAAATCACATTTTCCTCACCTATCTTTAAAGTTACTATGATAACGCGCGCGTGCAAATCCTGCTTAACTTCTAATGGGCCACTCTGATGGACATCTCTATGTAGGCATATGTTGTCGCTCAATTTTATCCTTGGTTCAAATTTTATTTTCCTTTCTTTCAAACTCATTATCATACATTAACATGACCGAGAACAAAGGGAAATAGAATTTGAACCAAGGATAAAATTGAACTACAACATATAAGGAACACGACGTGTGCGGTTCACTTCAGTTGGTAAGTTCCCGTCAAGCTTAGCCGAGCTCTCTCTCTCCGATTGAGATACACTGTAGATCTTTCGAAGCTCAAAAAAAGTAGATATTTGCATAAGAAACAATGATTTTTTAGCTATGTGACGAGACGAAAATAGCTTTCGAGTTGAAAATGTTATTCCTAAACGCGTGACGATTTATGGCCGTATCAAGGAATCTGAGCTTTCTTACTCTTCTTTAGAATAGTACGAAATATTTGAGTGTCGTTGAATTGATTATTTTGTCTTAACATCTTAAAATTTTCAACACAAATATACATATTCTCGTCGTAAATTCTAGAAAAAAATGATTCAAGCATGCTAAATGCATTACGCAGATGATGTAAGTGCCGGATACTCGTTCGGTTTTCGCTTCCAAGCAGAAAATTTTGCACTTTTTTTGGAAAAAGTATTGGTCTTGGAATATCTCTTGGCCTCACCTCATTGAACTCTTATGCTACCCATGTGCTCTGCAAACTTGCTGCTGCGGTACATCCATTTTACGATATGCACGCGCCAAGCATGAACGAATTCTTAATTTTACATTGTGATCTTTATTTTGCTTTTTGTTCTGTTTTGTTGTTCTCATTGTCTACATCAATGAAACTTGGTTTAGATAAAACGTGTCCATGGTGAATTAATATCCGAAAAACCCTCCGAAACTGCTATTGAAGATTAAAATCTTCCCTGCGCTTCATTGTGCATCAATCTCAATTGAATTATGAAAATCCACTAATAAAGAGTTGTGAAATACAATTAATTTTAATATGTTCATGGTTAGACATCTATGTCGTCTATCTCTTAGCCACCTGTCAAATGAGAAGTTTTAATGTTCCTGTTCATTCGCAGCCAGTATTCCTTTTGCATTATTGGAAACATAATTGCTCTGCATGCATTTCAACAACTTTCTCGCTGTTGTTATTAGCTTTAAAAAAACTTACTCATTAGGCTTCCAAAACTTGCGTAATACATATCAAAGGAAAGTTGCTATCACGGAGATAATAAGCCTCGAATGACGAGTTCTAAAAATTGGACGACACTCGTTTTGGTATATGTTTAACACCTGTCGGCAATATGTTTTCGAGGTGTATAAATTTTTACTACGAAAATTATCTTCAATTAGAAACAAATGATGTCAAGTAACTATGACACCAGCGAATAATTATCTACCCAAAGAGAGCTTCTTATTCTACAGGAGAATGTAAAAAGAAGGAAGACAATTCTTCGAATTAAAAAAAAAATTGCTCTCTATCTGGCCAGTTGATATATCAATTCTTAAATCCTTGAGTGCTGGAATAACTTTAGGCTCTTCCTTCAGTTCGTGCAAGCAGTAAAATAGAGGAATTTGTGAAAATATATTCATAAACTTTAGATGACTTTGATAAAACTTTAGTAGATCTTTATATGAGTGTCTCAAAAGAATTCAGTAATTGCGGATGTTGTCCGGTTATAACTAAAAAACTTTGCAAGCACACTTCATAAATTGTGAAAAATAATCTAGAATAGTTTTGAATGAACAAAAGATAACAGCACGTTAAAATGGATGATGAGTTTCAGTAGCCATTTTGTTTGTTAGGCCTCTATATATGCGTTTTTTTTTCTTTTTTCTTTTTTTTTTTTTTTTTTGATATATTTCTTACCTGAACAATTAAGAGCAGAATAATAAAGGTTTCTTATAAAAAAATGCCAGCCTAAAAACATACCATCTGGGCAGGACTGAAATTGCCCGAGGGAAAGAACCACAGAGATAGGGAACAAGAGGAGAAAAACTCCCATGTCCGCGAAGTACCAGCTGAAAAGAATTCCTTTCAATGTTTTGGAGCTGTTGAGCAAACCGAAGAGCTTAACAGGAGTTTGTTGATTGAGATGTACCACCAATTAAGGTTACACTCCCTAGAAACGTGTTAGCCAATCACATGTGGTCGTGATATATGAAGGATGTTTCGTCACCCGTCGCAGAGACGCTGTGACATTAATTAATGTGTGCTGAAACAGTAAATTTGGTTAGTTTTCTCCTCAGGCAGTTATTTCCACCTTTCACTCTCTATCCTTAGGGAATCGTCGTGTACCTGTTTTAGTAATTATAAGCAACATCAAATAAGAAAAGAAATTTTCAGTTAAACTGTAGAAATGCAAGCACATAAAGAAGCCTAAATATTCAAATTGATATCTCTGTGCTATTCTGACCAAATTTCATGAGAAATTTTAGAACAAAATTTAAGAGATCATAGCCTCAATGAGGCATAGTCTATTGTTAAGTGTCGCTCCCGCTGAGGTTTTTTTTTCAGCCCGATTGCACCTGCAGTTTAAGTATTCTTTTCTCCAATTTAGTGAGTTTTTCATCTGCAAATTAAAGTCCAAGAGAGGTTCTCCTCTGATTCCAAGTGAAGTTTCCATATTTTGTTTGTGAAATGACTAAGTAAATCTTTTAACTTGTAGCAAGAGAAAATTTCGTGAGCGCGCTCGACACTTTCGATCGCTGTCCACACGGGCGGTCTAGCCAGAAATCAGTTCTAGCTTGTAGCGACACAAAAAAAAAAAGATTGGAGAACAACCAAACTATGAATGTTGAATATTTCCCTAAACAATTTTCACGAGGAAAGAAAAAATGAAAACTTTCTCTCGACGAGAAGTTGTACATTGCCTAACCGATTTATGGAGAGTGCACTATCAAATGCCCCAACCCAACGATTGCGTATGACAAATTTTAAACCGGAAGTTTCCGCATCTTTTCTTGAGAAATGAATAAAGGCTGATAGTTTCTAAAGAAACTGTTTGGGGCTACGTCGGTGGGGGTAACGAAATACTTTGAATATATCAACAAAGTTGACATGGTAAATTGGCCACGATACGATTATAAAAGCTGACGTTTCGAGTGTTAGCCCTTCGTCGGAGCGAATAGAGGAATTGTGGGTTGTGTGTGCTTTTAAAGGCAGAAAATGGAGCTACGTTATTGGTGGGAACAGTTTCCTCAAAAAACTGGTTTAGACGACAATATCTACCACAAAAAAACTCAACTTATTCAAAATAAAACTTTTGGATATAAAATGAATAGTTTAGGCCTTTGAAACTGCTATAGATATTCCTTACGCTTTATAGTGCATTAACAATTATTGAATTATAAAACTGTACGTGGAAGGTTGTTTTACGCAAATAAGTACGCGTGATGATGGTAAACATCGCTTTTGAATTCATTGTCATCCTATCAGATGAGCAGACTCTATGCCTCCACTTATCTGCGTTTAAAACCTGCCTAATCATTTTTTTTTTTTTGTCTTATTCAGTTGGCCCACAACGTCGCAATGTCGTTAAAGTTTGCTAGTGCTTGTCACCTTATCCGTCAGGTTGCCCAGCAACAGTAAATATGGGAGCCTTAAGTCTCTATGAAGACAATTTTCGAAAGAAGAGGCTACTTCTTGAGATCCTATAATTTAGTGTACTCAGTTTTTCCAAATGATGCATCTTTCAACTTGCAAGTTTGCACCGTTAAACATTGCTCAAGCTTTTCCATGCAAATCTTCTACGTCTGAGGTCTTATTTCTCCCTAGTTTGCAACCGACAAACTTTTCATCAGCAAATCGTTGATGAATCAATCTTGCGAAAGACATAAAACGAAACTTATAATTTCACTGCTTCAAACACTTTTTTTATTATTAAAACAATCAAGTGCTATTCGCGAAAAGTGGAACTTCGAGGAGCCTACAGGCCCGATCGAGAGCTGTTGTTCAGAAAGCCTCATAACTAAAGTTCGTCTTTAATTTTTTTTTTTTTTCAGAAAAAAAATAATGTCGCCATTAAGTCCCGACTGATTCGTATTGATAATAAAATACAAATTTTCCATACGTATTTTCAAAGTTGCTTTACATAACAATATTTCCCATTCTTATTATTCATATCTGTTAATCTTGTTTAAGTTGAAACGTCTACACATCAAAACATATGGAGTCCTTTGATTAAGTTCGAGATCTTTTCATGTCTCCATTGGATATGGGCAGTGATCGAGTTATGAGAAAATTACTGTGAGTGTTTCCATGGTGCTTGTATTGCATCTGCATCGTTTATTGGCGGTCAATATTACAGTTATTCTAGGTAAAACGTAACAGAGACCCAAGTGTATGCGCATGTGTTTCACAGCGGATCAATGATCGTTTACATGATTCTAGAAAGAATGAAAACGAAAAATCACAAGGATCTAGAATTACAGGAGAAAAATCTTCTCGAAGGGATAGCAGAGAGAATTACCTAATTCAGTATAGAGCAATTATTCTGACAGCCTTTAGCTTGCTTGTAGGCGATAGTTTGTGTTTTCAAGTGCTAGATTCAGCACGGCGAATATTCGGTCGCCATATTGGAAGGGTAGAGATTTGGTACCAGTGACAAAGCGCGGGGAAGGGAGAAGGGGAGAAAACCAGAAAAACCGCCTGCCCGAAACCCATGATTTCTCACAAACCGTCCCATGTCCACTGCGTGACATCCCGACATGTCACGCATTCTTGAAGGAACAATCAAATGGGATGAATTGGAACCTTTTCTCTAAAACTGACTGGCGTGTCATGTAGCAAAACAAAACGTGTAGCCATCGCGGATGGAACGGTGCAGTGATACACCTAATAAAGCGGTAACAAAAGTTGAAATCAACAGAAATTTGGAAAACGAGGAATGTCAAATTTGCAAAACCAGACTAGTCTTCCTATACGGGAGACGGCAACTTACATTTGAACGGAAAATTGATTTTGATCCCATTAAGAAAGGAATACAAGGGCCCTGAGTTTCACGATATAGCGTGTTTTCGTGTTCATAGTCCTGTCGAAGAGCTCTTGTTCACCGACATTATTGTCCTCGTCCGTTCGCAGCAGTCTCTTTGCCCTGGGTTTTTCTCTTGTCAAATTAACTTTTACCGAAGATGTAAATTTTATCCTTTGCGAGAGAAATCGAGGAACAAATGAAGCATCTTGAACTACTTTCTAGCAATTTCTTCGGAGTTACATTCATGGGAAATTTTTGAGGTGACTAGCAACTCTAGAAAGCACCGATGAATTTACGCGGGGAACTTACGTCATTGAAATTTGATTGGTTTTATCGTGAAACCAAAGGCGACGTGTGATTGGTGCAAACGCGCATCATCACGTGCAGTGACCGTGAAATCTAAACAAAGGGAAAGGAATGTGGTTCGGGTTTAAGTAGCCGATTGGTGGGGGAGGGAGTGTTGCGTGACGAGCCCAAACAACGGCTGCGAAGGAGACTAGTGAATGAGAAGACACGTTTTGTATCGTGCACGAGCGAACTTAAAAGTGCCTGGTTGGTCATTAGTCTGAAAAGAACTTCTGACCAAAAAATTGCCTATGTTTTTGTCGCGTTTGATTGAAATGAGCGGAGGCTGAGAAAAGATAGTGCTTGTCTCTGGATCGTTTTGAAGTAATTTAAAGTTTCTAAGAATGATGGATTTAACTGAGTGGTTTTGAGGGCGAAACGTGAGAGTGAATGGAATGCGGTCGGAATCTTCCTTTTGTGACGTTTGTAGTGCTGAATGTCGATCGATAAATTTGGCGCGGTGATAACCCGCTTGAACAACAGAATCAGGGTAACCACGTTTATCGAAAAACTCGGGCACATTGACTCTGATTTGTGGTGGAAATCAGAGTCATCACTAGTAAATAACTTGGGAATTTGAATTCATTCAGATTGTAACTACATTCTAATATAAACGAATAATTAAATCATACCGGATGAACTCACTAACTAACTAAATATTTCATGACACGATTAACACGGCAAAAAACTAGCGTTCACCTTACGGAAAACAAAAGTTGAATTCACGGAAAACGTGGCAATTTACTAACGTTTACCCGCGTTTTGCGTACGGAGAATCCGACGTTTGCTGTGCGTTTCCGCATCGGTGAATCCCAGTATTCGTTCCACTATTCGGTAGTTTTCCTTCCCAGTAAATGCAGGCAGGTAAAAATTCATTTTCCGGCATTAACCGCTCGGTTAACGCAGTACCGCAAACAGCGTGTTTTCCTTTTGTTCATTGACATTTTCCGAGTGAACAACAACGTTTTCACCAGAGTTAATAGCTGAAAACACACATTTTCTGGGAAGGTTAATGTGTGTAAATACGGAAAAACATAATGTTTTCCAAAGTTTGCAGTTCGTATAATGCATAGAAAATGCTGTTTTCTTTTGTTCGCAACCGTTTTTCGCCCGGTGAATGAAATGTTCACAAGAATTATCCAGTCGAAAGCATGCATTTTCCAACGCTTTTCCGCGATAGCGAATTCGACGAAATTCGTGGAAACGCATTTTCTGGCGTTTTAAATTTTATTGTTGTTCGGTTAATCTATGGAAAATAACATGTATTCTGCCATTTACAGCCGTTTTGCACATTCGAACGCTATGTTCTCTGGAATTAACCAGCCGAAAGCATGCATTTTCCGGTATTTTCTGCAAAGGTGAATTCGTGCAAGGGATGCATTTTCCCGCGTTTACCGCTGCTCGGTTAATCGCTGTTCGTCAAATTTCACTTCTTGGACTCAACTCTACTGCTGGTTCTCAAAGCATTTTGTCCTATTTCCCTCTCCCAGACAGGATAAGCACTCTTTAATAATTCTCGTCAAGTTTCTTAATGCACAATGATGTTAGCGGTACAATTTATTCAGAGTCCAAAATGGAGCCTGATAACAATCGTGTTTCTTAGCCTTATTTAACTTTACACATTTCTCTGTCTAAAGCCAAAAGGAGGCAAAATTTAACCCCTACAGTACTATTGATATGATAGAATTGGAAGGATGTACTGTCTAAAAAATTATGTGTGAGTCAATATATACAAACTATGACCAGCAAGCTTTTCAAGATAAAAATTAGTGATAATAAAATTAAACGACGTTTCGACCTCGCTGAGGTCATTTTCAAGCTGATGAAAAAGAAAATTTTTGCATATATGTACTAAATTGAAGACGTGGGAATGATAAAGGCGATAAAATATGGAAATATGTAAACGCTAGGCGTAAAATGGAAGTGATAATGACTACAAAGGAGACAATATGAAAAATTAATATGAGAGTTGACGAAAGTAAAACTATAAATTATACGAAGGTGCCATAAATTATTATAAAAATAGCTGTTTTCTAGATACATGTTTAAATTTCTAAACCTCTATTATAAACATTTTGCAAAAATGAGTGTCAAGGTTTGAAGAAAAAATAATTAGGTGAACTTCATGTGCCGATGGAATCAAGGCAACATGCTGAGAATGTCACCTTACATTTAATCTTAAATCTGCATTAAATCTATTTGAAACACTTCTGATGTTTGAAATTGAGACACTACTCCATCTGATGGAGAACAAGAGAACTATAAAAGAGAGAATGAAAGTTGTAGCTTCCTCTAAAATTGCAGATATATCCAGGATTTTGGGCTCTTTAAAATGAGCATGGTAAATTGTCCTCACAGATAAAGGTTCACTCAAATGTACAATTCAGTCAAATATGAAGTAGATTGATTATGTTTAAAAATCCATTCATATATATGTGCATTATTTGCTAAAAAACACCCGCATTCAATCTTGGACACAAGTGCCAAATAGCGATCAGGGAAGGGAAAATATTCTAGGGATTAAATTCACTTTCCGGTGCCAATGACTTAAATGTAGGCTGCTCAATAACTTAAACTGCTCAAAATACTACATGTTAGACATATGTATGTTTATAGTCTTCAAACTCTCTTGTAAACGTCCATGATTGTACAAAACTCTCACTTTAATTTTGCCAGCTGAGGTGGTTTCTTGTGAGAAAATTGAAATCAGCAGATTGTTAAATTAAAAGCTTAAGTCAGACAGAATTAAAGAATGGAGATTGCAGACCTACATTATCTGTATCATTGGGTAAAAAGATAGTAAGTTTATAAGAGATGGTCCCTAGAAGAGAGTTCAGTGACTGTGTACTAAAATTAAAATTAGATTAAAGTGGTGGCCCAGTGCAGTTTTTCTGGGATCTCTCTACTGTTTCTATGAATTGTTCTACCAAATTTTCTTTTCACTGACAGCCTCTTTCGCTGATTCGTCATGGAAGATTTATACCTCTGGTCTAGTATATGGAAGAAGTTTTAGCTTTAGGTCTTTAGCTTTAGGTCTTTAGCTTTAGGTCTTTAGCTTTAGGTCTTTAGCTTTAGGTCTTTAGCTTTAGGTCTTTAGCTTTAGGTCTTTATTGAATATACAAGTAAAGATATAGACCTATATTTACATGTTTAAATTATTAATTAAAAGTTAAAAAGCGGAAGCATATTTAAAATACAGTCTATTAATATAACTAGCTTTGAAACGTTCTGTGTTCACACAAGGTAGTAGGCTTGTTTGAGTTCTCAAACGTTTGGTTCTTTAACATTGGACAACAAATTGTACATCGGATGAGTAGGCAGGCAACTAATTCTCTTTGAGATTGACCTATTTGTTTTCTCAAGCAAATCATATATATCTATAGCATAGGATATAAAACTGCGTTTATGACATCTACGAAGGAACCACTGCACAGTATTAAGTTCAGGCACAGAGGCTGCATACACCGGTAAAGCATACGAAATTTTAGGTAAAACTAGAGACTGAAACAGATGATCAATTTCCGCTTGGTTATATCCTTCCTTCCCTAAGCTCCCTAACACATAGAGGCACTTATTCGCTGCGGAGAGTTCTCGTTTAATGTGCTCTGTAAGTCTTCCATTGTTTTGGAAAGTCACTCCGATTAGCACTAGAAATTCGACCTGCTCTATATTACCAATACGACTAGGATTTACTTGTCCCATCTTCTTCAAAACTAATTCTTTACACTTGGAAAGATTGCAAGGCATATAGTTAGTACTTGACCAGCTAAAGTATTGCGAAATTAAATCACTAGCACAATCAGTTCCGGCCTTATTTACAAAAAATTGCATCGTTGTATTATCGGCATATTTACTAAGAGAAGCATCAGGACAGTTTACAAGATCGAGATCATTAATCCAAAGATTAAACAGATAAGGGCCACTGACGCTGCCCTATGTGGTGCCTTTGTTTACATTATACCAGCAATAGCTGGTACCACCAAACACTAACCGTTGTGTGCAATTTCGTAAAAAAAACTAACATACCAGTTGATAATATACGGATTTAAGCTAAGGGCCCTTAATTTATCACTAAGTATACTATGCCTCACGTTGTCAAATGCCTTAGGAAAATCCTAACAAACAGTCGAACATATCTACGATCCCTCTCATCCAACGCTTTCAAACAGTTATACTGCATATTGATCAAAGCATCTGTTATACTGCATATTGATCAAAGCATCTGTTATACTGCATATTGATCAAAGCATCTGTTATACTGCATATTGATCAAAGCATCTGTTATACTGCATATTAATCAAAGCATCTGTTATACTGCATATTGATCAAAGCATCTGTTATACTGCATATTGATCAAAGCATCTGTTATACTGCATATTGATCAAAGCATCTGTTATACTGCATATTGATCAAAGCATCTGTTATACTGCATATTGATCAAAGCATCTGTTATACTGCATATTGATCAAAGCATCTGTTATACTGCATATTGATCAAAGCATCTGTTATACTGCATATTGATCAAAGCATCTGTTATACTGCATATTGATCAAAGCATCTGTTATACTGCATATTGATCAAAGCATCTGTTATACTGCATATTGATCAAAGCATCTGTTATACTGCATATTGATCAAAGCATCTGTTATACTGCATATTGATCAAAGCATCTGTTATACTGCATATTGATCAAAGCATCTGTTATACTGCATATTGATCAAAGCATCTGTTATACTGCATATTGATCAAAGCATCTGTTATACTGCATATTAATCAAAGCATCTGTTATACTGCATATTGATCAAAGCATCTGTTATACTGCATATTGATCAAAGCGTGTGTTTAGAGGTTGGTAACTTCTTCTGTCCTCCAGGTAAGGGGCTTTGTTACCATTAATGTGGGATCTTCTTCATCAGACTCATCTGAGGAGACAAGACTAGGATGCAGGGCCTCAGAAATTGGCTCTCTCTTCTCTTCTTTACTTGCCACTTTGAGTCTCTTATCCAGTTTCTAAAAGGGAAAAATGTGAAAGAAGCTTTTATAATACTGAATGGTGAGCAACTCCTACAATAAAACATTTATAAAGCCCTTGAATGAACCTCAGTGTCACTGGTTTGAGTTGTTCTTGGCATAAAAAGTTTTTTTTTATCCCCAGATCTAGAGGGTAATTTGAACCTTAATCAGTTTTTAAATCAAACTTGAATTTAAACCTTTTGAAATTTATTCAAACATACAAGCTGATAAGATAATTGAGTGTTAAAGAGCAAAACAACCTTTTTACCCTTTTTATTCTCTGTCGTTTCTTCTGCTTCTTCTGATACTGCTCGTACCATTTTCTTCCTGTCGTCTACGTTTCTTTGATGATGCGAAGTTTTGAGAAATAGCATCTGAAAGGAAAGGTAGGTATGCCAAGATCAGTTATATGAAAAAGACTGTCAGTTTATAGGGCTGTAGTGAGGAAAGGGCAAGATGGGGCGCTTGTCCCATTTCAATTAAACCCAAAGCTAAAGAGAAATTCTGTTTACGTTTATTTGGCGAAACAATCCCCGATTCAACATACCCAGAATTCTTCTTTCAGTACAAAGAGAATCAGTCTGAATCTGATCTATTTCTTTGACCTCTTTCAAGATGGTGGCTAATACAGCTTGGTTTAGTGGTTCATCCTCTCTGTGAGAAATTAGAAGAACTGCACCATTAATAATATGACAATCAAACTGAGAAAGATAACTTTCAAGTTAAAACAGGATAAAACAGAGTTCTTGTGCTCGAGTATAAAGTGTAAATTAAAAACCTCTGGAAAATTACTTGAGCTTTTCGTTTTGCAAAGCCAAAACGCGCCAAAATTTATTCTGTTTCAAAAAAGACTTAGAAAAAAAAATCCAAATGTTGAAAACAAAGACTACTAGTCTCTGCAGAGTTCTATTGTTATCGCTATTGTTTTCATTGAACAAAGACTGAATGCATAATTAATGTATGGGGTTATATCGTACAATTGCCGAAACCACTTCTAAAGGTAAAATTTTGTATAATTATAGCCTGGGAAATTCCTTCTGCCTTTAACAAAGTTTTTTTGCTATTGTTGCGTTTATATTAGTTGCGAATATGGCCGTTGTAACAACATAAACCAGCAATTTGCTTATACTAGACTATCGAAGATGGCCAGATTGCCTTGACTTTTTGGCTTCAGGAAAAAAGTTATATGTATGTTTAATAGCCCATTTCTGAATTACCCTTGGCCTCTTTTTTAAAACGAACTAGGCCTGGTGCTCAACCATTGTTGTGAAAATGAGTTTAATTTGCATGTGAATGAAAACTTATTATCATATGAAAGGATGAGCACCAAGACTCGTTTTGAAATTGAGGCCAAGGGTAATTCGGAAATGGGCTATTTGAAAGAGAACCGTTTTGGAAGCTGTTTTATGATATAAGAGGAAATTCGAGTGTTTCGGCAATGTTTTTCTTAATGTGACGTGCAAGTCACGTTGGTCACGTAATGCGCTTCTTGAGCTCAAATACGCTTATATAAATCGCTCTAAAAATTCCTAGTTTAAGTATTCTAAAATGTTATTGCAGTTTCTGAAAGAAAAACCTTGTTTTTGACAATGGTTACTGTCTCAGTTTCTGGAGCCATGTAACAATGGCGATTTTAGTCGCCAAAGTCTAGCTATGTTTTAGTGGGTGAAATTTTACCTAAATTAGAATATTCGTAAAAAAATCGTTTTTAGGGAATCGTAGAAAAATCACCTTAGAAACTTTTGAAAAACATTTCTTGTTTTAGAATTGTTATGTGGTAATCGAATGGCTGGCGAAATAAGTTTTTTTCGGCCGTTATCTTGAGGCGCACTATTTCACCGGGAACCGCTCGACCTCCAAAACAAACGTCATTTGTCATAATTTTGAGGGAACAGAGTATCCAACAGGAAACCTTTCCCGAAAAATAGAGGTTCATGGTTGACAAAATAAAAAAAAAATTATAATAATAACAAAGATATATACATATTGAAAGAGGTGAGAAATTCTCGGGAAATATTAATATAAAAAAAATAAAAAAAAAATATAGGCTTAGTGCAGGCGTCTCACAAGGGCGAATGAAGCGTGAAATCGTTTATTAAACTTGCCATGTTTAATTTAGAGTTAAATTCAACGGTAGGAAAAGGAGCGGGGAAAGGCGAAAAATATTCATCACAGGATTTTGAAACTTGGATTTAAGAAGGTTTGAGTTGGAAATTGTAAGCATGAAGATAATAATAAATTGTTTGTTCTCTGTTTTTGTAGGCCTGGAGCAGTGAAGGATTACCACTGACAACAAGTAGCAATGATGCAGCAAAATGTTTGATGCTACCCTAACACAGGTTGGCTTTGGTTGAAAATTTATATGGATATCAGGGCTAAACTCTAATTCCCTCCTATGATAAAGCCCCACCAAATAGAAGCCCCTTCTCAAAATAAGCCCCTTCCAAAAATAAGCTCCTTGTAAGGTCCTTTGAAAAAATTATTAGCCCCAGCACTCATTTTCAGAATTTTACAGTAATTCTCACAACCATCAATGAATAGCAGTGATGAGGTTGTAAATAGTTTATCGGGTGCTCTGTTGATGGGGGTTATTACAAGATGAATTGGTTTTATCAACTGAGTTGATCACCAAAGATAACTTAAATGATTGAGGTTATACCATAACTTCCATGAAACTTTTTCCTGAGAGATATGACAATTAACCTTGAAAATTAACCTAGTGAAAACTAGCATCGATCCTTGTGAGAAAATTAGTATCTAGTTTATTTGTTTCTTTCTTTTTCTTGGTTTTAGTACACAGGATGGTATAATGACAGCAGTGTCAATGGAATTGAGGGCTCTGTCTCAAAGATGTTAGCAGCAGATCCCAACTTTGTGAGAACTTTTCTATTCGACATTTTGAATAACATTTATTGTGCAACTTTTTATTGGCATAGACTAATGACAATTGTGGACAGAATAGTCTACCGTTTATTAAAGAGATAAGACTTAGTTGAAATGTTTGTTAAGGAGATTGACTGTAAAAAGGAAATGTGAATTATTATCAAAACCATTTAAAAAAATATATTGAGTGGAGTTATTGAAAACTAATACCTAACATGCAAACTACTCTTCCTTGGATCTACCCCTAGCCATTTTAGGGAGTAAGTTTTTGCACTCCTTTTAGTTCCTATTAGTAAAATTGACTGCTTGGCTAAAGTCACTCTTCCTTTTCAAAAATTTGAGCAGCTTAGATTATTTATTGCCATATTAGTGACTGGGTGATTTAAAAATGACTTCTGGTGACCTCTAGAGATCAGTAGAGCTTAGTTACAAAGGAAGATCTTTATTATTTTGACTACATACATGAGAGTGCTTTTGACTTTGATGATCCTAATCAGCTAACAATATGCTTGAGGAGTGTCATATGTCATTATCATTCAGGTGAACCCAGAAATGTCATAACATAATTATTAGAGAGAGTTTCTGTGGTTCATTGGTAGAGAAGTATTCGAAAATCTGGCTTACTTTAGGCACAAACCAGACCTTCATTCTTAAAGAGTATTATGGTATCATTTTCGTGGAGTGCTCCATTTAATTGACATCAACAGTTTTTGTTTCAGTAATGGGTCATGTGATCTCGTTTGGCTTAGACCTGATCTCATCTGGAAAAGGAATCCACACAGATCAAGAGCTGAAGAGCAGCATGCCTTCCCTTGAAGGGTTAGCTGCCAGGAGTAACATCACAAACAGAGAGAGACTGCATGTCAAGGCAGTCAAAGAATGGGCAGAGGGGTGAGTGTTACCAAGATGTCATGTTAATCACTGAGACAAAATTTTGACTTTTATCAAGTATTTGTCTGTTCCTTTAAGACGTGTCAATCAAAATGGGTGCAGACTAATCATATTTTTAATGACTGTAAAATGAAATCATATACGTGAACTGCGGGTGAAGAACTGAGCACTGATTAAGCAGTAATAATAAATAAAGCCTTAGAAACATTTTTCAGGCCTGTAAGGGCTTTGAACCCATGATCTCTGAGATACTGGATATTGCAGTGCTTTTAAACACAGATTGTTCCCTTTTCCAGACGAGCTGTTTACAGTATCTATGGTGCAATAGTTTATCTCATAACTTTATGGTTGCTACCAAGAAAACATGCAAGCACATCTTTTACACCAAGAATTCGCTGCTCATTTTTATGCTTGAAGAGTAAGGGTGGTCTTTATCATCGCCGCGTTTGTCACTTCTGGACGACAAAAAATATCTTTGAAGGCAAAAATGTCTCATCTTTTTTATTTTATCTACCCACCATTACACCTACCCCGGCCTATAAATATAAAATTGTCGTGTACAAAACAATTTGTGAAATTTCTGCTGCAATGAGTGGCTAGTGGCAAATTTCTCAAATAATCCCTCTCCCCTACCCCCTCCCCCATCATCATCAGCGCTACGCCATAAGAGGGTGAGCGACAAGGAATACAATTTGGTTGGACGAAGAGGCCGTACTCACCATATTTCTTAGTTTCACTCCTTGCTTTATCTCTTTTGCTGCAGTTTCTTGAACAACCCCTAGTAAGTAAGATGGTATGATGGGAATTGAGGGAGGGCGATTATAATTCTTGCCAAGGCTTTCATGTGTACGTCTTTTTCCGGCTTCATAGAGGTGCCCCCTATAGACCGCAATATGAACAGTTAATGACAATATACTTCCATTCTCATTTATTTCAAAAATACTGCCCAAGCATGTCTAACGTGGGAAGATATATATGAGAACGATCCTTCGCAGTAAAGCACTATTTGAGCAATAGTGGAAATCAGACCTGAAAAAAATTTCAGGCCTGTACGGGATTCGAACCACTGACCTCTGCGATACTAGTGCAGCGCTCTACCAATTGAGCTAACAAGCCAACTGAGAGCAGGCCATCAGGGTTTATGCCACCCGTTTTAATAGCCAGTGTAAAGTTATCACAATAGATACACACACGCACACGCACGCACGCATACAAATCCATACAATAATTCCGCGTGACAAGGCCTTCAGTTTGAGGGTTTGAAATTTTATAGCAGGCCAGGGTTTATATCGAATTAATTTGATGGCCTGCCCCCAGTTGGCTTGTTAGCTCAATTGGTAGAGCGCTGCACTAGTATCGCAGAGGTCAGTGGTTCGAATCCCGTACAGGCCTGAAATTTTTTTCAGGTCTGATTTCCACTATTGCTCAAATAGTGCTTTACTGCGAAGGATCGTTCTCATATACGTCTCATAACCGCAGTTCACACATATGTTTCATATGTTTGTTGTTGTGGGAAGATATATTAATGGAGAACCCAACTGACATGTTTGCTTTGAAAATGGCTCACGACTCCTACTTCTATCTTGGATACCAACGTCAGTTGAGAGATTCCATCGCAAGGGTGATGCCGAAATGGAAGGAAGATATGCCACTCTATGGGTAGATGGCTTAGCACTAACTGTTCTAAGTTCTTTCAGTATTCAATCAGTGTTTCGTCAGTCTTGTGTGGTGGATCCTGCCTCTCTCCAAAGTAAGAGGCTAGGCGATCAGAGAACTTGAGCTCATAAACAGCCCTGTTTGTGTCTAAGTAAAAAAGTTGTTAAGTTAAACTTCAATTACATACTGTTTATTTTTTTTTTTTATTTTTTTTTTTTTTAACTGGCGTTGGCTCGTTATACCAAGGTAAAGCTACATGATTTTTTTCTTCAGGGAATTTACCGCAGAATGCGCCTACCGCTGGGTTTTCATAATGCCACCCGTTTTAATAGCCAGTGTAAAGTTATCACAATAGATACACACACCCACACGCACGCACGCATACAAATCCATACAATAATTCCGCGTGACAAGGCCTTCAGTTTGAGCCTCATTAAGATTTTGGGCAATTGTCAGAAAACCCTGGCTTCAGATAACGTTACTACAAATTACTATCAGGAGTTCGTCGCTTTTTTTCGCGTGGTATGCACTACGCCCTCAGTGTTCCAGCACCTGCTGTGAAATACATCGAGCCGTTTCAACAAACTTACCTCTCTTCGCCCTCCGATTGATGCTTCCCCAGAAGCAACAACAACAACAGAACTACCACATTATTCCGTATGAGGAAGGGTTGGGGCTTATGGCCAACGCTCAGTTCTTCGTTGGTAAAAGTTAAAGATGTTAGTTTTTCTTTCTTTCTTTCTTTCATCCTTCAATCACCCTGTGTAGATGGGAGCTATGCTAGCCTGTCACAATTACTGGCACTGGGCGCTATACCAAATCGAGAGGGTTGTTATCTATTTCTTTAAAGTTAATGTTATGGTCTTTGTATTTGTTTGTTTATTTGTTTGTTTGCTGCTTTGGTTTTTGCATTTGTGGTTATTTTTTTTCAGCCATGTTTGCTATTAAATGCCAGCCTTTCTTTATTAGGGAGAACATCAAGCTGCAGTGGACATTTTGTCTTCTTTTTTGAAAGGGAAGCTTCGACAGAGCTGTAGACATTTCAAAACCCCTCCGTTATGACGTTGTCAACATTGGAGGCAGTAACGCACAGGTTCGTCTATTTCATTGCAATTCATTTTCGTTAATTAGTGCAACTTGTGGCAACATCTCTTTGGTTTTTCCTTTGACACAGCGGGACATCTTCAACTTATTCCTGATTTACGCTGCTCTGCATTCTTCACGAAAAGAGCATCATCACTTGGCAAGGTAAAGTGCAGTTTCTTTCGTTTGAACCTATATCCTTTCCATATCTGAATTAGACATCTGTTGATCCTTGCAAAAGAGACGAAAGATTTTTATACTTATATTTTTTCTTTCTGAATGGCCAGATATTTCGGTAGCCTGTTATTCTCCCCCCAGACTTGTTTGAGTCAAGGCTTTTAAATTATGAAACACCTCATTGGGGCCAGGTAAAGTGAGGTCGACACATTGGCATGATATGCAAAGGATATCACCTTTTTATAAAATTCAGATCTAACGCATGAAACATAACCTTGTCTTCCCAAGAAAAACGCTCCATTAGCCGCTGTTGAAAATCCACTCCTTCTGGCAAATAAATTCAATGAATTTTATGCTAACGTGGGAAAAGTGACAGCTTTGAAAGCCACGGACCTTGCTGAAGAACATAATCTCAACTCCCGAGACACTGAGGGAATTCATCCGTGTGAATCCATTCGCAGCTCTGGTCAAAATACCTTGTTTATGTTCCGTTCCATCACTACGGGCGATGTGCAGAAGATTATTATGAGTATACCGTCTAGCAAAGCTCCCGGTTGCGACAAAGTAAATGCAAAAATTCTGAAAGATAGTTCACCAGTTATTGCTCCCATCATAACTAGTCTTATAAATGACTCCTTTTCTCTGGGCAGTTTTCCACTACAATGGAAGAAAGCAGAAATCGTTCCAATCATTAAGTCAGGCGACAGTGAGGAACCTGCCAACACAAGACCAATTTCACTACTACCCATTTTATCTAAAGTATGCGAAAGAGCAGCTCACTCGCAACTAGTCAACTTCCTTGACTCAAACAATATAATATATCAAATGCAAAGCGGAAACAGAAAATTTCACTCAGCCGAGACCTCATTACTTTATTTCACAGACGAACTACTAAATAACATGGATCACAGAAAGATGTCGGTTATAGTTCTCTTGGATATGTCCAAAGCTTTTGATAGCATTCGACATGACTTGATGTTGCGAAAACTTCGCAACGTTGGTTTATCGGAAATAGCTTGTACCTGGTTCGAGAGTTATTTGACACAACGTCAACAAGTTGTAAAGATTCAGGATACCTTGTCCAGCCCTCTACCCTTAACAGTCGGAGTACCGCAAGGATCCATCCTGGGCCCAGTATTGTTTACATTATATGTAAACGATCTCTTTCGAGTTCCAAAACACTGCAAACCCCTGGGCTATGTGGATGACACAAAAATTTTCCTCGGGTTCCCCTCAAACAAACTTCAAGACGTTATCTCTGCTGTAAACGAAGATCTAGAAGAAATATTGAGTTGGTGTTGTAGAAATTCGCTGCTCATAAACCCTGATAAAACAAAACTTCTCTATGTGGGCGTCCCCCAACTAATGAGAACTTTACCTGCCACTCTTCCAAGTGCCACAATATTGGGAACTGAAATCAAGCCTGTGACCGTAGTTAAGGACCTGGGAGTGCACATTGATTGCCATCTCAACTTTAATGAGCACATCACAAAAACGGTATCTGACTGTATGTTTAAATTAACGAGAGTCAATAGGATAAAACATTTACTGGATCGAAGCACTCTGATATACCTCATAAACGCTTTCGTCTTTTGCAAACTTTTTTATTGTTCGACAGTTTGGAGCAACACAAGTAATAAGAATATCAAAAAACTTCAGTTAGTCCAGAACTACGCTTGCAGGATCGTGACTGGCTTGAAAAAGTACGATCACATCACAGAGGCACTGAAGTCTCTTAAATGGCTTAACGTAAAGAAAAAACTACTTTTTAATGACTTAGTCATGGTTTATAAATGCATCAACAACTTGACTCCTAACTATCTCTGTGAACGATTTAAACAACGTTCCGAAATTCACCAAAGAGATACCAGACAGAAGAGCGAGCTTACGTTGCCCAAGTGCAGGATCGCGGCTGGGCAAAGGGCTTTTGCCTTCCATGGGGCTAAAAGTTATAATTTTTTACCCAAATTTATCAGAGACACAGATAGCCTAAGTGGTTTTAAAAAGAAAATTTTTAAGAATATTCTTAATTCGTAACATGTGACTTTAGTATTGAAATATAAGCTAATTTTTTTTTTTTTTTTTTTTAATATCATGTTATCTTATTATGACGTTTTTACGACTTAATATCTTATATTCATGTATGGCGGAAGAGCCCCCAGGGGGGAGCTATGCAATAAAGTATGTATGTATGTATAACCTATAACCGAATTGAAATGACTACTGCTAAGCAATACCTGGGCTGAGTCTTCAAAAGAAAGTGAGGTTGTTTTTGTGAACATAAACGTTAAGCTTTATGTCACTGTTGAGATCCTTGGGCTAAAAACAACCCTTTGCAAAAGATTCACAGCGAATAATAAGTGTGGCCATGCAGATGAACACCACCCAGCTCCCAGTTTAAAATCGTTGGCTCAAGCTGAGAATCTGATTTTGTACATATCTATAATCAAGTAAGAAAGACGGGGGGATAAACTGCATGGGGAAAGGGTGGGGCACCATTTTTCGTTGTTCCTGACCTGGCAAATGCATTTTCTAAAGTGTACCTTTTCATCTAAAACAATTCAAAGAAAATTTTTTTTCACTTACGCTAGCGTTTTTGTTTTGCTCTAAAACAGCTCTCATCACTGGGTCCACCTTTTAACTTGTGTACTCACGAAATAGCTCTTTATTGTTGTTGTCCCCTTGTGTTGATGCATCCATGTTCACGAACCATCCGAAAATTCCAAAAATACGACTTTTCTACATAAAAGCCGCCAAAATTAACCTGTTACGAAAAGTGTGTCTTCTTTCAGGAGCTTATTGACAGAGAGAAAGGCAATGAAAAAAAAACGCTCCAATGACAGACCGACTCATGGGGCAGGCCCTTGCTTTACATGTGTAGTAAGGTCAGGAGAAGACTCTTAAAAATTCATAGTCGGATGTACAACACCAACACGGTCCGCGTCAAAATAATGCTCCATGATATACGTTTAAGAAGTTTAACTAACCATAGCAATTCACCAGCTGGCCTGTAATCCAATTGAATAAAACAATACGGAAAAGGTTTTTTATTACCATTACTGATGCATGGTGAATTTCTAGAATATAAGCCAGTTAAAAATCAAATTAATGCAGACAATGTATCCCATAAAAGCGAGAGAAAAGGAAATTAAGCAGTGGAAGTTCAAGGTAGCTCTTTTAATTCACCGTTTACTTGTCGAACTAGAATTTGGAAAGTTTTAATTTTTTTATTAATTATTTTTGTTTTTGTTTTTAACAAAATAACTTTTCAGGTTAGTCATATGTAATTACACAAAGATAGTCCCTAAAGCGGAGGGTTGCTGCCTATTGGACACAAACTCGGCTACTTTCGCCTCCATACTAGCGCGATATCCTTCCCTATGGTAGGCGGCGAACATTGCTGGTGTAAAGAACTGATGATTGGTAGAGTGCTGTGGAAAAACCCCACATGACGCCTCAGACAAGCTGCGACATGTATTCCCATGGCAACATTCACAGCAACAGAACGTCAAGCGATAAGCTTCCTCCGATGACAGCTCGGGACCAGCCCCCAAAGACCAGCCTCCAGGTCTTCATCTATGTCATGTAATGCTTCTTCCCAGGTCACATAAGGTGTAGTTTTCACTGCTTTGTCAGGGTGCCTGGGGACTAAGTACAGAATTTCTCCTTCTCCAAGTTTAGTCTTACCGTCACTGTTAACGTTCTTGTCATAATAATGTACTTTGAATCTGGAAAAAAAAAAAGGAAAAAAAGAAAAACGAGACACGACAACAGCTGAAGGTGCGGTGCATTTCTAGCAACTCATTACGCTTAAAAACCTGCAGACCTACAATTTGCCTAACCGTCTTCTTGCCGTGCTTATTCCAGGCAGCGAGTGCCCTATCTTTTTGATAAAAAAGACTAGGCTAGATTGGGCAAGAAATAGAACAGATAAATTTTGCCCTTGCAATATTATTTAGTCATACAAAAAGTTTTTTTTTTTTTTTTACTTTCATACCGTGATAGCTCCTCAATCATCTGCAACTCCGTGGTATTAGTATATATTCTTGATGATCTGGCACTGTAGGTTTTGTGTGATTCAATACTTTTTATATCCTGATGATAATACTTTCATCAAGTTATTCATCATGAAATACAAAACAGAAATTTTGTTGACTTGTGATTCCTACTCTGACTAGATTATATTGTAGCTGATGGTATAAATGGTTTTAAATTTTTTGTAATAATTGTTAGTCTTTTTTAAATACTCTTTTAAATATTTATGGCTTTTAAATACTTATAACTCTTGTAGATACACGTACATTTCTGTAACAGTTCTTTTTGTTAGACTCATCACTGTCACGTGTCTAAATAAAGTTATTCATTCATTCATTGATTCATTGAAACAGATAGCCGTTTTAGTAAGGAAATGGAAGAGTACGCATTGTCATATTCTACATCAGTATTGTCTAATTTTAGGAATTACCTATGCCAGCATAGGGGCTAGACAGGTCCATGACTATTTTCACATGGAGTTTCTATGTCTATGGAAGCCATTGCCCACCTCACAATAACAATAATTTAACTCATAGTCAATTGCAGGGTTACCTCTCTCCTGCCAACCAGTACCCATATTTACACCTGGAAAAGGTGAGGCACTTTGGGCCTATAGTATCTTGCTCGAGAACAAAATGCAATGCTCCAACACTAGACATCAAAACTGGACTAATGTCGATTCCAGTGCACTAACCATTCAGCCACCATGCCTCCTCCTCTGATCCTTATGATTAGAGAGGGGTGAGTGGGGTCAATTGGGATTAGGGTGGAACCCTTATAACATTGCGTAACCAATAGTGACTTACGGCAACTCAAGGCGGCTTAAGGCAACTTAAGGCAACTTAAGGTCCCAGAGTAGGCCTACTTGATGGTGGCTTCAAACAGTTTCGTCCTTTTCATACACCAAGTCTTCAATGGATCATACTCTATGAACTTTTTCTGTGTGGTACCTGGCAAATTATTTTTCTTTAAAAGTTGCCATCGTTGTTTTGACATTTAAGATGAATGTAGAGAAACAGCGTCTTCAACATTTTTAAGAAAACGTCAATTTCAACTTCAAAAGATCATTACATAGTAATTGCCCTATAGATGTTTTACTTTATGCAAAATGAAGTAAAAACTGACTTGAGTTTCGAAGCCACCATCATTTTGATACCTTAAAGTGTGGAAATATCAATTCATTTAGAAATTACTGTTTTAAGAGGAACAAACCGATTTTGATCCCCCTTGATAATTGAAGTTTGCTATGAATCCAATTGACGACTAGAAAACTTCAATTTCACCTAAAACAATGACATATTTCAAATTATATTATTAACTTCAAATCTGTGTCAATGGCCAACACACAGCATTTTTCAAGTTTACACGGTTATCACGTAATATTCTATTTACTCTATAAACGTCAATGAAGTACCAATTAGCTCTCTAGTGGAATTTTCTTGAATTGTTTTTTCTCCTTTTCGTTCCTTGCAAACAAAGTTGAGGTCATAAATAGCCTCTTCGTAAGAATGTCAGTGCTATCGTCAGACACATCTGTGAATCTGAATCCGCCATTCAGAAACTGTGCAAAAGGCGCAATTCAGTGCTCAACAAACACAAAAGCAACATTTTCATTTTTATCTGAAAGCCTACCTGGTATTTTATTGGTGTTTCTATACTAATTTGTTCTTATTGACTGGGTGGGAGGGCCAGACGTGAAAAATGTTTGGTTCTCAGCCATGACGCATGGACCTAACTTCGATCAGTCCGTAAATACCATTTCTAACTGAGTATGACCATATGGCCAGGTCTTTAGACTAGTAACCGAGAAAAAAAAAACATCATGGAAACGAAGAAGTAAAAACCATCAACCATAACAACAATAACAAAGCAAAATACACCACCAAATTGAAAAAAAGACAAAAGAAAAAAACACAACAACAACAACACATGTTTATATCTGATAAATAAGTTTTGTTATTATACACTGTAGTCACCATCTGTCTTCTCATTGGCTAAACGCACACAGTTAAATCTGGGAAACAGCGCAACCTACAGATTATTCACTAATCTGTACCTAGAGATCAGTGAATAATCTGTAGGTTGCCGCGCAATGCATGATTTCCGGTGGAGCAATGTCAAGTTCACGGACGGCGAAGTAAGAATGACCTCTCGATTCGCTTCGTCGACCCAGCGAGAAATTGAGAACTGTACTTGAAGATAAAGATTCGGAAAATATTAAAAGATCGACAGTTTTCTTCAATGATACTTTCTTTAGAACTACATTTAATTTTTCTGCGCTTGATTGTTTTTATGAAAACGGTAAAAATGTGTTTACCACACAGTTATACATTTTTAAGTGTTCGAAAATAAACTGTGTTCGCTGCGATAACGCGTTTGGCGTTATTTTCTTTAAAACAATGTATAATAAAACAATGATTGGATGAGGTTTTTGTGATATCCGGAATAATCAAGGTCTCGGTTAGTGTTATCAGCCGAAGCCTTCGGCTTCGGCTGATAACACTTACCTCGACGGTGATTATTCCGGATATCACAAAAACCTCATCCCATAATGGTTCATAAATAGACGAGACATTGTGAGCTGGCCACTCTCTGGAACATAAAGAAATTCTAGAGCTGTTGTTTCGAACGTTAGTCAATCGTCAGCGCGAATAGTTCAAAATTTTCTGACGAAGGGTTAACGCTCGAAACGTTCGCTTTAGAAACTTTTTACGATTGGTGATTCACATTATCAACTCATTTGATAAAACCATATTATCTTATAATAGCCCCCAACGACGCAGCACCCACTTTACAGATCTCTATGTGCTATGTTAAAGCCGACAGAGAGAGCGATCTATGTTCTCCCACCGAGATCGGCATTCAATTAAGACACAAAAACGGAATATCTATCTTTTTGGATTAACAAATAGAGGAGCCTTGACTGTGCTCTGTTCTTTTGCAAAGCACGCAGGGAGCAGCTATAGCGGGAGAAAAGCGCAGGAAAAAACTCGAGACTTAGTCGAGTGTTTCTCGTTACATCTTTATAGAAAGAAATCTGTAGAATTCCCCACGCATTTGCTTCAATTTTCAGAAGAAATCTTAATTCCAAAGCAAACAAAAGTGTTGAATTCAGCACTTTTGCTTGGAGTTTTTTAGTCTTATGACGAAATCTGAAAGCAAATGTTCAGTGCAATCTAGCCGAGTTGTAGCTTATAAAAACACGTAAGTTTTTTCACGCGACAATTACAAAACAAACTGTTCAGGATGTGTGTTTGCTGAAAGAACGTCGACAGCCGAATTCAAAGGAACAAGAAGACTGCTCGAAAAGACAGCGCCGTAAAACTCGGTTGCTCTAACTGATGTGGCCTTCCACTCCACGCATCGGAAAGGATATCAGAGTAAGCTCCCAGTTCTACCCACTCGAGGGGCGGGGTGTAGTGAAACTGGTTGGTCTGATAATTATTTTACTTTTTTCAGCTGACCTCGGATGTCCTAGAGGGCAGTGGCATGCAGTACTATTGTACCACCACCCTATCCCACATTTCTTCACACACGTATACCCTGTATGGCCATTGCTATCTTGATCTCCAGTAGTAAATGTTTGCCCATTGGAATCTTTCAATGGCCCCCAATCGTTTCCTAAACAAATACAAATAGAGAGATTTATACTAATTCAATGAATTTACAAAGTTTGAGCCCAGTAAAGAAAATGAGAAATAGCAAGCGATGCATGCAGAATATCTCTTCATCATTGTTTTTTCTAACTCATCAAAGACTAACTAACAAAGAAGCCTCAAATGCTGAAAGCCACTAAGCATCAACGAAGTTTAGGGGCGAAACGACTTTTTCAAGAGAATAAAGGCTGATAGTTTCGAAAGAAACTGTTTGGGGCTGCGTCGGTGGGAGTAACGAAATAATTTTGATATATCAACAAAGTTGAAATGGTAAATTGGCCACCATACCGATTACAAAAGCTAACGTTTCGAGCGTTAGCCCTTCGTCGGAGCGAATTGAGGAATTGTGGGTTCTGTGTGCTTTTAAAGGCAGAGAATGGAGCTATGTTATTGGTGGGAACATGGCAACGAGAAAAACAAGAATAAATTAATGGAAAGAAAAGCGTTCGTTGATCCCTGTGGGATTTAGACTGCCGGTTTGAAAGATGAGCTTTTGTTCAAGATTTTTACGGCTTTCCGTGCTACCTAAGTGTAAGGAAAGACCGCAGATTGCCATATGTTACTTAGAATGATTAGGTAAATTAAAATGTCTACCGACTGGTTTCTATGTGTCCTCGTCATTCCTTTCCACGTCTCGAAGGTGTTCTCGGAATCGGTCACCTAGTCTTCTGCCTGTTTCGCCGATGTATATCTTTTTGCAATAAGTGCAAGTTATGCAATAGATTACATTGGCGGAGGTGCACGTGAAGTGATCGGTGATCTTAATGGATCGTTTAGGTCCCGATATTTAATCAGCGTTGTGAATAAAAGGATACGTTTTGCATCGTGCACGAGCGCATTTAAAAGTGCCTGGTTGATCATTAGTCTGAAAAGAACTTCTGACCAAAAGATTTCCTATGTTTTTGTCGCGTTTGAATGAAATGAGCGGAGGCTGCGAAAAGATAGTGCCTGTCTCTGGATCGTTTTGAAGTAATTTAAAGTTTTTAAGAATGATGGATTTAACTGAGTGGTTGTGAGGGTGAAATGTGAGAGTGAATGGAATGCGGTCGGAATCTTCCTTATGCGACGTTTGTAGTGCTGAATGTCGATCAATAAGTTGGGCGCGGTGGTAACCCGCTTGAACGACAGAAACAAGGTAACCACGTTCATCGAATCACTGGCACATTGGCTCTGATTTGTGGTGGAAATCAGAGTCATCACTACATAAACGACGAAGTCTTAGAACTGAGAAAAAGTAATGGAGTTCTTAACGTGAAATGGATGCGAAGACGAATATAACAAGTAATTATGCGAGTCTGTAGGTTTGTAATACACACTAGTGCCTAAACCGTTTTCTTCAATTGAAACTTTGATGTCTAAAAAGGATAAAGAATTGTCAGAAATTTCCCAGGTATATTTCAGAGCCGGGTGAAAAGAGTTGACTGCTGTTATGAATTGAGTGAGCTCCTCTCTGGTAGAGGAGGTAGCGCCGATACAGTCGTCGATGTAGCGACCGTAGAGTTCAGGTCTGGACCCGTTGTATTGGCTGAAAAATTGATGTTCGACAAAACCTACAAAAATATTGGCATAGCTAGGTCCCATTTTGGTGCCCATGGCTACACCATTGGTTTGTTTGAAGAAGTTGTTTCCGAATGAAAAACAATTGAGTGTGAGCACTAGTTCGGCTAATCGTAGTGTTTCAGATTTAGGTTCCTTATCGGTACGTTGATCAAAAAAATGTTTAAGGGCCAGAAGGCCTTCGCCATTAGGAATGACAGTAAAGAGACGTAATAGCATAGGCTGTGGAGATTCTACCTTGGCAGTTGTGTCCATCTCCAGTGAATCCGGATTTACAAGAGCAGCTGAACGATCCCTCGGTATTTAGACAAGTGACATTGCCCCTGCTGCAGTCGTGAGTACCTTGAACAAATTCATCAATGTCTGGAATGGAGCCAACCGACCATTAGAATAAGTAAGAAGGCAGCGGATGAATTCCAGTATAAATGCAGGATGTGACAAACGTTGTGCAAGGACTGATAGTAAAAATAAACCATAAATAGGACTCGGAAAGGCCTCCCTTTTATAATAATAATAATAATACTAATGATAAAAATGATAATGATAATAAAAAACAACGATTTAAATGTATATAAAAAAGAAAACCTTAGGACCCGTCTTGTTTTCTTTGATGATACAATATCAGATCACTGCTAAGTTTATCAGCCTTTGAGGAGGTTAGCAGGTTTACGCGCTCAGTTACACGGCAAAATATCGTACTCCAAGTAACTTGCATCACTTCTACCAACTGAGCTTACAAGCCAACTAGGATCTGCTCACTACTGCCTAAGCAGTGTTCATTACTGCGAAGATTGGTGGGGTAGAGAGGAGGAGGAAGAGGCTTAGGCGTTACAGGCCCAGATAAGTTTGTTTGTTTGTTTGTTTATTTGTTTTCTTTTGTTCTTTAACCTCAGCTTAACCACGTTAAAAGGTGGAAGTAAATCTTGATTACGATTCTTGTCCGCTAGCCTGATGTAGAGATCATTATAAAAATAACGACGGGGAATTGTGAGGGATGTGACTTCAATAATACCTTAGCCAACCACTTGAGCCAAAGGAGTACAGCTTTGCTCACGCTCTTTTTAATCGAGCGAACCTGTGAGATATGAGTCTCAGATCACTTCTTTTAGCACACGAAGATTGAATAGAGTCATTCGAAGAAATGTATACAAGAGTATAAAAGAATGGTTCTTTAGCGCTGATCAATATCATTCAGTAAGCAAATATTCAACTGGAGCGAGGGCGCCAGTTCAAGGCAGCTACTAGAAACGAGGAAACTCTTTTGTTGAACGATAAGACATCATTATGATCTTACCTTGGCAGGTGTATCCATCTCCAGTGAATCCAGGATCACAAGAGCAGTTGAGTGATCCCTCAGTGTTTGTACAAGTGGCGCTGCCCTTGCTGCCGTTATGGGTATTGTTAACGCACTCATCGATGTCTGGAATGGAATCAACAAACCATACTCATGCACTGAGGTTGTAGAGATGAAAGGGAGGAGAAATTATACGATCATCACCTTCCGAACGATATTAGATTACCATTTATGTTGCCTTTGTTTCGGCTAGTTCTAGGCACTTTCCGCGCTGATACGGCAAAGCATCTCTGTACGGTACCTGTGTAGTTGTCTCCATCACCACTGAATCCTGGTTTACAAATGCACTTGAATGATCTCTCAAAATTGTTACAAGTGGAGGTTTTATTGCTGCAGTTGTGGCTGTTTTGAGAACACTTGTCGATGTCTGAAATGAAATCAGTAGTCCATATTAACTATGCTGATAGAGAATAACATTGAAAATGAGCTGAAAACTGGCTTTGCAAACTGAGAAAAACCGCAGGGTGCTCTTAACAAAAACAGGGGCCCCTAACCTCACACTTAATGCAGGCTGGCTCAAACTCTTTCTGTCAAAACCATAAGATTTACTTAGTACATGAGTTTGCATCCGAAAGCTATACATTGTTTAGGAGCGTTCTTACGGAGAAAGACTAGCGATGGAATTATATCTATTTAAAAACATAGTATTGTGCAGGATTTTACCTTCGCATTTATGTCTATTCCCGCTGAATCCAGGATAGCAAGAGCAGTTGTGAGATCCCTCGGTATTTGAACAGTTGGCGTTCTCGCTACAATTGTGGTTTTGAAGACACTCTTCTATGTCTGAAATGGAAGTAAAGGAACGCTCTCTTGATCATTTTCGTGGATGAAAAGGAGGGTAGGGGAGTGATAGGCTACTGTCAAATGCAAAACCGATTCAACCACCTGTTAATCCAGTTCTACAGGGAGAATAGTAAGTAAAGGTGTGGTCTGATCGTCCGGGTGAGTGTAGTCCTAAGAAGGACTGTTGTCGGTGGTAGTGACTGACGTTTCGACAACCTGTGCGGAAGTCATCATCAGAGTCAAGTGAATGATTGTTGTCAGTAGAATGTTCTTATTCCAGTTCGTATGAAATGATCGGTTGGTTTTGCCGTGATGTTATTGGCTGTAAGACTCAAGTGACGTAAGTCGGTCGTGATTGGTCTGTTTCGATCTGTCGGTAAAGTTAGGTCGTTCTTTTTCGGTCGTTTATGATGTTTATGTCGTGAATGAGTCGTTTGTATGGAGCGGGTAGTTGTTGGCATCTGTTTAGGGGAGTCTGTTCTAAGTTAGTAAACCAGCTTTCCAGAGTCAGTCGTTGAAAATAGTCAGTGCTGTAGATCTAATCGTTATTTTTTAGGCCCATCTTGCCCGCTCGGGATAGTCCGTTTTGATCCCGCGCAAGAAAAACATTGTGTGTAATCGTAGTCCTTGGACAATGTTGGTGGTGGAGACGCGAAGAGCGACAGATGACAGTCAAAACAAAGGAAACATGACCGACTGTCGTAAAAATATTGTGCAGCAAACATAGTTCCTCTTATTCTGGCTCGCGAAATAAGGAAGTCATCTTTAATTCTAAATAAAGCGAAATATTTTTCCTAAATAAGGAATATTCTGTTGACCGAGCTTGTTGTTCAAGAGGGCTCATTTAGCCTCACTCTCCGAGTTTGTTTCTTTGTAGTACTCAACTTCGTCTTGTTCCTCAAAAGCGCAGAAAGAACTCAGCCATGTCCTACAGTCTTCATCTCACGCCCTGATCAGTAACGTATAACTATATCATCGCTAGCATCGCTCTGATTGGCTACCGAAGCAAGCAAGATGGGCCCATCCTGCCCACGCGGGATAGCTCGCCTTGATCTCGAGCACAAGTTCTTGATTCCTGAGCAATGTCGGTGATGGAGACGCAAAAAATGGCAGACGACAGTCAAAACAAAGAAAACAAAAACGGCTCTTGAGTTTACATCGCTAAAAACACATTTGGCTTTCTTCTCTGTCTCACAAAGTGAACATGGCATTCTTAATTCTTCATAAAGCGAAATGTCTTTGCAATATAGTAAATCCCTTTTTGACCAAGCCTGTTCTATCAGGATGGCTGGATATATATAAGGTTCGTAATCTTGTCAAAGGAACTCAGCCAATATCCAGTGATCTTGACCTCACGCTTCACCAATAACGCAGAATGATCATGCACTAAATGATATCAGATTGCCATGCATATTGATTTTGTTTTGGGCAGGTTTGTAGATTTTTCGCAAAGACATGTTCTGAACACAGTTTAGTACGTACCTGTGCAGTTGTGTCCGTCACCAATAAATCATGGTTTACAAACGCACTTGAATGCTCCCACGATATTAGTACGATATTAGTTATGTTGCTGCAGTTGTGAGTGTTTTGAGAACGTGTTTTGATGTCTGAAATTAAATCAGAAGCACATCACTCACAACAATAAAGAGTAAAAAAAAGGAGGGTATCGAAATAGGGCTTCCAATTTAAAAACCATAGGGTTCTCTTAGTTAAAGAAAATTAACCTCACTTCCAGTAATGGGTGGCTAAAAGGCACTCTCACTCTTGAGGAAAAGACATGCCATGTACTTCTTTTAAATCATTCCATTTCAGGTACCCATCAGCAGACCTCTCGCAGGCTCGCGATGCGCGACGTCCCATGCTCTCCCGGGGAAGAGGAAACGCAAATGAAGTTGCAGTTAAACTCAACGGAAATTATTCCATTAGGGCATGGTATACTCTATTCAATGCAAAAGGTATTTTTGATTTAATATCTTTACAACAAAATCACTCAGATTTAATGCTGAACAGGCACATTGGTTACAAAGCTAATATTCTTTTAAAGGATAAAAACTGTAACTGAAACATCAGTGAATGCTCATTGGTCCATATAAATTCGCAGGTGGATGCATTCTCACCCAATTCTAAAATTTTAAAGTTTATTTGACTTTCTGAACTTTTACTCATGCCTACCTAGACAGGCGTTGCAACTTTTGAATCAGTTGCGCAGCATATATTGTTGATTTTTTGTGCATTCACCGGTTGATGCCCAGTATGTACATTGGTGGTTTTTATCCTCACTTCTTCATGCCAGGTTATCCGTCTGCCGAACTTTTGTTTTTTACAATATTTTGTCTCCCACTCGTTCCTTCATAAATTAATTTCTTATAAACTTGCGTTTCTTCGGTTGCGGGAAGATTTGAGGCGAGTTAGGGAAACGTGGGCACCTTCTCTTCTTTGATTACACCGTCATCAAATCTCCGCCAGGTTTATCGCCTTTTTGCAGGGAGGTTGGCAAGTTTACTTGCTCAAAATCTCGCCCTCTTAAAAATTAACAATTACTGGACGAAGTTGAGCAAAATATCGTGATTTTCCCGTGGAGAGCAGATCAATTATTTGCCTCAGCCTTCGGCTTCGGCAAATAATTGGTCTGCGAGACACTGAAAAATCACGATATCTTGCGATAACCGAGTTCAGTAATTGTTTTATCATTCGATCACCGAGTTTTTTTTTCAATTTTTGAAGGGAACCGGCAAGCAAGTTTGTTGTCAATTTTTTGGGGGAAGCGGCAAGCGCGCACTGCTGGCAGAAATTAGATGGTTTCCTTCTCAGCTAAATAATTTATTCTGTAGACTTTAAATTGTAAGTACAGTCAACTGTTAAATAACAAAATGTATGCCTTCAAATGGCTGAAACCTCCATGAACAAGTTCACAGACTTCAAGGATTTGAAATCCGAAAAAAAAAATCTCGGGGAAGCGATCGCGATCTACCATTTCACACAAGAGTGACCACAAGAGGGACTACAAGAGCGTGGTTACTATTGCGCATGAGCAGAATATTATTTGCAGCAATAACGGAATTAGACGGTATTACGCATGAGCAGACCATTATTTGTAGGCAGTTATTTGCAGGTCACGTGGTGGGCTTCCAGCCAATGAAAATGGAGGAAAAATCCATCGAATGATAATATGAAATACCTGTGCTGTTATATCCATTACCTCTGAAAGCAGGATTACAGGAGCAGTTGAACGATCCCTTGCTATTAGAACAAGTGGCGCTGTCCTTGCTACAATTGTGGATATTTTTGGCGCACTCGTCGATGTCTGAAATAAAGTAACAGTTGTGTTTAGTGTCGTGACAAACAAAAAATTACGAGCAGAGGAGCGACCCCTCGATATTTTTGCAAGTGGCACAGTCCTTACTGCAGTTATGGGTATCGTTAAGACAGTCATCGATGTCTGAAATGAAATCAACTGACCATACTCATACACTGAGGTTGCAGTGATAAAAGGGAGGAGGAAGTGCTCCAATATACTAGTATCATCTTGATTGTCTTTGTCTCAGCTATTCCTATAAGTTTTTTTTTTTTGCGCTGATATGACAAAGCGTTATGTTATGAATACTATTCGGTACCTGTGCAATTGTTTCCGTCACCACTGAGTTCTGGTTTACAAGAGCACTTGAATGATCCCTTAGTATTGTTACAAGTGGCAGTTATATTGCTGCAGTTGTGGCTGTTTTGAGAACACTCGTCGATGTCCGTATCATGAAAAGTGGCTCAAATTTGATGACAATAGGCTTTGTTAGACAAGCGAAAAATGACCCTATATGGCCATTTTTGAACAATGGTGCAACAGCCTCAGAACACTCGAGGGATTTTTCGAAGTCTCCGATTAGCATACGAGCGGGAAATTTAAACGCTCGGAAAGACTAGACTTTAGTTTAGAACTATGACGACTTTATTTTAGAACTATGACAGTTTCTGGACAAAGATTTATACGGAGAGAGGTGATCTGAATGAAACACAACGTATTTTGATTTCTCGATGTGTGCATTGCCACATTAGTCTGAAGTTAAATCATTAGCCCTCATCAATTACAGTATTAAGAATAACAACGAGGAAGGTATCGAAATTGGGCTTCCAATCTGAGTGTGTTTTAAAGAAAAGGAACTTTTAACCTTACACTCAATGTGAGAGGTGTGGTGGCCTCATATTTAGTGTGCTCGACTCTGACTTTCATGGTGCCTTGCTTTACCCAGGTGTTTAAATGGGTAGCGGCGAATTTGATACGGGAGGGGGGGTGCTTTATGGGATAACCTTGCATCCCATCCATGGGTGAGTGGAAATACTCGTGGTCGCTTCATGCTATGGAAGCCGGAGTTAAGTGCAGGTCGGATGAACCACTTGGCTCATAGACAGACTTTACCTTAATGGCTAGTCCGTCATCTCGGTAAAGTCGTACTCTAATGTTCAGGTGCTGGAGTTGAGATCGGAGGAAGCTTCCCACGAGTTCGCATGTTTCGACGCCGTCGAAGCTTCCCATGGTGACGTCGAATGTAGTGTTGACTTTCTTTTTCCAGGGTTGGTTCTTGTGGATTAGGATGGAGCTTTCTGCGTAGATTATGATGTTTCTTCCGTCAGCGATGATGTTATCGTATAGAAGTCGAGTGCTTTGTTAAGGAGGTCTTGGCTGACAGTGGGGTAGAATTCTTCAATGTCGAAGCAAATGAAGCTGGAGAATTTATGGTTTTGAGCAGATTTATTTTCAACCAGTTAATTACGGATGCGGTGTTTTTCCATTGGTTGAAGTTGGATGTTTTTGCGATGTTGCTGTTAATACGGCCGAGGATACCTTTGCTGCCTTTGTCTATCTCGGATTTCGTAGGGTTGATTAGTCTGCAGGTCGGTTTTTTTGTGAAATTTGGCTTGTGGTCTTTAAGTGTTATGAATGCGTCTTTGTTAGCTGTAGTGTCCACTCTGTCGTCGATTCCTAATTTTGTCGCGATGTCTTTGTTTTGTTTATGGATGGCTTGTGTGGTCTCGGGTTGTGCTTTCTTGTAGGACTTCGTGATGTTCTTTTCTATTAGGTCGTTGTACTTGGAGGACTCTAGTCTGTAAAAGTTCATAGTTTTGTCAGCGGCTATTAGTAGCTTGAGCTCAGTTTTGATGGAGTCCGTGTCTTGTTTTAGCTTGTTAAGGAAGGAGTTGTTACCTTGCTTGAATTTTACGCACTAGATCATCTTTAGCATGTCATCTTCGAAATCTTTAAGCGCTTCAATGAGGAGTGGTTTCTTTTGCTTTCTTTTAGGACTTCGTGATGTTCTTTTCTATTAGGTCGCTGTACTTGGAGGACTCTAGTTTGTAAAAGTTCATAGTTTTGTCGGCGGCGATTAGTTGCTTGAGCTCAGTTTTGATGAAGTCCGTGTCTTCTTTTAGCTTGTATTTTACGGACTAGATCATCTTTAGCATGTCATATTCGAAATCTTTAAGTTCTTCAATGGAGGGGGGGTGGTTTCTTGGTAGACTTGAAGCCGTAGGTTTCTTTGGAGCACGGTGTTGTGTCGGGGTTGAGAAAGAAGTGGGCTTTCCAGCGCATTCTGTGGAGAAATTTCTCGGTCTTTTCGATGAGCCTTTGTAGGTAGTCGTTGCGTGGTGGTAGAGGAATATTCTTCGTTAAGTATCTGAGGTTTAATTTTTCCATTGCGAATTATCTTATATACGGTGCTCGACAAGACTAAACTTGGAGCGGCCATAAAGTGTAGAACGTAGATATTAGTAAAACAATGCTCAATACATTAATGTAGAGCGAAGTATATGTTTGTGGAGGAAAGAAACAAATAAACTACGCTTTCATCCCGACAAGCCTGTTTCGTGGTTGCCCACTCATCAGGGGATTTAATAAGAATATTCTTTACCATTGCTTCTTATATACAAAATATTAATATGAAAGAGAGCATCGGGCGGCGACGACGGGCCAGCTTCACAGTCTTGTAAAACAAGAACGTTTTTAACCCGCTCTCTCGCTAGTTTGCTCTTTGAAAAGATATTCAATGAAGTGAAACAAATGCAAGAACCATGAATTTCTCATCTCTAGTGCTTTTAGGTTCTTGCAGAGCCAAAACTGTGAAGTTTTACTGTTATCGTCATTCATTATTAATCAAAATTGGACGGGAAAATAAGTTTCTTAACTGCTCCCGTTTTCTATTTTCTTCAAATATTATGCGCATGAAAAATTCCTATTAGCAAGCCCCTTGCTTTGTAGAGTTTTAAAAGAGAAATTTCTCTGAAGCATTGATCAAAACGAATCGAAAGAACGATGAAAAAGAAAACAAAAAAAGAAGGGAAGAAAAATCTAGAGATTCTAATTGCTATGATGATTATTAGTAATATCACTCATTAACTTCTCTTGGGGTACGTAGATTCTTAACCCTACGAGCCAATTTTGACTGATTTAAGTCTCTTGTATTCTATGTTGGAGTCAAAACAATTCCACATTTTCTTAAACTCCTTGAATAAAAACTAATTAAATTACTTTTGAGTTTGGTGTTTTCCCATTCATTTGGCAAGTAAGAGTGAAGACTGTTACTTCAAAATGATTAAACAGTCAATAAAAGAAGGAGTCCTGAAACGTCACGAAAAGTGAAACCATTTGCCAAAAGCTTTCTTTTTGGAACTTTTCCCATATTTTTAACACCAAAACGAAAAAATATGTATTTGAAGGAATAAGAAATGCTCTAAATTTGAACGTGCGAAAGTAAGTCTGTTTATATGACAGGTGTGAAGAACATTTTATCAACAAAAAGAGAAGCCTCCACTGTGCTCCTTTCTGTTTCAAAGCACAAAAGAAGCGATAGAGTACGAAAGAAGTGTTTTCTTGAGCGCTTTAACCGCTTCTTAAGTGCTTAACAACAGAACAGAGCACAATCATGGCTCTTCTATTTGTTTTATAATGGAGAATCCGTTAAATTCCCAAGGCATTACTTTCAATTTTCCAATCAATAACACGCCCTATACTCTCATGAAGCAGGCTACAATAAGCCAATCTGATTCTTAATTAGAATGGCTCTAACCAACTGAGGTAACCGCCTCCCGGTTAGCTCAATTGGTTAGAGCGCCGGATTGTGTTGTACGGGAGGTCGAGGGTTCGAGACCCGGCCGGACCGATACTCATGGTCTTAAAATAAGTGAAGAGAATTTGCTACCTTTCTATAACCACGATCTGATTGTTAATCTGATTGTTTAAACAAGAATAAACTTGTCAAACCATCAAAGTTCATAGACCATCGAAGTTTGTTCACGATCTGCACTAGTTTACAAAAAAAAAATGGTTGAACAGGCCGAAATGAACAGTTTTGATGGAAGTTTTTGGTCTAACACAGATTCTGAGTTTGATGAAATCCGGTCGAATTGGAGCTCATAAAAACACGCCTGTTTTTCTGTTTAGTTTTGTTTTCTTTGCATGACGAGAAGGTCAAGACAGGAACACGAAGATTTCTTAGGATAACAGCGCCGTAAAACTCGGCTGCTGTGCCTGATGTGGCCTTCCACTCAACGCATCAGAAAGGATACTAGAGCGAGATCATAGTTAAGGTCACCCGAAGGGCGGCCGATGTAATTTCTGAGGCTTGCTTCACTACAAGGACCGGAGATCACCAGATGAGTTAGCCGCGATGCACTTCAGCACGATCGCAGACGCTCTAAAATCGACATGATTTGTACGAATTTTAATAGTTATGCCATTTTAGATATATTTTCAAGTTTAATTTTACCAAAACTGTTTTGTTCTGTTTTGTTTTAAACACGAAACTATATCTACTAGGCAAGTGTTAGCTGTGTTCGATTTTTATTATCATTTATAATCTAACTGAGCATGAAACCCTTCGGAACTCAAGTTGTCCATTCTGTTTTCTCTTGAAGGATTTTCGTCCTTGCACGCGTTGTAATATTACAAATCACGCCGCTTGGCGTGCCTACAGAACTTTCATTGGTTCTTCTGCCCGCTTTTTTATTCCAAAATTTCACTTTTAATTAATTAACGAATAAACGCCAGACACAGCACAGATAAGCAGATAGTGTACAGTTTTAAATAAGCTCCATGCTCTATTTGAACAATAGAGTGTTTCTGTCGAGGAACTATCGGCTGGTAGTTGCCCCGCGGAAATTTGATGCTCTTAAAACAAATATTTTTCCTGAGAAGTGAAGCTTCGAGGGCAAATTTGCTAGTTTTAAGAACATCAAATTTCTAAGGAGCAAGTGTCAGACCGATAGTTCCGAGACAAAAACACTCTATTGTATTTATCGTTCGCCACTAAATTTTCTTACGCGTGCCAGTTGAAAAACAGTGAAAACCCACTGAATGCAGATCAATCAAATATTTATTCATGCGTACAGCCTGTCACAATTGTCAATAATTCGCAATCGTAAATAATATGTTAAGCCTGTCAGAATTGAAAAGTCACTGTTTTTCTGATCTTCCTAACTTCGCGGCCGTCAAACCATTCAAAATTCTTCACGGATGAGTACTATCCATCCGGGTATGTTCCGCGGACGGGCACTATGGGCTGATAGTGTCTCTCCACGGTTGGACACTATCGCGTCACGTGATCAATTTAAACCAATAAGAATCGGATAAAAATTAGTGGTGAACTATAAACTCTGATAAAGCACGCCCTTTCGACCAATGATAGCGCACGTTGTATCCAACCTCCATCACAATTACAAATATTACCCAAATTTTTCAGCATATTTTTTTGAAAACATAAGGGGTCGTATTTTTACTTTCCCAATTCTTGTCCTTTTCCGTATATCTTCATAGCACCTTATCCTTGGGTATTGATGGTATGCCCAACTTTGATAAATGAGTCAGCGATAAACTATGAAAGGCTACTTTCATGGTAACTCACTTTCATGATCTGGAACTCCATACTCAGATTTTCATACTTTTTTTCCTTGATATAACATCAACTTTACAAATATTACATTACAAATATTAGTTACAAATATTAGTTATACTGTCATAGACTTAGTTTTCCACAGGGTAAAGTGTCTGTCTCGCACATGTACAAATCATTTTCCGTATCGATGTTGTCATCACAAATGTATGTTTTTTGTTCTATTAATAGCTTTGCACTAGGTTTCCAGTATCAACTATTAGCAACAGCTTTGAATGAAAGATTACTTGGTAATATGACGTAATAACCTCATGTTTGTTTATTTAACAATATATTTCTTATTTAATAGTAAATGTACCTAATGTCCCACCACAGACATTGCTGCCAATTCAGAAAACCCTTTTGACACCTATCTTCTATTTCAAGATGTTTATAAGAAAATGTTTCTTTTCCAAATGTTACTAGCTCCCTGTAAGAGCCCGTGGTCTCTTTTGCAATTGCTTGATAAGAGGCTAAAACAACTCAGTATTCAACGGAAAGATTATAGGTCAAGCAGACATCTTTTTCGCCGATGGCAACGTCATCTTTTTGTTTATCGCAAGTACTTCTACGAAATATATAGTATGTTTTTGTTAAATTTGGAACAGACTGTTAAAGCGTATGATATAAATTATTATTACAGAAAGATAGGGAATATCATTCCGTTATTCAAATGCTTAAGCAATATGTATACCTCATACATTAAAAAGACCGTTTTTGAAAAAACAAGCAATACTTTTTAACAACTGTCTTTAAATGAAATACTTGTGAATACTTCCTACTTAATTCTGGTCCATAATTTACAATTTCACACGTAAATATACAAAGTTGCTGTAGCAACTCATTGGGTTTTCCGGTTGTTATACCAATTTGCAAATGATTTCCTTCCGCAAAGGGCCCGGGAGGGATCTTAACTTTGAAAAAATCGTGCGTATCATTATCCCCTCATGTTAGTCCTCATCATTTGACAACACATTTTCGATGTTAAGATTAGTGTTACGTTCGAAAAGTCATACTGATTGATTCCAGACTGTTACAATGTAACAGGCGTCTTTATTGTTTGATCTCAAAGTCTTCACTGATCTCACTGAACATCGGTATAAAGAAGGTCAGTGAAGATTCGCATCAAAGGATTGATATGAAAGAACAGGCAAAACTCAATCCTATGCTTCCAGAAGATATAATCATCTGGAATTGTTTCTCATCGTTTTAGGTTGCACAGTGTGATGATTGGTTTGTGCCATAATGTAATCTTTCCTTAAGACCCTGGTGAAAATGTATAACGAGTGAGACTTGATTTCTAAAAAAAAAATTTCTTCATTATCTCAAGTTTTAGAACCCTATTTGACTTTTCGCCTATAAAAAAAGCACCGAGCTCAGTTAATGTAATAGATGACCCAAAGAAATTATGGCTAAAAGTAAACCAAGTGAAAAATAAGATGGGTGACTTTCGTGTTTCACAGAAGGTTAAAAAATGAAACAGTTACATTTTATTTGGCACTTTAACTGAGTGCTATTAATCAATTAGAATGTCAATCAATGAAAGCTCAATACTAAGTGCCATTATCACATTAGATAAACTTTTTTTTACTCCAGGAACGTAATAGTCACTTGACCATGACCAGCGCTGTTGTAACAACATTCATTGTCCTGGTTGTTTCCATCGTTGTAAGAGCCTCCCCCACCACCACAGGTGTCATAACCCCTACTTCCACTGCTTCCTCCAGAGTATCCTCCTCCTCCTCCTCCTCCTCCTCCTCCTCCTATTCCTCCTCCTCCTACTCCTTCTCCTCCTCTTCCCCATCCATAAGCTCCACCACCTCCACCAAACCCACCATCGACATCGTGAAACTTGGCTCTTCCACCCACCCCTCTCTGAATAAATCCCTTACCGCCTTCTCCACCATATCCTTTGGTTCCATTTAAATTCTTTCCACTTCTTCCACTGGAGTAAAACCCGCCACCACCACCACCTGAAATACAATGACTATATTTTAAGATTTTCGTAAACAGAGGCGAAACTATGTTTAAATGGCATGCTAACCCATTCAATTTAAGGAGTCTCTTACCAGTATTTTAAAACGCTCCAATAAACCCATATCATCTCGGCCAAACCTTATGTAATGCATTTTACTTGAGTCGCTATCCGTGAGGTTTGATATTTGTATATAGCTTTTGTAATAGCTAGTTGTATAAACTGTTTTGTCTCACTTTTCCTGTCCAAGATACTATGATTTGATTAACACGTTACCTAGATTGCAGGTATATGGGTGATAATTATTATACCTGTACGGCCCCGCGCGCTTACCCCCATTAAAAATCATAGTGAAAGCTGACGTGTGTAAGGACGGACGGGTTAATGAACTGTGGGTTTCTTGTTCTGACACGAAAAATCAAAGGAAAAAGTTTTTCCTGTAGGATCTTTATCTTGATTGCTCAGGGAGCGTGTGCTCGTGCATCGTCTCCTATTTAGGGCGAAACCAAATTTTCGAGGTGGTCATAAGATTAGATACTTGTTAATTATGTTTGGTCGGGCTGGACGGGAAGGTGTTTGGCTTACGGTCACGAATCGAAGCACGGCCTGCCCCACATTCGGTCCGTACGTCATGACCTCGAGCCAAAAATTTTCCGTTCTCCCGCCAACACCGCTGCTTTGACTCGTCTTCACAGTAAATATGACCTATACGAGGATCTCAATGGGCTTAACCTTCAATCGTCAAATGGCCAAAATATTAACGGTCAACCTTCAAAAACGCAGTATTTTTACCGTCAGCCGCCAAATAAGCAAAGCAATGTTAGCCGCCAAATGTCTCAGATATCCTTAATTAAGAACTATACGATTGCCTTAATTAAGGTCAAGTTCTATTGATTAATTTTTAAATAAAATTTTTGATGTACCAAAAAAATACATTTATGGAAGTCCTTTAACTTCTATTCGCAAGTAAAACTGGTTGGCGACAAAACTGACCTCAGGTTTAGATACACTTCCGGTGTCGTATAACCTTAGTCATTTATCAATAAAAGGTGTCATGAATTAACAGTTCTTTACAAACACGTCACCATGAAAATTAAATTTACATCCAAATTCGTGCGTTTAGTTCGTTTTATAAATAGCATTCCAGAAAATTAACCGTCAGCCGTCAAATGACCTAAAATGTTACCGTCAACCGTCAACATCACCTTCTTCCCCCCTATTGAGACCCTCCTAGACGACCCTCGATGACGAGCTTGCCGACCAAATTATGACACGTACAATTTTCTGAAATTACATGGCATTCTTAAATCTCGAGAAACTGAGGAGGATAAAGACGCATTAATTTTAACAACCCGAAAGCTTATCGGATACCAGTGGTCATTACTCAGAGACATCCAAACACCGCGGCTAAGCATGTATAGCGAGATCGCTGCCTTGTTTTAAACACCAGACAATTGACCTCATCTACAACAAGTCAGAAAAGCCCGAAATGCGAGATTGCTGTTCCAAAAGTTCTTTTTTTGACATATGTATATTTCAGCGCACCGCATGTGTTTTTTTTTATTTCGAGATATTTATATTTTATCCGAAATTTATTTAAGATTTATGTGCCCCTGATGCATATTTCGAGTAATGGTGCACGCGGAAAGTTTGGAGAGCACAAGAGAGGAGTTGCTCGAGGCGCAGCCTGAAGCAACTGTGGCGTTCGGAGTTTTCAATGCAACAATAAAAATAATATCGTAGTTCAAAAAAGCTAAGGGGAAATTTCCTAAACTTCAGAGTCCCATGTGATAGATTTAACTCCTTGAATTGTTGGTTACTAGAATTGACGATCACAAATTGCGTTGCTTTGTGTTGAAAATCTTAAAAATTGTACGATTTCAAAGGAAAATCATCTATTGAACAACATTATTGGGACGTACATGCATCAGCTCTTCAAAATAATATTTAGCCCAACGTCGCGAAGCCTCAGTTGAAGTTAAAAAACTCAGTTTTGTTTTCAGCCACATTCACGCATCGCATTTGGCAAATAAAGTATCGTCGACTCCAAGACTAATTCCGTCGCTTTGAATAGCTACATCCTGATTGTTTTTCGAAACGATTATCATTTTAGCACATTTTCTTATCAAATACAGCTCCAAAAGGTTAACGGAAAAACAATCTTGAAAGTTTTGAAACCTAGCGGGTAAACTCGATCGGAAATTTTTGCCAACAATGACATCAGTCTGAACCATCTCTATCAACCATCCATTTCTTTTTCATAAATTGTAAGCCAATTAGAGCGCTCGTTATCATATGGTACTGAAATAACATTAAATGAACAGCTAAGACGTAAGAAAACATTACAATATACTTTTACCTGAACCATGATCATCGGCAGTCTGTGCACCATGTCCCTTGCTTCCCCCTGACCATGATTTGTATCCAGGATTACCTGTTGTGTTCGTGCTGGCGTCACATCCTTCATGTCTAGACCTAACTCCACATACTCCTCCTCCGCCCCCAGCAATTATCAAAGGTGTGTTGGTTCCTCTCACCACAAACGTTCCTCCACCACCTCCAGAGGAGTAATGGTGCGTGTTTATTCCTCCTTCTTGACCAACAAGTATCTGAATGACTTCACCCTTGTTTAAGCGGAACGTTCCAATCATTCTTGCTCCTCTTCCTCGGTAATGAGTACTGTTAGTGTGTATATCGTACCCTCCTGCAGCTGCTATTGCTTTTATTCTGTAGTCACCAGTGTACGGCACAGTCCACTGTTGAACACCGCTGGACAGCGTAACTTGTCCGTCATGATCCTGTCCTGTGTAGTGACCGCCCAGCGTTGTTGGTCCAATTCTTCCACTGTCGTTGAGGTTTGTAAAAACGGCCTTGAAAGCTGAAAGGGAAGAGTTAAGTTATCTAAATTGTTATAACCATAATTTTGATAGCTTTTTCCTTTGATTGGAGATAAATCTGCATCTGCAAAAAGGACATGGAAAAGTTAAAAGCTTGTAGATTGATCCTTAAAACTACTCACCATTAATGCAATTATTAAGTTATTTAATATATATATATATTTCTATTCAATCATTGATTCAATTCATTGTCTCTCAATGGACGTTTACCCGCTCGTCACGACATATTTTCCCCCGAAAGAATATCAAGCATCACATCTGATTGTGGTTGACATGTTGTGTCGGTCTTCTTTATTAAAACAGATCGCTTATGAAACAGGCCTTCAACTAAAGCTGTCCGTTTTCTTCGTCATTTCCAAAGGCTACGGAAGTTTTTATACTTCTTTAAACCTTTCCTTCTTAAGTTTGAATTACAGATAAACCCATCCTCTTAAAAAGCCACTCTTGGATCTCTAACTTATTGCCTCTGGAAATCGGGAAAGCGAGATTTATCAAAGCTGCTGGGCTAGTCTCAGCCCTTTCTCCCATTCCCCTAGGCTTTTCCAAGCGCTATTGCATTTACATTTTCCGCTTCAGTGCTCACGAATAACTGATGATGTCCAACCATTTTGAATAAAAATATTCGAGAGTTGAGCAAATCGTAAAATATGATTTAGCGTCCGGGGCTATTGAACCGGGGGATTTAATTCGTGGTTTTCACGTGACGTCATCAACTTTAGAAACAAGGAATTATCGATCCTTATGAGATTTCAGTTTAGTAAGTTAATAGAACAGTTGAGTTCTTATCTTTTGAAAAATTTTCAGTTTGATTGGGTTTTTCTTGTTATGATAAGGCAAGGTTAAATTTCTAAGCTATTGCTTGACACGATATTAACATACTGGCACGTAGGTTAAAGAAAAGAAGACATAAAGAGAAATGGATAGATAGATAGATAGATAGACAGATATGTTTAATCAACGCTTTTGCAGGCAGAGCTGAATAACAGTGTAGTATATACACAATATAACAATGATATAAATACCACTGATAATATTTGAGCAATTTCTCATGTAGGAATAATTTAAATATGTGTTATTGACCAAGCGCGAAGTCAAAATGGCTGGAGATTGGCCGAGTTCTTTCTTTGCATTTTTATGGACCGAGACGAAGTAGAAGTGCATAAAATTGAGAGAAAAGAACGAAGCTAATATCCAGCCCTCTTGACCGGACAAGCTTGGTTAATAAAGGATTTATCATATTGCGAAAGATTTCGCTTTATTAAGAGTTAAGAATGACTTTTTTCCCTCTAGATCTGGGAAAGGAAGCCAACTGTGTTTGTTGCACAACAAACTCACGAGAATCGTTTCTATTTTCTTTGTTTTTACTATCTTCTGTCGCTTTTTGCCTTTCCGTCACCGAAATTTTCCGAGATTTACGAACGTAGTTCTTATTTTATTTTTTTTACGCGCGGGATCAATGCGGGCAATCCTGAGCGGACAAGATGGGCCCATCTTGCCTGCTCGGGTAGCCAATCAGAACACAGAATTTGCTCCATCTTGCCCACGGGCGCTGCCTGCGATGTAAAGAATAACCCTTAATGAATCATATCTCAAGAGCATGTACGACAATTTCCTTACATTCAAAACGTTATCATAAATAAACCTTCAAGGGTTACCCCATATGGGGAAAAAATCATTGGTACAGAAAGCGATGAATCTATCTGTCCTAACTCTGGGTCTGTCTAAAAGGAGGCAATCCCCTGAGCGAAGATTGTAACCACGAGGAACTACTTCCGCCCTGTAGAGAGACCCTTAAGGTTCAGTATTAGGAAGGTCCTTGAAAAACCTGATGCAGGCAAGATACCTGCGTTGACTTAGGGTAGGGAGAGCAGATAAAACAAAGGATTCCTCAAAACCATTATCTGGGAAGATATTCTTTAATGCCCTCCTCTGAATGGCTTTGATAAAATCTACATAGGTGATGCATGTGCACTAAGAGATCTGATTAATGAACTATGTATCTACACTAGGTCAGTATGTTAGGGCTCTGACTTCTTAGATAATCTCAAGGCATGCAGCGTTTTGTTAGCTCTTCAAACAATATACCCAACATGCAGATTCCACTTATGGTCCTGAGATATATATGCCCCTTGGAGCTTAGAACTTGAGACTCTTTCTATGTCATTACCTAGTATCTTAATGGTATCTGGAGCCATAGGTTGGTATTCAAGAAAATTGACAATCATCTCTTTGAACCTCTTGGGATTTAAGCGCATACCTCAGCTAGTAGCATAACCACAAACGAACAACAAACGAAAGATGCCTTCGGCTACATCTGGATATTCACTCAAACACTGTTGTGTCATCCACATGCTTAGTGCGCAGATGCCAATTGTCAGCCAGCTTGTTAATCAAGTTAGCAAAAAGGATAGGGGCTAGCTTTGTCCCTTGGGGGATACCCGGTTATGAGGGTAGACTGGGGCAGATAAGACCCCGCCGAGTAACAATCTGAGATCTGCTGGTAAGGAAAGGATAGATCCATTTGACTAATTAAGACAATGCTCACACCCAGATGTTTAAGCTCAAACCGGTTGTAACTTACTATGATCAACTAGATCAAAGTCTTTACTAAATTCTGCAAAATAAATATTCCAATATAATTCCCAGGACAATGAAGAAACATCAGTATTAAATGCACGAGACAGAATAATGTATGGATTGTTGATTTTCCACCAATACAAAAATGTTTACAGTCAAGCCTATTCCTTACCTGCTTAAGAGCAGCCATCCGTAAATATCGCCCGGAGGTGTGCAATATGAAAAAATAAATAATCTCCAAACTTTGCCAGAATATAGGTTTGGATGAACTATTTGTAGAAAAAAATACTTTGAGTTCAATTGCATTTTTATTTATCGCGAACGGTGGCAAAATCGGTTTTGCGGCTCTCACGTCAGCTTCACGAGGTTTAGACAACCATTAATTGAACGTCGCTGGGAAACAAACAAAACAGTAAATGTGACCGAATATTTTTCTAATGAAAAGAGCACGTATTTACAAACAGTCTGAAGTGTTCTTTGTTCGATTCCTTTACAATCAATTTTTGGTGGAGTTTTAGGTTTTTCCAATATTTCACTCATTTGGGCGGACAAGAAAATGGCAAAATTGAGAGGGTAAAATCGCACCTTGGTACATGGCATGGGGTTATATCAAGTTAATCCAGCAAAAGAACAAGGTTTCTTCTTTAAATAACTCAAATAAATTTTTTTGGGCTACTCAAACTACGAAATTTTAGGACCCCAAACAAATGTGACTCAGAGGTTAAAACGCACCATTCCTTGTCACGCAATTGAAGGTGAAAAATCAACAATGCGTACGTGGAAAAGATAACAGACCGCTTTGGGAGCGAAATATCGTTACCAAACTGAATAAAAAGTTACCTTTGTTCAACATTTGTCGCTTCTGTAGCTCAGCTTAACTGAGATTTAAAACTTTAGCGGTTATTTTCGAAACAAAACAACCCAAAATGTAATAGGGTCTAGATCGGAGCGGCCGAGGACGGATACAAACCGTAAAATAAATGTTTGCCATATTTGTACTTTGATTTGAGTATTGTTTATAAATTTGTACCTACCATGCATCAGCGCCAAATGTTGTTTGTGTATTCGCTGCCGTGAACTGTTGTCTGCTGTCTCCAAATGTCCAGTAAGGATTGCGTGACAGGAAGATCTTTACCACAAACAGTGGCACTTTTCCTTTATATTCAGTATTATTTTTTTGGGAACGTTGAATTATGCTTGAACGTTTTTTTAACGTATGGAAATGCTTGTAATAACTAAAATCATGTCTTTATCCGCTGTCGTCACCACCGTCAACAACTAAGTTTTCTCATACTTTTATTAATGAATAAGGGAAATATAAAAACTCGGGAAAAGAAAACTGAAGCAAAATGACATGTACAAGGCCTTTAATAACCATCGTTAGGTAGCTTCTCGAGTTATCTTATTGTTTATACACTACATAACGTCAACATAATTAATAAGAAATCGTGAAAAATATTGAGATGTTAACTGCCCTTGTGAGAACAAAGTGTGCCTCCGTTTTCAAAGTTGAATCAAAGCAGTCGTATAACTTCAGGTGACTCGACGTTTCTTCTGCATGTTCTATCGCCTCGCATAAAGCATTTGTCGGGTTACACCACTGCATCCACAAGGCCCTCCAACTAGTTCAGAGTCGCCACAGATTGCCATTACATATACACAACTGTGTAAAAGCGAACCGTGGTACAGATAATCGACGCAGAAGTACTCTGATTGTGTGTCACACGGGAAGAAGTTCATTTTATCTATGTATATAGCAAGCGCCAAAGTGATCGTATCAGTTATTGCGAGCTAAGCGCTTGATGGTTCAACAGGATTCCAAGACGCTTGTAAACAGGAATGAAAAAGAAGAGGGGGTAAACTCAGTGGAAAAAAAAAATCCCCCACAAGCATTTAAGTATAATTTTAAGGTTCCCAAACAAATAGCATTGAATATGAAGAAAGAGTGCTAGTGTTGAAGATAAAGACGCGTGCCCTTGCCGCTTGTCACGCAATCCTTACAGAACATTTAGATCAGCGGAGGGTAGTCAACGGCTGCGGCTTTTGAAGCGAATACACAACTCAGGTTCCTGCACTAGTCAAGAAGTTAAAAATTACAGACCCCTGATTAGATAAGCTTTGAAAGCTTATTTGATGAAACCTGTAAAATGTCAACAGATTAGTGGAATGAAAAAGAGGAGGGGGGCCAGTAGAGGGAAAAACTCCCCCCTAAATTATTCGTGCATATTCAACACACCAAACGAGAAAAAAAAAATAGTTTAGAGGAAGAGTGCTAGTGTTTTCTGGTAGAGCGCTGCACTAGTATCGCAGAGGTCAGTGGTTCGAATCCCGTACAGGCCTGAAATTTTTTTCAGGTCTGATTTTCACTATTGCTTAAATAGTGCTTTACTGCGAAGGATCGTGCACATATACGTTTCATAACCGCAGTTCATATATATGTATTTCATATGTTTGTTGTTTGATTTATCATCTACGGGTTTATGTCGAATTAATTTGATGGCCTGCTCCCAGTTGGCTTGTTAGCTCAATTAGTAGTGCGCTGCACTAGTATCGCAGAGGTCAGTGGTTCGAATCCCGTGCAGGCCTGAAATTTTTTTCAGGTCCGATTTTCACTATTGCTTAAATAGTGCTTTACTGCGAAGGATCGTGCACATATACATTTTGACTTGTTTTGTTTACATTTACGTACATACATACTTTATTACCACTTCCCCAAAGAGGATTTTCAGAGGCAACACAATTAAGGTAAAAATTAATCATACAATTAAGCTAAACATTATATATTAGACTTAAAATAGAGCAATGACTTAAATAGCGGAAGTGCTAAGGTTACCTAAGAGGCGAGACCTAGGGCGGCGTTTAAACACATTAACCGATTCACAAAGTTGAAGATCGTTAGATAAGGAATTCCATAAAGTAACTGCTCTATACAAAATGGTCCTTTGGCCACTTGCTGTTCTAAAGCGAGGTATGTTAAGCATTTGATAACTTCGCGTTCTACGATTTGTGACGTCACACTAATGAATTGTGTAGATAAATATCCAGGAGCACATCCAGTTAAACACTTAAATGACATTACGGCATCACGGTAGTAAAGATGCTCCTTCACTGGCAGCCAGCGTAGTTCCTTTAAAGTTGGGAACACGTCATCGTATTTCCTTCTTTCACTTACTATGTAGCAGGAAAAATTCTGGACTGTCTGTAACAATTTTAAATTTGTTTGAGAAGTATTACTCCAAACGCATGAGCAATAAAATAGTTTACCGAAAACAAGTGTGGCTACCATTTTAATTCCGTTTCGTTATTTTCATTTCTGGTTGTTTCGTTACGTAATATCACGTGACTTATTCCCGGTGATTTTAGATTTTGAAATCGCCTGTTACGTATGTTGTAGTCCTGGTATGGATCGCTGTATTCCCAATCACAGTAAAACAGTTCTTTAACGTGCTTAAGGCACGGGTTTTTAATAAAATGAGCCGCGAAGGTAACAACAAGTGAATTTATAATAATAATTAAGGACTGTTTGTCAAAAGATTGTCTAACTCTATTGATCCGAGTTAAACGTGACATGCACGAAGAAACTGTTTCTAGAATATCATTTCCGAAAGTTAAGTTTGGATCCATAATTACACCGAGGTCTTTAGCGGTTGTTGCAGGTACAAGATCTTTCCCGAAAAGGGACAGATTAAAATCATCATTCAATTTTGCATTGTTTTGTCTGCTTCCAAAGAGCATTAGTTTCGTCTTGTCCGGGGTTCAAAAGTAGCTGGTTATTAAAGCACCAATTCTGTATTTTAAGCCGATCCTGATTTATTTTATCTCTGGCCCTTCTTCCTCGTAGAATGCAAAGGACAACAGAAGTTTGGTGTCATCAACATAGCGTTGTGGGGAGCAGAACTGTGGGATTGACGGCAAGTCATTAACGTAAATTCCGAACTAAAGTGGGCCGAGTATGCTTCCTTGAGGCACGCCATTTCTTACTTGCATGCGATCTGACAGAGTAGAGTTGATGCGTACAATTTAGTGACGTGGTGACTAATAACTACGGAGCCACTGTAAAGCAGTTGTAGATGCACCGACATCCTGGAGTTCAGCCAGAAGAGTGTGGTGGTGTAACCTATCAAAGGCCTTGCTCGTATCAAGGAGGACTGTTGCAGTTAATTGCTTGTCGTCAATAGCACGCACTATTTGATCGGTGGTGTGAATTAGTGTAGCCGGTTGAGTGGTGTTGTTTCTTCCCACTTTGCTTTGATGTTAAACGCTCCTTTGAGACTAGATAGGTTGTGAATTGGTTAAAGGCTGCTCTCTCGCAAACCTTTGATAGCACTGGCAGAAGAGAAATGGGCCTATTGTTATTCGGCACCTCGTGGTCTCCACTTTTCAGAACTGGTGTCACCTCGGCTAGCTTCCACGCATCTGGGAATGTATTGGTGGTATACGAGGCGTTAATGATTGACGTGAGAGAAGGCAGAATTGCGGGAAGGCAATCTTTGATAACTCTTACCGGAATTTTTTCGATACCAGGCGCCTTGTTTGTTGCCATCGAATTAACAATGGCTTGTACTTGTTTGCACTCTATAGGATTAAAAGTAAATTGTTGTAATAATGCAAGTGATCTCGGAATGAATGTATTGCTGTTGAGCTCAAAGTTCAATTTTAATGCTAAATCACTGATTTTCTTGACTGTATTATCGCCAACGCCTGCGAAAAAGGAATTGAATTCATTTGCCACAGTTATTTCATCTTTACTGTAGGTTCTTTGTGTTTTCGACTTTTTAGTTATGCATGAACGGATTGTTTTCCAGCTAGAATTCGTGTTGTTTTTATTGTTTTTAATCTGCTCCATCACAAATTCTCTTTCCGCAACAGTGATTTCTTTTTTAACCTCGCGTTTAAGGTTTTTATATGCAGACCAGGCCTATGGATCGTTGGTCTTTCGTACTATTTTTCTCCAGTCTTTTGTTGCTTTCATCAATTGCCTAATCTCATCTGTCACATAAGCTGAGCAGCAGAAATGACAAATGTTGATCGAAGTCAACGATTCAGTTTGGTAACGATGTTTCGCACCCAAAGCGGTCTGTTATCTTTTCCACGTGCGCATTCTTGATTTTTCACCTCCAATTGCATCACAAGGAATGGTGCGTTTTGACCTCTGAAGTCACTTTTGTTTTGGGTCCTAAAATTTCGTAGTTTGAGTAGCCCAAATATTTTATTTGAGTTATTTGAAGAAGAAACCTTGTTATTTCGCTGGATTAACTTGATATAACCCCATGCCATGTACCAAGGTGCGATTTTACCCTCTCAATTTTGCCATTTTTTTGTCCGCCAAAATGAGTGAAATATTGGAAAAAACCAAAAACTCCCCAAAAAATTTTGATTGTAACGGAATCGAACAAAGAACTCTATAGACTGTTTGTAAATATATGTTCTTTTCATTAGGAAAATATTTGGTCACATTTACTGTTTTGTTTATTTTCAAGCGATGTTCAAATAATGTCTAAACCTCGTGAAGCTGACGTGAGAGCCGCAAAACCGATTTTGCCGCCGTTCGCGAAAAGTAAAAATGCAATTGCACTCAAAGTATTATTTCTAGAAATAGTTCATCCTAACCTATGTTCTGGAAAAGTCTGGGGATTTTTGATTTTTTCATATTGCACACCTCCGTGCGATATTTACGGACGGCTGCTCTTAAGTAATGAGTCTCTTGTGAAACCTTCCATGACTTTAGATAGCTGGCCAGTTGGAGTTATAGGTTTTAGGTCTTCCTTTATAGACTTATTGGGACTGACCCTAGGCACTAAGTAAGGAATCGATACCTTGACTTATCTGCTGAGATTTTGTAGTCATTTAGATGTTTATGAGCCCTCAGAAAACGACTACAGGTTTCGTACAGCAGAACTCGATGACATATGTTTTTGTTAGCATCCTGCCGCCATATTGGTGTTCCTCGGAGGGACACCAACATGGCGTCTTTATACAAATCCTTATAAATTTAAGCGAGACCCTTTTTCAAATACCGTCCGCACAAAACATCGCACAGACCTGAATCTTGCCGAGACTTTTCGAATATTCATCTCGTTTTATCCCTTTGATTCTTGACTTTATTTGTTTCGAAAATTGTTTTGATGATGGCGTGACAGTGAAACCTGGGGATGGGTACATGGCGCTTATTTTCATCTTGAGAAACAGTAAAATGCGCGAGACAAACCTACTTATTTCAAAAGGATTAAAAAGACTGAAAAATGACGGATTATTTTCCATGGATAGGTCCTGGCTAGAATTCGAACGATTAGCTAAGCCGCAATCGTCACACGATGAATGAATTGAAAATAACAGTTGAAAGACGGACACATACACCATTGATTCTGTTATGAGGCTTTACGTGAGCAATTAAAGGAAGTTGAGTAATGGTTGATCTCAATGTACAAGTACTCCGCTGTGCAATTACTGATTCAGAATAGGGGCGCTTATTTGTGTAGGGGTGCTGATTGGAACGCGAATGCCTATTCAATGGGAGCACTTATTAGAATAGGGGCGCTCATTAAAAAAGTCTAATGTGACGGTGCGCTTTTAGAGAGCGGGCGCTTATCTTAAGGAAGGCACTAAATCGAATCCTTACGGTAGTTATGTAGCGTAGTTGATTGACAATTGACTGGACGCTTATTTTTTTTTTTCTATTTGACTGATATTTTGTATTGTGCTATGAAATGGACATTAAGGTTACGGTTTAATTGTCGACTTGCTCACAATATAAGGATTATTATGACGTAACTTATCCTTATCTTGTACTATGTACAATGAGTTTAACTCGGTATGGGCATTTTACAAAGTTGATCTTATTTTTCCCCCTCGGTATAAAACATAGGCATTGTTGGCGAAAATAAATTGCATTGGTACCACGCTTCCTGCTGTCCCCTTCGCAGCCCTAATTTGGTCTCGTCGCGCAACGCCTTCTCTACCTTGCGTGACGAGACTAAACAACGATCTGCTCGCAGGCTACGACGATCCTTACTGCCTTTCCTCTCCATCAGAGACAGTTTTAATTATTCAGTTACAGCTAGTTGCCTCGAAAAGTATTTTCAATGTAATTTTGCTAAGGAAAGAAAACCAAAAACTATTTCATCTCTAACAACCACTGAACAAAGATATTTTTCGGTCTCCCTTCTTCAAAGTAGTGAAAATAGTTTGAATGAGGAGACAACTATCATGTTTCAAGGCGTAACAAAGTAGGCTCCTTATTGGGTTGTTGCTTATCTGGCCTTTTCCCTGAGCGTGTGAAATACATGATAAAATGCAAGCTGTTTAAAAGGAATTGACACGTGATAAGGTGAAGTCTAAGGTAGCAAAATTAAAAAGGAAATTTATTTCTAAAAAATCGTCTAAGCACGTTAGAATTGCGTGAAAAATTGACCAACAGATGCATAACGTTTCTTGCGAATTTCTTTTCTTTGTTGAGGCAGGATTGTCATAAAATTTACATTGTTAATGACATTTCATCTGAGAAAGTCTAGTCCATAGTGGCGAGTAAAGAGTAAACACCAAGTTGTAGTGGGAAAGTACCGTTTAAACATAAATAATTAATCGATGAAAAACTTTTAGAAGCAAAGAAACGGATACTTTAACATGGCTTGCGCTTTTTCCGACAACCTCTTTGTAAACAGCTGTAGTGCGTATGTTACTCATCAAAGGAACAATCCTTTTTTGTTTTTTTTTTGTTTGACAGCAGCTATTAGCTTTCCTTTAATAAGTAAAAACATTTTTGGAACATTAGGTTTACGAAAGTTGTGACAATTGGGGATTAAAAAATTGGAAAATGCGCAGTTTAAAAGTTTTGCAAGTATGACCAAAAGTGATGGGGTCCATAGTTGGTCACAAAATAGACTATACTAAGGTGAGAATTCTAACAGGCCAGCGGCACTTACCCAACAATAATTCCCTAAGTTCTTCCTCCCCTCCTACTCCCCCCCCTCCCCCACCCCCGAAATACTTTTCCAGGTAACGGAAAGTAAAGTGTAGTTGAAGACAACAATTTGTAACACATGAAAAAGCGACATAATTAGCATTGATATCTCGATTGTAGTGCACTTTTATTATTTTAGCAATAGTGATTTTCTAAAAGCGATGATAAACTAGTAGTTAGTTAATTGTTTAATTGCTTCCCTCGTCGTACTCGTCAGGGATAGCTTATAGGCGCGTCACAATCACAGTCCAGATTTTTTTCACCCCATTGAAAAGTAACAAGGGCAGTAGTCAGGCAAACACACACAAGAAGTTAGGTAAGGAATGAAACATAGCAAAACATCTCTGCAACGTTTTTGAGTCTACACAGAAGGTAAATATAATTTGGTGGTATTTTCAACCTTTGCAAAAAGAGCAACCATAAGGCAGAAACAAGACAATCAAATATGATTTATGCACAACTTTTACCTGTGCCGCAAGAAGTTGTGCTACGCAAATGAAAAGCGCTAGTGATAAATTCGTGTTAGGCCTTCAGCTGACAATGTGTACGTTGTAATTAATTGAGGAGTACTTGCAAAAGGTTGAAAAATTTCCATGATGACCTGACTAATCCGGAGAGATTGTAGCAAAAAAGTCTTCATGAAAGACACAAACCATTACACTGGGTAGATGAGCTCACAATTCTTGTTTATGTCGTTCTTGGTGTGTGTCAGTGTTGGGTTGATTCAATCGCAACGTATCGTGGTACCCTAATTTCCAGCCCTGATCGGCATTAGGGACTGCATTCTGATTGGTGCAAGCATATCCCGATGCTGTGATCTGATTGGTACGTGATATATACCTAATGCGGCAATCTGATTGATTTATGACAAATGAAGAATTGGGTAATCTGATTGGTAGGTAATATCTACAATAATGCAGCAATATCACATTTCTCATGTGATACATGAGAAATGCCGCAATCTGATTGCTGCGAGCGACATACCATTTTTTACGCTGGAATGTAGTTATTTGTTTATTTATTTATTTATTTATTTAAAATAACTCAATGATGCATGGGACTTTCTCCAATTTAAAGGCATTCGCACGAGTAGGAGCCATCTGTGTTATTATAAATTTCTCTTTTGTGACAACGGTGGGTGTTGGTGATACACTCGTTTATATCTAGAAATTACAAAGGGAAGCAATATGGACATATGAGTTTTAACACGAAATGACTGACACACATTTCAATCCTTTCATAATACCAGTGTATAAATTGCTTCTCGTTCCGATCTTAACGCGCAATATCTGCTAATTTCCGAAGGATTAAATGCTTCCTTGAGAGCGGAATCGAAAGTTACAACGTCAGCTGTACTCTGTGATCATGTCCTCTCTTTACTGCAAGAGCGAAATGTCCGAATGACGTATTTGGCTTGTGATTGACAGATAGAGCAAAATTGCACCAATCAGCAGATTGCAAAACAAAGATGAGTTCGGGCAGGCGTAATTTTCACTTCCCCACCCAGCCCCTCTCCTTATTTTTGAGCGTCAGTTGCACACTTAATCGAAATTGCTTTCTCATCCCAGCCTTCGGCTGCCATTAAAATCTGAGATGGTGGCCAGTTTTCGCTGAAAAATACTGAGCAACCGCTCTCCAAAATTACGCTCGTTCTGCAGGCTGGTTAACCACCGCTCTATCGAAATCTAGCTTTTCAAAAGGTTAAAGAATAACCTGCAACTCAGAAATGATTTATTTCACCGAGAACCGACGGTTTGAAATTACATTTATCGTAAACTGTAAGACTTGAGATCACCGCAACACGGCAATGCGAGTTGCTTTTCTCTGCAATACCGCATGAAAAAGGTCAACACCACAACAATATGATTGGTTTGTGATACATGAAAAATGCGGCAATCTGATTGGTGCGAGCGACATACTACTCTTTACGCTTACATTACACTGAATTATTGAATTATTTCTTTGAAATAATTCAATTATGGATAGGACTTTTTTCAAGGAAGGGGCGGATCATTTTTCACACTTGTTGAAATTAAACTCGGTTTTCCATTCACAGAAGTAGGAAACGTCTGTGTTACTGCAAATTATTGCGATATGGATACACGGTGCTTGGAGAGCAAAAGAGGAGCTCTCGTCATGTTTAGGCTGATAGAAACAAACAAGGATTATGAATCTACTGTGTTCTATACTGGGTAAACTTTAGTTAGACGAATGTCATGGTTACCTGTACAGTTCTTGCCATCGCCATTAAACCCTTCTTTGCAACTGCAGTTGAAGGAACCTTCGGTATTGTTGCAGTGAGCATGGACACCACAGTTGTGGGCATCGGTGGCACATTCGTTTATATCTTAAGAAACAAATACTTTCCGTCGAAAAGAAATAATGACAAATCATAAAAGCATATTCAAGAATTAGTTTGATCGTTTAACCTGTGACATGCCAATTTTTACAATATTGAAATCTTACTGAAAGCGCCCACGTCAAATAATGTTTATCACTTAAATGACATAAACAACCAATCCAAAAGTAAACAAGCTGAAATCAAATTAAGACACATCATCAAGAAGGAAACGTGTCTTCTAAGGCAAAAGAGGACGCGAGACGTGCGTGACGTGATGCTAAGAATGATTGTAGAATGAAAATATAACTGTGTTTAAAAGCATTGTAAACTTGACTAAACTCCAGACACAAATAGTGTAATACGACCAAACTAAACCAACACAATTTGTCTTCCACCACTCGTAAAATCGTTTTATGACAGGTGGTAGCATTCGAAACACGAAACGCGTGATAAAATGAACACTGCGATGGATGCAAAGCGTGCTAAATGACACATTTGCAGCCCACTGATCCCTCTGCATTACCATACACAGCTTTCTTATGAAAATCGTCGATGTTCTTGATACGCTCGGTCAAGTTTAGGCAAATAAAAACAAACTGATTTCGATGCTTGGAACAGATGGACGCATTTCATAGTTACCTATGCATTTTTTGCCGTCTCCATTAAACCCAACCTTGCAGCTGCAGTTGAAAGAACCTTCGGTATTGTTGCACTTGGCATTAATGTCACAGTTGTGGGTATTGGCGGTACACTCGTCTACATCTGCAGGAACAAATTATTTTTGTTAATACTGAAATAAAAAAAAAATTGATATAAGCTTTTACAGGTATGTTCTGATTTGACGACCTGTGATACTCAACAGGACTGAAAGCTCACTAAAAGTGCACCACGTGCAATGGTGTTTTGGGGCCACTTATTTTCTATCGAGGGGGGTTGCGTTGGAAGGATCGCATTGTTTTCAGTGGGAACGGCTACAAAGTGTGATCCATATATACATAATTGACGTTTTGTTATGTACTATCGCTGAGTATTTTTACGAGTTGTGCCGTATTTTGACAAGCCCGTAGGGCGAGTTAAATTATAAACGACAGGTAAAACTGTCATTCTTGGTTTGTGTCAAATATCACTGAAAGCGCCCACGTCAAATGATCTTTATCATTTAATTTACACTGAAACGACAAATCCGCAGGTAAACAATCTTAAAGCAAATTAATTAACCTGCACATCATCAAGAAGGGACACGCGTCTTCTAAGACAAAAACAGGGCGCGAGAGGTGCGTGATGTGATGCTAGAAATGATTACAGAATGAAAATGTAACTGTGCTTAAAAGAATTGTAAACTTGACTTCACTCCACACAAAAATAAGGTAATGCAACTAAAACTAAAAGAACACAACTTGTCGTCCACGACTCGTAAATCGTTTGATGACAGGTAGTGTTACGGTATTTTCTCAACCGCCAGAAAGATACAACTCGTACTAACTTAACTGCTTTATTGACTGACGTAGTAACTACGGAGCGACACCAATAACTAATACAATAACTATCCTCTTAACTTACAGCCCTCTATAAATACCATAACTTCAATCTCAGTGCACTACTGCACAACTCACGGTTTTTTTTTAAAGATCCTTGTCGCTTATCAATATCCACAACACTTTTCCAAGGCAACCTTCCACACGGCTGATGATTCCAGTAAATAATTCCAACAACTCTATCCGGCCCTCGCTCCTCTGGGCTCCTCGTAGTAACACTAACTCACTGGAAAAGGTCTCTAACTTTAACCTATCGCGACTCCCTATATATCTTTTACAAAGAGTTCCAGAGTGTTCTAGAGATCTTTAATATTGCTATTTTTAGTAGTTTACACTACTATTACATCATAACGAAAATATGCTGGCTAACGGTTCTAGAAAGTTCCATTAAAAGTTCTTAATGAGTCAGCATGACTAAGCGTGCTAGAAACTTCCTCGATTGTATTAATATTTTAGCAACTATGTAACACCACGCTCACCATAACAGCAGTAGCAGCCTACACACGAAAAGCGTAATGAAATGAACACTACGATGGATGCAAAGCGTGATAAATGACATATTAGCAGCCGATCCGGATCCTTCAGTACATTACCATAAACAGCTTTCTTATGAAAATCGTTGATGTTCTTCATACGCTCGTAAAATTTAGGCAAATGTAAACGAACTGTTTCGACGCTTGGAGCAATTCAGTTGGACAGATTTCATAGTCAGCTGTGCATTTTTTGCCATCGCCATTAAACCCAACCTTGCACCGCAGTTAAAAGAACCTTCGGTATTGTTGCACTCAGCGTTGACGTCACAGTTGTCGGTTTGTAGAAACAAATTCTTTCCGTAAATAGTTAAATTTTAAAAAAAGTTGATAAAAGCTTTTGCGGCCGTATGTTCTGATTGGATGACCTGTGATACTCGACAGGACTGAAAGCTCACTCAAAGTGCATCACGTGAAATAATGTTTGTTACACTCTCTGTTGAGTGTAGAAAGTTTCGATCGGTAAATGATTACAAATTTTTCCTTTAGGCAGAGGTGGCATCTTTTGCTTGAGCTGTTGTGTGGTGAATGCGAAGACAGGATACGCCATGAAATATAGTGTTCGGTGTTGTTGTCTTTGAATATACCACTACCACACTACTTGGAAATTTGAATATTGCTCATGTAATTAGTATGCTCCTGAAAAAAAGGGCTTATTATCCTACATATGATAGTCGAGTTACCTCATATTTAGGATTAGGAAACGTTTTTTTCTACCATAGGTTAGTTTGGACTAGCCATCATGCTCTGAACAATGCTCATTAATTGGGTAATTGTCAATATCCCCGATGAAATCAGGATTACGAATGCACTTGAATGATCCTTTGGTATTTTTAGAAGAGGCATTTTTATTGCTGCACTTGTGAGTATGAGTATGATCAACACTCGTTGATGTCTGAAATAAAATCGACAGATCTTTCACCAAAATACTTAAGAATTAAGGTCGCAAGAGGGGTTCTAATGTAAAGAGTTTTGCTATTTGTCATTAGATGCCTGTGAGGAAGCTAGCGAGTGAAAAGTGGCGGTTCTGCGAATAGGAGAGTTTAAATCCATATTGCTTTACTTTTCCACTGAATGCCTGAAATAGGTTGGTCCTAATGGAGGTGGCTTGAGCTCTTATAGATGTCAAACGACTGCACTGAGGGATATCTAGAGAATAATACATGAATGCACGTGAGGCTGCAACTTGAAAAGGAGAGGACAATCTTTAAAAAAGAAAACGAATTTTTTAACTAATGGAGCTGGCTTTAGTTCATTCCTGTTCACTCTAAACAAGACACAATACCCAGAAATGAGAAAAAGAAAAAGATATTAAAATTGCACCCCTATCCTCCTTTTCCTCCACTAAGTCACATTTAACACGTGAAATAAGAACAGCCGATTTTGATTCTTAAACCATCCGAAGAAATGGACCACTCTGTTTCAATCAGTTACAAATTTGATTTTTATCATTTTAAGTCTTACCCTCTTCACAATCGTGGCCAGTAAATCCAGACGCACATAAACATCGATATCGTTTCTTTGTAAATCCCGACTGGCAAGTACCGTTGTTTTGGCATGGTGATTGATGGCAAAAATTCTTAAAAGAAAAAAAAAAAAGCATGTCACAAGTAGTTGTCCACTATCTTCACAGCCTTCTCCTACATTTCGCTGAGAACTTGAGCGCGAAAAAATAAATCGAGAAGGGGCGTCTTTGGACAGGATTTAAAGAGTAGAGTGACGCTCCTATGAACCGCACTTAGAAACTCCTGTCGTAGCTCAACTCTGTCATTATGTCCATAGTTGTGAGCATCTTCTGAGCCATTTGATGGATCTAATTATTTCGACTGTTTTTAAACCTCGAAACCGATGGAATAAAACTGTCTTTTGCAGATATGCCTTAAAATGACCATTACACTTACCTTTACTCACAAGAATTTTCTTTTTAGAAGCAAAGTTGTAATTATCTTTGTCAGAAAAAGAGATTGATAAATTGTTTACTCAAGGCTGGTGAGCATGGTTTCTAAAATGAATAGGACAAATTACTTGCTACTGTTAATAGAGTTAGGTTTCCTCATGGCACTGAGAGGATTTTTGTTTTTGGTGACTGCTTCTTTACAAAAGATCCGTAACGACGCTAGCACGCAGTTAAAATTATGTAAAAATAAGAAGTAATGGATGAAAGTACCCCTCAGCTCTCACGAAAGACCTAAACAGAGAGGTGCAATTGACATTTAATTAAAAGCTCGTCCATGTACCTTAGTTCCATGATACACATAGTTCGCTGCTTTTACCAGATCCTCCTCATACTCTTTAGCTGTTGAGTTATTCAGTTCACAGTTGTGTATTTCTCCTCCATTTTCTCCAAAATAAAAGTTAACACTGACGCAGTTATAGTCCAAGTAGCAACGATATTCACATGTATCTCTGTCAATCACACTGATGTTTTCGATGGTGTGGTTAATAAGACGCTCTCCCACGAAGAACAGAGTTGATGGAAAGGCTAATATACGGCACTGATCTAAAAATACAGATTATTGACAGTTCAATAGCGACATGGGTCATGAATTCTAAAGGTCTTAGTTGTTGTTAAACTCGCCTTCCAAGCGCTTGGTACTTATACTGATAGATAGATAGATAGATAGATAGATAGATAGATAGATAGATACTTTATTAGGCGCAGAATCCATAAAGCTAAGTCACTTATTTACAAATATTCATTAAGATACCAAGATCAAATTAAAAATATCCTTTTTTTTTTCCAGCCGAAACGATCTCTAGAAAAGGATTGTATGACCTCCAAAAGCCAGATAAGTCTTTTCTTTCTTTTCTTTTGAACCCTGTTGCCCCAACTTACATCAAACAAAGTATATGTCTCTCCGTTTTTCCTCGCAATCACTTTCTGCGGGACACCTGAAACAACTAGCTTCACAGCTGATAAAAATGATACCGAAAATTGCAAAGTCAGTGTACCTTGACGAGCCTAAACCCCGAAGATAATTCGTGCCCAGAAAACTCAATAACTTCCATTAATGTTCAATGATGAAAGAGGCAAGAAATTTCAATCCTGAACTCCCAACTTGTTCCCAATATTTCAAATCACATTTTCCTCACCTATCTTTAAAGTTACTATGATAACGCGCGCGTGCAAATGCTGCTTAACTTCTAATGAGCCACTCTGATGGACATCTTTACGCAGGCATGGCCGTGTATACATAACACGACGTGTGCAGTTCACTTCAGTTGCTAAGTTCCCGTCTAGCTTAGCCGAGCTCTCTTTTTCCGATTGAGGTACACTGTACATCTTTCGAAGCTCATCAAAAGTAGATATTTGCATAAAAAAACAATAATTTTTAAGCTCTGTGAATAGACGAAAATAGCTTTGGAGTTGAGTTTTAGATTCACGTTTGGTGTGTTAACCGCGAACCTCAAACCGCAGTTAGCGGTTTGAACGGTAGGAGTTAGAAGGTTTGAGATTTTCAGTGTTTTAGAACGAAGTCGAATGTTTTGGTAAATAGAAACAAGATAACGGGTACCAAGCAAAGTCCAGACAGTTCACCGTTATGCACTTGCAGCAGAAATTTTACTAGAAGCACTCTCGAAAAAAATATTGTGTAGACTGTCAACCGACCTCTTCAACGATCTTACATCTTCGGCCCTACGTTTTGAAGCAAGCACTCCATTCGCTCCCTGCAACCTGTTCCTTTCAGTTAAACGAAGTTTTCACCATCACTGAAGGCTTCACTGAGTCCCTCAGCAATTTTGTCCCACTCGACCGATTTTTCGGGTCTGTGGCGACTTACTTGTCTCGCCACGATAAGTCTTGTTCCACAAGCGGCCAACGAAATGGAGGCATACTTGAGAAAAATCAAGAAAAACAGCGATATGTTTTTCATGCTAGGGTTCCATTTGATTTCGAATAAACAAAAACCGGCACAGAAATATTCACTGGTCCCAAAATCGGAAGTACCATTACATATCTTCTTTATCAAAACAAAAGTAGTACTCCGCCATCTTGAATTACCGACAGGATGAAAGTCCTTAATTTCAAACACAAAAAGTGATCTAAAGTTTGGTTTTCTACCGTCCCAAACGCATGGGCCAAAAAAACAAAAAACCTCAAATGACATATATTTACGGGACATACGTGAAAACTTTCGAATAATAAGAAGAAAAGCGCCGAGGGAGTCGACCAACCTGAAAATTCCTTTCCCGAAGTTGAAATGTGAACCGCTAACGGCAAATATGACGGCTGGAGTCTGGTCACGTGACTTGTAGCGGTTTGCGGTTACACGTTATAAGAAGCAAACGTGAATCTAAAACTCTCTAATATGTTATCCCTAAACGCAGGACGATTTATGGCCGCAGCAAGAAATCTAAGCTTTCTTACTCTTCTTTAAAATAGTAGGAAATATTTGAGTTTTGTTGAATTGATTATTTGTCTTGAAAGCTTACAATTTTCAACAGAAACACATTCTCGTCCTAAATTCTAGCAAAACAATGATTCAAGCGTGCTAAATGCATTACGCAGGTGTTGTAACTGCGGGAAATTAGTTCGGTTTTCGCTTCCAAGCAGAAAATTTAGCACTTCCTTGTGAAAAGTTTTGGTCTTGGAATATCTCTTGGCCTCACTTCTTTTAACCCTTATGCTACCCACGTGCTCTGCAAACTTCCTGCTGCGGTACATCCATTTTACGAAATGCAGGCGCCAAGCACGAACAAATTCTTAACTTTGCATTGTGATCTTTATTTTGTTTTTGTTCTGTTTTGTTGTTCTTATTATCCATATCGAATAAACTTGGTTTAGATAAAACGTGTCCATGGTGATTCAATAAAAACCCTCGGAAAGCGCTATTGAAGATTAAAATCTCCCCATCGCTTCATTGTGCATAAATTTTGATTGAATTATGAAAATGCACTAATAAAGAGTTGTTAAATAAAACTAATTTCAATATGTTCATGGTTACACATCCATATTATCTATCTCTTAGCCACCTGTCGAGTGAGAAGTTTTGATGTTCTCGCTCATTCGCAGTCTAGCATTCCTTTTGCATTATTGCAAACATAACTGCTCTGCTTGCATTTCAACAACTTTCTCGCTGATTTTATTATCTTTGAAAAAACTTACTCATTAGGCTTTCAAAAATTGCATAATTGTGTATGTACATAACACAGGAAGACTGCTATGACGGAGATAATATGCCTGGAATGCCGAGTTCTAAAAATTACAAGACACTCGTTTTGGTATATGTTTAACACCTGTCGGCAATATGTTTTCGAGGTGTATAAATTTTTACTACGAAAATTTTCTTCAATTAAAAACAAATGATGTCAACTAAATATGAAACCAGCGAATAATTATCTACCCAAAGAGAGATTCTTATTCTACAGGAGAATGTAAAAAGAAGGAAGGCAATTCTTCGACTTAAAAAAAATCTCCTCTCCAACTGGCTAATTGATATATCAATTCTTATTTCCTTGAGTGCAGGGCTAACTTTAGGCCCTTCCTTCAGTTTGTGCAAGCGCTAAAATAAAGGATTTGTGAAAATATATTCATTAATTTTAGATGACCTTGATAAAACTTTAGTGGACCTTTATATGAGCGTCTGAAAAGAATTCAGTAATTTCGGATGTTGTTCGGTTATAACTAAAAAACTTTGCGAGCACACTTCACAAATTGAAAGAATCTAGAATAGTTTTGAATGAACAAAAGATAACAGCACATTAAAATGGACGATGAGTTTCATTACCCATTTTGTTAGTTAGGCCTCTATATACGAGAATTTTAGTCCTCGAAGATATGCGTTTCCTTTTTTTTTTTTTTTTTTTTTTGATATATTGCTTAGCTGAACAATTAAGAGCAGAATAATAAAGGTTTCTTCTCAAAATATGCCAGCTTAAAAACATACCATCTGGGCAGGTCTGAAATTGTCCGAGGGAAAGAACCACAGAGATAGGGAACAAGAGGAGAAAAACTCCCATGTCCACGAAAAACCAGCTGAAAAGAAATCCTTTCGATGTTTTGGAGCTTTTGAGCAAACCGAAGAGCTTAACAGGAGTTTGTTGATTGAGATGTACCACCAATTAAGGTTACACTTCCTTGAAACGTCTTAGCGAATCACATGTGGTCGTGATATATGAAGGATGTTTCATCACCCGTCACAGAGATGCTGTGAGATTAATTAATGTGTGCTGAAACAGTAAACTTGGTTACTATTCTCCTCAGGCAGTTATTTCCATCTTTCATTCTCTATCCTGACCAACACTCAAGGTCTTAAAACAAGTGAGAAGAATATGCTACCTTTCTATAACGTCAAAAAGTGGTTAGATACTCTAGTCTTCTCAGATAGGGACAAATAAATTGATGTCCCGTCTCCTGCAGGGTTAGGGGTAGAAGACGTTAATTTCCCATGCACGAGATTACTGTGTGATGGCTGTCCTCCCCTGGGATGGCTGCTGGGTGGGAATTGGCCCTGAAAATCCCCCATGGGGAGTGGCAATTAACATATGTATGTGTGTATGTATGTATGTATGTATCCTTAGGGAATCGTCGTGTACCTGTTTTAGTAATTATAGGCAGCATCAAATGAGAAAAGAAATTTTTAGTTGAACTGTGAAAATTCAAGCGCATAAAAAGCCTAAATATTCAAATTGATGTCTCTGTGGCATTCTGACCAAATTTCCTGAGAAATTTCAGTACAATATTTTAGAGATCATAGCCTAATTATAAGCAGCATCAAATGAGAAAAGAAATTTTTAGTTAAACTGTGAAAATGTAAGCGCATAAAAAAGCCTATATATTCAAATTGACGTCTCTGTGGCATTCTGACCAAATTTCCTGAGAAATTTCAGAACAATATTTTAGAGATCATAGCCTCAATGAGGCATATTCTTTTGTTAAGTGTCGCTCTCGCTGAGAGTTTTTTTTCAGCCCGATTGTACCTGCAGTTTAAGTATTCTTTTCTCCAATTTAGTGAGTTTTTGATATGCAAATTAAAGTCCAAGAGAAGGTTCTCCTCTGATTCCAAGTGAAGTTTCCATATTTTGTTTGTGAAATGACTAAGTACATCTTTTAACTTGTAGCAAGAGAGAATTTCGTGAGCGCGCTCGACACTTCGACACTTCACACCTCGACACTTTACACACGATCGCTGTCCACACGGGCGGTCTGCCCAGAAATCAGTTCTAGCTTGTGGCGACACAAAAAAAGGAGGATTGGAGAACAACCAAACTTTGAATGTTGAATATTGCCCTAAAAATTTTTCACGAGGAAAGAAAAAAGGAAAAACTTTCTCTCGACGAGAAGTCGTACATTTCCCAACCGATATATGGAGAGTGCTTTGTCAAATGCCCCAACCCAACGATTGCGTATGACAATTTTTAAACCGGAATTTTCCGCATCTTTTCTTGAAAATACTGGTTTAGACGACAATATCTACCACAAAAAACTTAACTTGTTCAAAATAAAACATTTGGATATGAAATGAATAGTTTTAAAAAGGCATTTGAAACCGCTATAGATATTCCTCTCGCTTTATTGTGCATTAACAATTATTGAATTATAAAACCCTACGTGGAAGGTTGTTTTACGCAACTACGTACGCGTGATGATGGCAAACATCGCTTTTGAAGTCGTTTGGTGTTTGATTTAGAGTTAAAGTCAACGTTGGGAATAGGGGCAGGGAAAGGCGAAAAATATTCATTGCCCTACTACCTCCCCTCTCTTTTTGACCGCCGCTCGCTCGCTCGCCCCCTTTAGTACAAATTTATTTCTCTGCCCAGACTTCCGTTGCGGTGAAAATCAAAGGTGGCAGCTACAATTTTCACTCAGATAACACTGAGCACTCGCCAGCCAAAATTACGTCTGTTCTGCTAGCTAAATAAAAGGCAACACTGAGAGCATATTCCGTTGTTCTTACTTCACGCTTTCCGACTCCTGATTTCTGGTTCCAAATTTTGTTTCCTGCTATGCACCGCTGACTTCCTTACAGTGCGGCCGCAATAATTACGTCTAGTGTAACGAAGTGCAACAAGTAAAGGAACATAGCACACTAAAACTGCATTTTTTTCTTTTTTTCTCTCGGAATGTCTTATTTGCACAGTAACTGGAGGGATCTTGACGTAAGTGAAAACTGTTGGGTTTTATCTTTAGGCAGGAAATTTTGTTGACATGAGTCTACGGTATCATTGTGCAGTCATGGTACTCGGTCGTACAGTTTCTTTCGACCTCCCCTCCACTAAATAACGTTTCAGTCGTCATTTGATGTACGTAGCTTTTATAAGTGTGTCCTGACTCGTTTATCATTAGTTTCAAGATTTTTGGAGGAACAAACCGACGAAAGGTTGAATAGACCTGAACTAAATGCGTTATTACTCCCGGTTCAGCGTGACCTCCACTGGGGACTCGCAGCGAATATTTTTTGTTTTTGTTTTTAAAGCGGCACGCACCTGCTTGGCCAAAAGTGTTGTTCAAATTATACCCTTTGATATATATTTTTATAGCATCTTACCCTTCACAGTTTCTCTATAATTTATTTTACAATGTGCATGTTATGATGTCCATTCTAATTGCCGAATGCTTCTTTCAAACTCCTTGAGACTTAATCAGGTGGCCAGTTGTCTTTAAAAGAGGTCAAGGGATCCTAAAAACTTTGGCGGTGTTTTTAGTCGAAGAAATGTCATAATTTGGGCATACCATGCAACCATTGATATTAAATTGCTTGATTTTCTGCGTGTAAACAATTTGGAAAAATTTGTCCTCAGATATAGTTTTTAGAATCCCCCTGCATATTTCAAACAAACATGGAATACTATTGGTATTAGGTTTGCATTTCCAGGCATGTAGCCTTTTTGGACTATTTGTTAGACCAGTGCTTTATGTTATCATTTGAAAAGCACCTTGTTTGTGTTATTTTATTTATTTATTTTTGGATAAAGGCTGAGGCGACTGTTCACTGCATTATATGAATTAACCCACTCAGTTAAATGATTGACTATTAGTTCATTTTGACCTGCTCCATTGGTTTGTGAGGTTCAATTACAGTATTCATAATTTTTATTAGTTAGCATCTTGATGGAGTGTCCAAACAACAAAATCAAAATAATGATAACCGACAATCAGAACAATTCAATTAAAATAGCCAGACCATTTTACAATTGTGTACTTAGCTACCCAGCCTTTGATTTGAAGTGAGGCTGAAGGTGACCTTGTTGTGATCGAGATCAGTATGTAGTTAGCATGATAACAAAGTTATTTGCATTTGAAAAGCAGCAAGGTTTATATCATAACCAGGTCACCCTTAGCCTCACCACTGTTCAAAGACTATTATAAGTTAAACTTAACCACAGTAAAGTGTGTGCTCTGATTGGTCAACTTAGTGCTGCCCGTGGGTGTATGCTGCTGACATGAGCAAATGCAAAGACTAGTTTTCCCCACACACATGTTATTTTTGTGGTTACATGAGATTTGCTAACTGACTAAAAGGGGACTGCTGAAATGTATCAATGTTATGTTATAAAACAAATGTTAAACACAATTTGGAGGTTTGGAGATTGGAGGTTTGCTTAGCACTCAAGGACCCAGAGTCTCTCTCAGCTATTGCCTCACATGACTCTTATGCCTCTTTCATGCTTAGCAACCTCCTGTGTGCATCCATAACAAGGGTGTATGGTGGTGGTGGTGTTTACCATTTGTTAAATGGCAACCAACTATTGGCCGGGGGTCAATGAGAGCTCAAAGTAAAAACAAGCCAGTTTCCTTGAGGACATGAAACTGGGAGTGGCTGAGTTGCAAATGTTTTTTGTTTTTTTAAGTCTGGTTAGTGGAGAACATGGAGGAAGTCTCTGGGACTTATCATAGAGGGCGGCTAAGCAAAATCAAAGTGATACGGTGGATTGAAACTCAACACTCACTTGAAAACTGCTCCATTTTTATGCTTCACTTTTTAAAATAATTTCTGGGAGGAGGTGTGTGTTTCCTTGCTAAAATCATGAAATGGTTGCCAAGTGTCGGGGAATAAGTTAGTTGCTCATTAAGAATAAGTCAAATATTAATTGTAAAAGGAATTAGTTAAATGATTACGTGATAGATTGCATCAATTCTCAGTAAATTGAACTTAGTGCACAGTTTATCAGCTGATGTACGTTGCATGCGCTAATTGAACCAAATAAGGAAGGGATCATGTGAATTAGGCTTGATATATCGTACGATAGTTATATTACTGTAAGCTGTGCATGTGATAGAATATAGTACTGTATTGTGTAAGACAGCAAAAAACCGAAGTACACATACACTGTAATGAGATCGATAGTAGAACCCTTGAGAGGTAGAAGAATAAACTCCGTGTTAAAATAGAACGTAGAAAGTGTGATAGATACAGTCCTCAGTCAAACCAGCGAGCGGAACAAAATTCCGCAACACCAAGAATGAAAATATAAGTCACCCAGAAAAGTAGACGCAGCATCAAGTATTACTTGACAACTGAACTACACCACTAATAGCCTAGAGTGAGTGGTGTGGCTAGGATTTTGAAACTTGGAATTAAGAACGTTTGAGTTGGAAATTGTAACTATGAAGATAATAAATTGTTTGTTCTCTGTTTTTGTAGGCTTGGAGAAGTGAAGGATTTCCACTGACAACAAGTAGCAATGATGCAGCAAAAATGTTTGATGCTACCCTAACACAGGTTGGCTTTGGTTGAAAATTTATATGGATATCAGGGCTAAACTCTAATTCCCTCCCTATGATAAAGTCCCACGAAATAGAAGCCCCATCTCAAAATAAGCTCCTTCCAAAAATAAGCTCCTTAAAAGGTCCTTTCAAAATTGTATTAGCCCAGCCCAGGATTTAATATCAAAATTTTACAGTAATTCTTGCAACCATCAATGAATAGCAGTGATGAGTTTGTAAATAGTTTATGGTGCTCTTGTGATGGAGGTTATTACAAGATGAATTGGTTTTATCAACTGAGTTGATCACCAAAGATAACTTAAATGATTGAGGTAATACCATAACTTCCATGTCGCTTTTTCCCGAGAGATATGACAATTAACCTTGAAAATTAACCTAGTGAAAACTAGCATCGATACTTGTGAGAAAATTAGTATCTAGTGTTTATTTGTTTCTTTTTCTTTTTTTTTTTTTCGGTATTAGTACACAGGATGGTATGATGACAGCAGTGTCAATGGAATTGAGGGCTCTGTCTCAAAGATGTTAGCAGCAGATCCCAACTTTGGTGAGAACTTTTCTATTCAGGATTTTGAATAACAATTATTGTGCAACTTTTTATTGGCATGGACTAATGACAATTCTGGACAGAATAGTCTACCGTTTATTAAAGAGATAAGACTTAGTTGAAACGTGTGTTAAGGAGATTGATTGTAAAAAGGAAATGTGAATTATTATCATAACCATTAAAAAAATATATTGAGTGGAGTTGTTGAAAACTAATACCTAACATGCAAACTACTCTTCCTTGGATCTACCCCTTGCCATTTTAGCGAGTAAGTCTTTGCACTCCTTTTAGTTCCTATTAGTAAAATTGACTGCTTGGCTAAAGTCACTATTCCTTTCCAAAAATTTGAGCAGCTTAGATTATTTATTGCCACGTTGGTGACTGGGTGATTTAAAATGACTTCTGGTGACTTCTAGAGATCACTAGAGCTTAGTTATAAAGGAAGATCTTTATTATTTTGACTACATACATAAGAGTGCTTTTGACTTTGATGATCCTAATCAGCTAACAATATGCTTGAGGAACGTCATATGTCACTATCATGCAGGTGAACCCAGAAATGCCATATCATAATTATTAGAGAGTTTCTGTGGTTTAGTGGTAGAGAATTATTCGAAAATTCTGGCTTACCTCAGGCACAAACCAGACCTACATTCTGGAAGAGTATTATGGTATCATTTTTGTGGAGTGCCCCATTTAATTGACATCACCTGTTTTTGTTTCAGTAATGGGTCATGTGATCTCGTGTGGCTTAGACCTGATCTCATCTGGAAAAGGAATCCACACAGATCAAGAGCTGAAGAGCAGCATGCTGTCCCTTGAAGGGTTAGCTGCCAGGAGTAACATCACAAACAGAGAGAGACTGCATGTCAAGGCAGTCAAAGAATGGGCAGAGGGGTGAGTGTTACCAAGATGTCATGTTAATCACTGAGACCAAATTTTGACTCTTATCAAGTATTTGTCTGTTCTTTAAGACGTGCCTATCAAAATGGGTGACTAATCACATCTTTAATGACTGTAAAATGAAATCATATACGTGAACTGCGGGTGAAGAACTGAGCACTAATTAAGCAGTAATGAAGTATAGAGCCTTAGAAACATTTTTCAGGCCTGTACGGGCTTTGAATCCATGATCTCTGAGGTACTGGATACTGCAGTGCTTTTAAACACAGATTGTTCCCTTTCCCAGACGAGCTGTTTACATTATCTATGGTGCAATAGCTTATCTCGTAACTTTATGGTTGCTACCAAGAAAACAAGGAAGCACATCTTTCACACCAAGAATTCGCTGCTCATTTTTATACTTAAAAAGTAAAGGTGGTCTGTATCATCGCCGCCTTTGTCACTTCTGGACGACTAAAACTATCTTTGAAGGAAAAAATTTCTCATTTTTTTTTTTTTTACCTACTCACCATTACACCTACCCCTGTAAGTACAAAATTGTCGTGTAAAAAACAATTTGTGAAATTTCTGCTGCAATGAGTGGCTAGTGGCAAATCTCTCAAATAATCCCTCTCCCCTCCCCCTCCCCCCTCATCATCAGCGCTACGCCATAAGAGGGTGAGCGACAAGGAATACAATTTGGTTGGACAAAGAGGCCGTACTCACCATATCTCTTAGTTTCACTCTCCTTGCTTTATCTCTTCTGCTGCAGTTTCTTGAACAACCCCTAGTAAGCAAGATGGTATGATGGGAATTGAGGGAGGGCGATTATAATTCTTGCCAAGGCTTTCATGTGTACGTCCTTTCCCGGCTTCATAGAGGTGCCCCCTATAGACCGCAATATGAACAGTTAATGACAATATACTTCCATTCTCATTTCTTTCAGAAATACTGCCCAAGCATGTCTAACGTGGGAAGATATATTAATGGAGAACCCAACTGACATGTTTGCTTTGAAGATGGCTCACGACTCCTACTTCTATCTTGGATACCAGTGTCAGTTCAGAGATTCCATCGCAAGGGTGATGCCGAAATGGAAGGAAGACTTGCCACTCTATGGGTAGATGGCTTAGCACTAACTGTTCTAAGTTCTTTCAGTATTCAATCAGTGTTTAGTCAGTTTTCTGTGGTGGATGCTGCCTTTCTCTCCGAAGTAAGAGACTAGGCAATCAGAGAACTTGATCTCATAAACATTCCTGTTTGTGTCTAAGTAAAAAAGTTGTTAGTTGTTAAGTTAAACTTCAATTAAATACTGTTTTTGATAACCGTAATGACTCGATTTAGAGCCCATGGCGCTTATTTACTTACTGTACTTCAAAGGGGGGGGGGGGGGGTGCTTATTAGAAACAGGGCGCTTATCCAAACAAAAAAAAAGGAATAAAAAAAAAAAAAGGAAAAGAAAACAGTGAATGAGTTGAGTGTTAATCTGACAGTTGTAAATTTTTGAGGAAACACGAAATTACCTTTCTATCAACGGCAGATATCTTCACGGAATGTACGCGTTTGGCCTGATAGAAACGGGATTTTACAGAGAGGCGGAGAAGCATGCACTAAAGGTTAGCTTTAAGACTTTGTTGATAGCGATTTTGTGATAATTAACTTCTTAAACAATTTAGAAAGAGCTTGGCGTTACCTTCATTCTGAATCGTGGCTGAGTAGCAGGCTTGCAGTCCATAATTCCTTGTTGAACTTTACATAATACTTCAATGATGTGGTTGTGTTCATTGCCTGAAGAGGCAGACCTCACCATGACCTCACGAACAGTAGTATTCCGATGGTAGTGTTTTATTTGTTTGTTTTTAATTTTTTTTTTCTCGCGGTAATTTTATCTTGCGAAGGGTCTTGAATTGAATCCAAGAGATTGCTGGAGCACTCATGCAGAGGCCCATGTTATAGAAATGGAAGGACGTCAGGATGAAGGAGTTAAATTCCTCAGCACGACCTTGAATGACTGGACTGTAAGGCCCACATACAGTGAATTTCACTTAACGCTAGCATTGCTGTCTTGCGCGTAATATATAAATTTTTCGAATTGTACTTAACGTTAGCACCGCTTTCTTACGCATAATATATAAATTTTCTGCTGATGCTGCCGTCTAGATCTGGAGATTGAAAGTAATTGGAACGGCTGTAATATGTTACATTTAGAGGCCTTGGGCTCACATACCAAGATAACAGTTAAGTTTTTCTTTTTTTTTTGGCTTGCGTTGGCTCGTTATATCAAGAGTAAAGTTACATGAATTTTTTCTTCAGGGGATTTACAGCAGAATGCGCCTAACCGCTGGGTTTTCATAATGTCACGCGTTTTAATAGCCAGTGTAAAGTTATCACAGTAGATACACACACGTACACGCATGCACGCATACACATCCATACAATAATTCCGCGAGACACGTCCTTCAATTTGAACCTCATTAAGATTTTTGGCAATTGTCAGAAAACCCTGACTTCAGATAACGTTACTACAAAATACTATCAGGGGTTCGTCTCTTTTTTTCGCGTGGTATGCACTACGCCCTCAGTGTTCCAGCACGTGCTGTGAAATACATCTAGCCGTTTCAACAAACTTACTTCTCTCTGCCCTCCGATTCAAGCTTCCCCAGCAACAACAACAAAACGGCCACATTATTCCGTATGAAACTGCACAGACCCGAAACCGGGATGATTAGTGAGAAAACAGTTGAGAGAGGAAGGGCTGGGGTTTATGGCCAACGTTCAGTTCTTCGTTTGTAAAAGTTAAAGATGTTCGTATTTCTTCCTTTCTTTCTTTCTTTCTTTCTTTCATCCTTCAATCACCCTGTGTAGATGGGAGCTATGCTAGCCTGTCACAATTACTGGCACTGGGCGTTATACCACATCGAGAAGGTTGTTATCTCTTTCTTTAAATTTAATGTTATGGTTTTTGTGTTTGTTTGTTTGTTTGTTTGTTTGTTTGTTTGCTGCTTTGGTTTTCGCATCTGTGGTAATTTTTTTTTTTAACCATGTTTGCTATTAAACGCCAGCCTTTCTTTATTAGGGAGAACATCAAGCCGCAGTGGACATTTATGACGAGGAGGTGTAGTGTAAACGTGATCGATAACCTGTGATTTATAGAGTACCGAAGCCCTGACGTCACGTTTCCATGGTTGCATTTCTGCTGGATCTAAACAAACTCACATGTGTTTAACATGGCGGCGTTGTCGATAACATCGTTCGCAAAATACTTCTCAGATGAGCCTAAATCTTTAAACCGTGGCGAAAACCATTACCAATCTGGACACGTTCTATCTTTTTGCTATTGTGATGGAATTATCAGAGGGTCAGTGCAAGCGAGCATGAAAAGTACGACGTATAAAGTCACAGTAAGTGTAAAATTTCTATTACTCGATGTCTATCCGTTAACATCGCCAAACCAAAACTTATTTAAATTAAGTGATTTCGAATCTTCGTTTAAAGGAAATCTTGAAAAGTAAGCTTATATTTCTTTTTCTCTTTCCTTCGCAGATATATCTTCAAGAAAACGAAATACGTTCCACAGAATGCGAGTGCCCTCGTGGCGGTTCAAAGTGTAGTCACGCTGTAGCTCTGTTCCTTCATGGCTACCACAACTTAAGTAGAACTGACATCGAATGTCAGTGGAAGAAACAAAAGGCATCCGAGGTGGTTAAAACGGTAGAAGATCTGTATCCACCCAAAGAAACTAAAGTCCTAAAACGAAAAACTACAGATGAGGACAGAGAATGGCTACGGAACAAGCTGAAGAGATACGGCGAGTTCACAGGAATGTTATGGCTTTTGAGCCCCGAACCTGACAAAGAGAATCGTCTGCCGATCTCCACAGTCGAAGAAATCATTTTATCGAGAGAGTTTGTTGAAAGCGGACTTGATACAAATTTCTTGTTGGAAAAATTGAAAGTAAGTGAGCAGCAAGTGAAATCAGTCTGTGAGATCACGAAAGAGCAACGTGAATGTGGAGAGTGGCATGTGGTGAGAAAAGGACGTTTGACTGCTAGCAATTTTGGTCCAGTTCTTGAAGCAAAAAGAGTCACTCCTTCCCTTATCAAGCGTGTTCTTGGAGAATACGACATCTCTCGAGTGCAGGCTGTTCGATGGGGTGTCGTTAACGAGAAAGAAGGAATAAAGGCCTTCACCAAATTAACAATGAAAGTAGTAAAGGATTGTGGCCTTTGGCTACACAAGTCTGGTGTTTTGGGTGCATCACCAGATGGACTTGTTGATGACAATGCGATCATTGAAGTCAAATGCCCTTACACACATCGCAATTCAACAATTGAGGAGGCTGTTAAAGACCCTAAGTTCTGTTTAGTAAAGAGAGATGCTGGCTATTGTTTAAAACAATCCCACCACTACTGGCATCAAGTCCAGGGTCAGCTGTTTATAACTGGGAAGCAAATCTGTTACTTTGTGGTTTGGACAACAATGCAAACTGTTGTGTTGGCAATCCAGAAAGACTGCACATGGGAACCAAATCTTCTTTCACTTCAAGAATTTTATACAATTCACATGATTCCTGCACTTGTTGATGGTGGTCTTTAAATTTTAAGACTTTGTTGTAAAATTAATGTAGTTTTTTATAAAGTAATGGATTTGATAATACATACTTTTAGAAATATTTTTTAAAATATTGTTTTATTTGGTAAAATCATTGCAACTTTTACAACAAATATGCAGTAACTGAAGGGTGTATATAAAATAAAAATGTTCATGTTAATCTTAAAATTGTTTTTCTTTAAACAGCAACATTTGCTGGGGTTTTTACATTAGCTACTTGAGACAAGAAAATGATAGATTCATTGTAATCGTATTTGAATACAGTTGGTTATCTGAATTCATAATAAGACTAGCATAAGGGTGTGGTGGCAGGAATACTGATCAGAAATAAATAGTTTGTCATTAAGTTGTGTATCATGATTCCTTGTATCATGAGCAAGTAAAATAGGGTTACAAGCTTTTCACAGATCACACAACACCTGTCCACTCTTTGTATCAGAATACAGTTAATTGATTAACTATGATCAGACAATGCCAATGTATACCAGGCCTTAGTAAACTGATGTAAGATGATCAATATTTCAATTAAAATGACTAATCAAAGTCAACAGTGTCACTGGTTTCCTTAATTAATGGGTTTTGTAAATTAACTAAAGCACCACATAGCTGTATAATCTTACCAGAGAGGGATCGCAAGTATGGTGGCACAAAATTTAAAATTTTATAGTTCTTCAATCTAGCATTAGCACGTTCTACGTGTATACGACATTTTGCAATGCTCTTTGTTAACTTAACTTCACTTTCTGTAAATTTTCCATTGTTCAAGAATGGGGGAATGTTCACATATACACCATTAGGAACAATATCATTTATCAAAAACCCTTTATCCGCAAGTATAATATCCCCAGCAACAAAATGCTTTAATATTCCTGACTTTTGAACCGTTACTTTATCTGATACTGAGCCAGGGAAAAGTTTACTTACATAAGTTATAACCGCGTTGGGTGCCACACCAACAATTGTCTTAAAAGAATTCATACCCCTGTACGTTGAATATGTCAATTTTTGGTCACTCATAAGCTTAGGTGTAGCAACCTCGATATCGGTGCAATCTATTACCATACGACAGTCTCCAAATAAGCTAAATGAGCCTGGAAGTGAAGTTTTGTTTTTTTGTCTGGATGGAACAGCTATCTCCATTTGATCTTCATATAGAATTTGGTGCAAAACATGGATAAATGTTGTCACAATATTCGCTATTGTAGCAGTACTGCAACTAAAAAGTTCAGCTAAATGTAAGTTATGATAATTATGTCTAATCTTCATCAATGTTATCAATATTTGATCTTCAAAAGATATCTTGTCTACTTTCCAGCCACACACGTAAACAATATCGTTGCGGTATCTTTCGGCATATTCGACAACAATGTGGAACATTTCTTTGTTTGGGAGGCCAGTTTCCATGTTGATTACCTTTGAATCCATGTTAAAAGAGCTGTAGTTTCTTTTTAAGTAGCTTTCTTTTTCTTTCAACTCGGATACTTGGGTCTTTAATGTCCCTAGCTCTGCTTGTAGCAGGATATTTTCAGTCTGCAAAGTAGTGCATTTCATTTGCATCTCCTCGCAACTGAGCTCGCAAGGCTCGTTCTGGTTGCTCTTCGTCGAAGATTCTGAAAGGATCTGCTCGATAGTCGTTGTCTCTGGGACTTCAGTTCTTTGCTTTTTCCTTTTTGGAGCATTTCGAGATTCAAATAGTTTGTCTTTATTCCAGGAAAAGACCTCGGGGCCTTCTTCTTTACTTCCTCGGAAATGACAACTACAAACTCGAGCGCCTTTGCCAGGTTCACGATCAGCTCGTCTGGAGAGAGAAAACGAAGGTTTTAAACTTTAATCATAACGTAAAAAAAAGCTTTTTTTCTCTCTAGAGGTCTTTCAAAGGTATAATCCACAGGTCAGTGCACTTTTGAGTGGTTAAATAAAACCATCTTCCGCGTAACTATAACCGACACGTGGCCGTGCATCATGGTGGTCATTGTACCAAAAATCAACCTACCTTATTAGAGAAATCCATTTTCTTCTTTGAGCAGGATCTTTGGGGAAACGGTAAAAGCTGCAATTGTGACTTTCTGACTGATGATTGCAGTCGGGAACGAAGCATTGGCCCATTTTATGATGAGATGTAACGAAAGACGCCAAATAGTGTTTAGATCCAGCAAAAATGCTACCATGGTAACATGACGTCACACTTCGGCACTCTATTTTTGTTATGACTAATTCTCATCAGGTCACATCTGATAGGTCCATACACGACGTACATGTCAAATTAAAGTGATTTTATGCCAATTTGTTTTTTAATTCGCTTATAACTGATTATAACTGTGTAGCTTTTCTCTCATGGTCAAAGGTTGGGAAGCGTTGCCATTCTGGTGCCATGCTTGACTTAGTGGACGCTTCCTCATTGCTCTACAGACTTCAGATGGAAGGTAATGAGGTAACACGTACCTGCAGATGTGTTGTGAATATCATTATTTGTTTTTTTGTCGATCGATCGTTTGATCTATCGAACGATTCATAAATCAATCCTTGGTACAATCAATCCTACTAATCATTTGGCAGTCAGTCTACTAATTATTCAACCATTCAATCAATAATTTATTCAATATATAAATCAAGGTACTATTCAAATGATCTAAGTATCAATCGAGATAAAGCCTTAAAATTAAAGCATTATTAATCATTGTAATGCAATTATTGTATACTGAAATTATTGGCATGGCTGAATTAAACGCACAAATTGATCTATTTTGTTTTACGATGTTTTTTGTCATTGTTTGCTTTTTTCCTTTAGGTGTTGATGTTAATGATCGGTGGAGAGAGCTGTTTCATTTGTGGGAGTCACACACAGATGATCACATTCTGGTACGTGTCATCGTTACGCGGCGGTGTAGCATGCAATAAATTATCATCTTCATAATTAGCAAGGTGAGGACAGTCGCAGGTGCTTACTGCGATGTCAACAAACCTTGCAAAATGCCAATTACAGTCTCTTGAGAAAGCTTCGATGTTACATTTCTTAATGGTTAAAGTGCACATGACACTAAATTTTTTTCTCTTGTTTCTTGTTGTTGGATATCTATAGAAAACGTTTCGAAACCTCAAAAGAGCTGGAAACATCTAAAAATAGTTTTTTTTGCTTTCAAAATACGCGCAATTTGCCTTCAAATTTGTCCCGGTCATTGCGCGGCCAAAATTGCACGTGACGTCACATTGTGTACCCAGATTCTTCGAAGTCAGTGGAACTTTCAGAAGAGTCGGACACAAAGGAATCACTAGAATCACTGGACATGTGTGCCTTACAATGCATTATCTATCTACTACGAAGTACTGCAGAATCCTCTTAGCGACAACAGACCTTCGTGGCAAAGGTATACAATGTGACGTCACGAATAACTTCGACGGCGATAAACTAGGTCCCAGTCTCCAGGACAAATTTGAAGGCAAATTTTTCGTATTTTGAAAGCAAAAAACATGCTTTTTTAATTTTTTGAGCACTTTTAAAGCTTCGAAACGTTTCCTATAGATATCCAGCTACAAGAAACAAGAGAAAATGATTTCGTGTCATATGCACTTTAAAGGGAACCTCCACTCTTCTAACAAATAGCGCTCAAACTATTCCAAATGTATTTCTCAATACATCTGGTTTGAAAAAAATTGTCTCACCAAGCATTTTGTCTTTTTTTTTTCTCTTTGTGCTTTACATGTATACTACGTGGGAAATGTCTATGACATAGTGTCACTTAGTCCTAAAGGGATGTTGGCCATCTCCTGGAACTCCTTGTATATGTTTGAGTTCCCGGCTTCTGTAATTTGTTAGTAACTGTTGATTTCAATTTTCAAGAGTTTTAAAAGTAATCGGGGATTGCTTAGATTTTGCCTCACTCTGTTAGGTGATTGGTCTAGAAAACCCATAACACCTTTTAAAAACCAATCAGATGCAGACCTTGAACCAATGGCAAACTGGGTACCCCCGCGTTTTCCCGCGCTTCGGGCAGTTCTAATTTTGAGTCCTCATTGGTTTTTAGTGATAGTTTAATTTCTTTCGTTATAATTGGCTGATGTGATTACTTTGGTTTTTGTTCACAATACCCAATCGAGAATCGCCCTCTTTTCCTTGGGTGGTCTTGCACAGTGAAAAATACAAGCCATTACTTTCACCCCGACCTCTCCTCACCCAAAGCCCAGGTCTCTCACACATCCTTCATTAGCTATTGTTTAATTAATTTTTTTTACATATTTTATTTAATTATTATATTTTTCAACTCAGGTTTTCAATGATGTTCATATGTTGATGTGTACACTGGGAGCTAAGAAGGAAGATGCAACACTAAATCTATTGATGTCACTTAGAGATTATGTTAGGTAATATGGAAAAAAGTGTAGGAGAACGCTCTGATCAACAACCTGTCATTCAGTGAAAGAGTGTTTAGTTATCTCTCAAGCGTTGATGGATTTGTGGCATTCTGACTAACTTTCTACACTTCCTTCGATGTAAAATACCCGTAGATCTAAGTTATAGTTATTTATAACTGATTATATCACCAAGTACTTTCCCAGGAACTGAACAGGAGACTATGACAAGCGAACAACAATTTTATTATCACTTTCTGCAAACGAGATTTGGTTGTTCCAGCTCGTGGTCGTAAAATTATTTGCAGTGACAGGTTCTCAGTGAGAGGATCTTAAAAAAAGAAATCAACTGATAACGGCGATGTATTCAAACCGCAGAAAGATTCATGAACTATTGTAAAAGAAGCACGTTTCGTTAATCTTAGGTTAACGTTTGTTCACGTATTTAAGTGGGTGATTTCCGTTTCTAGTAATATAATTATCTTGAAGTTCTTTGTTTTTATACGAGACGTTTTCAAGGCAAGGAGGGAACTTGAAAACGGGGGAATCAGGCGCTAAGTTATTTGTCTTCTCAATTATTTTTTTTTATTAATGGATCATGTTCTACTGAGACATTAGCTCAATCATTATTATGACTTAGCCTTATAATGTCTTTTTTTTTTGTTTTTGGTTTTGTATTTTTTCTTTTGTTTTTCAGGGATGGCTCAGGAACAAATTGCGAAGTATCTAGAGAGGTTGGTTTGGCCCTTTGTGAAGCATTTGAACAGGCTGACAAGGTAAATTCACCTCTTTTACGGTCTCCCAACTTGACTTCACTAAACACTTATTTGGATATATCAATAAAGTTGAAATGGTAAATTGGCCACCGTAATGATTACAAAAGCTGACGTTTCGAGCGTTAGCCCTTCGTCGGAGCGAATAGAGGAATTGTGGGTTGTGTGTGCTTTTAAAGTAGAAAATGGAGCTCCGTTATTGGTGGGAACATGGCAACGAGAAAAACAAGAATAAATTAGTGGAATGAAAAGCGTTCGTTGATACCTGTGGGATTTAGACTGCCGGTTTGAAAGATGAGCTTTTGTTCAAGATTTTTACGGCTTTCCGTGCTACCTAAGTGTAAGGAAAGACCGCAGATTGCCATATGTTGCTTAGAATGATTAGGTAAATTAATATGTCTAGCGACTGGTTTCGATGTGTCCTTGTCATTCCTTTCCACGTCTCGAAGGTGTTCTCGGAATCGGTCACCCAGTCTTCTGCCTGTTTCGCCGATGTATATCTTTTTGCAATAAGTACAAGTTATGCAATAGATTACATTGGTGGAGGTGTACGTGAAGTGATCGGTGATCTTAATGGATCGCTTAGGTCCCGATATTTTATCAGTGTTGTGAATAAAAGGACACGTTTGCGAAACAGGCTCATCTTTCAAACCGGCAGTCTAAATCCCACAGGGATCAACGAACGCTTTTCATTCCACTAATTTATTCTTGTTTTTCTCGTTGCCATGTTCCCACCAATAACGTAGCTCCATTTTCTGCCTTTAAAAGCACACGCAACCCACAATTCCTCTATTCGCTCCGACGAAGGGCTAACGCTCGAAACGTCAGCTTTTGTAATCGTTACGGTGGCCAATTTACCATTTCAACTTTGTTGATAGATCCAAATTATTTCGTTACTCTCACCGACGCAGCCCCAAACAGTTTCTTTCAAAACTATCAGCCTTTATTCACTAAACACATGACGGACTTATGACTGGAACAATGAAATGCTTGAAGTTTAATTTTGTCTCTTTTTTGTTTTGAAAGGGAAACTTCGACAGAGCTGTAGACATTTTAAAACCCCTCCGTTATGACGCTGTCAACATTGGGGGCAGTAACGCACAGGTTCGTGTATTTCATTGCAATTCATTGTCATTAATTTGTGCAACTTGTGGCAACATCTCTTTGGTTCTTCTTTGACACAGCGGGACATCTTCAACTTATTCCTGATTCACGCTGCTCTGCATTCTTCACGAAAAGAGCATCATCACTTGGCAAGGTAAAGTGCATTTTCTTTCGTTTGAACCGATATCCTTTTCATACCTGAATTAGATATCTGTTGATCCTAGCAAAAGTTTAAGTTTAAGTTTAAGTTTAATTTATTCGTCACAGGAATGGCAGGAGAAAGGAACAGAACTTTCGTTCTAGTTGACACCTAACCCCGATTTTACCCACCCATCCCACCCCGGGGAGGACATCCATCACACAGTAATCTCGTGTGTGGGAAATTAACGTCTCCTACCCCAACCCTACAGGAGACGGGACCTCCATTTATCGTTCCTATCCGAGAAGACTAGAAAGTCTAACCATTTGCAGATATTATTACAAAGGCAGCACGTTCTTCTCAGTTAATTAAAGACCCTAAGTGTTGGTCCGGCCAGATTTCAACTCACGACCTCCCGCACAACAGTCCGGCGCTCTACCAATTGAGCTAACTGGGAGGCGGTTTGAACTAACCATTGGCTTGGCCCCATTGGGGCCAGGTAAAGTGAGGTCGACACATAGGCGTGACATACAAAAGGTATCACGTTTTTATAAAATTCAGATCTAATGCATGAAATGTTACCTATAACCGAATTGAAATGACTACTGCTAAGCAATACCTGGGCTGAGTCTTCAAAGGAAAGTGAGGTGGTCTTTTTGAACATAAACGTCAAGCTTTACGTCATTGTTGAGATCCTTGGCCTAAAAACAACCCTTTGCAAAAGATCCACAGCGAATAATAAGTGTGGCCCTGCAGATGAACACCACCCAGCTCCCAGTTTAAAATCGTTGGCTCAAGCTGAGAATCTGATTTTTACATATTTATAATCAAGTAAGAAAGACGGGGGGATAAATTGCACGGGGGAAGTGTGGGGCGGCATTAGTCACGGTTCCTGACCTCGCAAATGCATTTTCTAAAGTTTATCTTCACGTACGCTAGCGTTTTCGTTTTTCTCTAAAGAAGCTCTCATTACTGGGTCCACCTTTTAACTTGTGTACTCACCAACAGCTTTTTATTGTTATTGTTCCCTTGTGTTGATGCATCCATGGTCACGAACTATCCGAAAATTGCAAAAATACGACTTTTCTGAATAAAAGCAGACAAAATTAACCTTTAACGAAAAGTGTGTCTTCTTACAGGAGCTTATTGACAGAGAGAAAGGCAATGAAAGAAAATGCTCCAATGACAGACCGACTCATGGGGCAGGCCCTTGCTTTACATGTGTAGTAAGGTCAGGAGAAGACTCTTTGAAATTCATAGTCGGATGTACAACACCAACGCGGTCCGCGTCAAAATAATGGCTCCATGATATACGTTTAAAAAATTTAATTAACCATAGCAATTCACCAGCTGGCCTGTAATCCAATTGAATAAAACAGTAAGGAAAAGGTTTTTTATTATCATTACTGATGCATGGTGAACTTTCTAGAATGTAAGCGAGTTAAAAATCAAATGAATGCAGACAATGTATCCCACAAAAGCGAGAGAAAAGGAAATTAAGCTGTGGACATTCAAGGTGGCTTTTTTAATTCACCGTTTACTGGTCGAACTGGAATTTGGAATGTTTTTTTTGTTTGTTTGTTTTTTTGTTTTTTGTTTTTGCTTTTAACAAAATAAGTTTTCAGGTTATTCATATGTAATTACACAAAGATAGTCCCTAAAGCAGAGGGTTGCTGCCTATTGGACACAAACTCGGCTACTCTCGCCTCCATACTAGCGCGATATCCCTCCCTATGGTAGGCGGCGAACATTGTTGGTGTAAAGAACTGATGATTGGTAGAGTGCTGTGGGAAAACCCCACATAACGCCTCAGACAAGCTGCGACATGTATTCCCATGGCAACATTCACAGCAACAGAACGTCAAGCGATTAGCTTCCTCCGATGACAGCTCGGGACCAGCCCCCCAAAGACCAGCCTCCAGGTCTTCATCCATGTCACGCAATGCTTCTTCCCAGGTCACATAAGGTGTAGTTTTCACTGCTTTGTCAGGGTGCCTGGGGACTATGTACAGAATTTCTCCTTCTCCAACTTTAGTCTTACCGTCGCTGTTAACGTTCTTGTCATAATAATGTACTTTGAATCTGGAAAAAAAAAAAAAGAAAAAAAAAAGAAAAATAAGACACTACAACAGCTGTCGGTGCGGTGCATTTCCAGACCTATAATTTGCCTAACCGTCCTCTAGCCGTGCTTATTCCAGGCAGCGAGTGCCCTATCTTTTTTATAAAAAGGATTAGGCTAGATTGGGCAAGAAAGAGAACAGATAAATTTTGCCGTTGCAATGTTATTAAATCATACAAAAAGTTTTGTTTGTTTTTTTTTTTAAAGTTCACACCCTGATAGCTCCTCAGTCATCTGCAATTCAGTGGTATACGCTTAGTATATATTCACTATACAGAAAATTAGGGAGATTACATTGACAACAGATTTCTGCACCTGAGGAAGTCTTTCTCCTCTGTAAAACACATTCTCTCCTTATGTTAAGTTCCATAACGATTTCATCATTTGTTTGGTTTCTTGGAAAATGGATCTGTTGCTAATCACCCTATAGATACTAGTTAAAAAATTTGGAAGGTTAATTAAAATACATCTGGCCGATTCTATTCGCTCCGAGGATTGTTTTCTCATCGCCAGCCTCGCCACCAAATTAAATTATCCATAACATTTCAAGTTGAGTGTCATGCGCTTGTGGCGGTTGCAAGGATTCAGGAAACACAAACATGGATTGTGAAACCGTTGCACTGTATGTTATAGGAAGAATTTGGTATAACTTATGGTGGGCAAACTGATTAAGTTTTCGCAGGAGCGAAAAAAAAAAACAGCAGGGATAGCTTGTCTTGCTTTATATGGCGTACTTGTAATTGCTCGGCTGTGACCCGGGGCTCCTCTCCACGAAGTTATCACGAATATCCTCTGCTATATCTCGTCCATCCACAGCTGAAAATGAACATCCTAGCTTTTCCCTGGCCAAATTCAGAGCAATCAACAAGGATTTTCCATAGTCTTTGTCTAAAATAGAGCGTCCTCCATCCACTACCACGATCTTTCCCAGTCTCAGTTTCAATAGGGGAAGAATACCAAGATTTTCAACGTGGCCGCCGTCAGTCAAGGATAAAACAGGTGGGGGTTTGGGTCCTATGTTGGTGGTATTCATCATTAAACGATGGTAGTGTACGGAAGAGACGTTGATCGTGAACCATCTGTCAAATGGAATAAAATATAAATAACTAAGGTGGAGAAGAAAATAAGTAATTACTATCTAGGATATCATGAAGTGAACCTTTTTTACAGAATCGCTGGGAAAGATATAAGAGATTCCGATATTTCGACTGGAGTCGACAATTTCGAACGTAGAGAATATATCTTTGAGTAATGCTTCGCCCTCGAACGTCCGTAGCAGATATTGGGTTATCATCAGTTCAAAGTGTCTAGTTCCCAAAACTCTTGTCCGTTAAGTGTTCTCAAACTTTTAAGATGTATAGACCACTTTCTTAAATGGCAGCCGGATCAATATTCTTTTGTTTAAATTTCAATTAGCCCTTCATGCCTCGCTTGAGATAATGTATTCTTTTGAATTTTGTACTGGAGAACAGGGCCAGAAGTGCTAATTTAAATTTAGACAAAAGAATATTAATCCGGCAGCCATTTATAAAAGGGGTCTATAATAAACTATTATTGTATTCAGCAAGCTGTTACCTGGCAAGTCGTTCAAGTCTTCCGACATTTTTTCCTCCAGTTGGTACCAGCGCCAGTAAGGAAAATATCAGACAAATACCAAAATGAATCAACATTCCAGCAACCAAGACGGTTTCTTTGTCAATCTTCGCGAACAGGGTAAGAATGAGAGCCAAAGGAACCAAACGCACAAACTCTATTAGCACAGTAAGATTCTAGAATGAAATATGTGATAGTAAAGGTTATAAAATAACTGAGATAGTACGAGTGAGCGACCTAATTGGTCTATAATCTGTCGTCTAATGCACCGGTGAACGCGTAGAAATTTGAAAAAATTAATAAAAAATTATAGGGAAAAAAAATCAAAATTTGAAAAAAAAAAAAAGGGGGAATTACAACTAGTTTACCGGCTTAGTAACCCACGCGGGATGTTGGAGGAACATTTGAAAAATTTTTTAACCACTTGCCTCTCGCTCGTGATTTACAAATTTTCCTCGTGTTCTCCCAAAATCTCTTGTTGGTTATTAGGCCGGTAAGCCTATGCAAAGTGAGGTCTATTGGTTGAATAACGTATGTGAAGCGAACGAAGAAACAAATCGTAGGTTGAATTTGGAATTAACAATATTATTTTCTGTTTTTTTTTTTTTCTTAGCGTGCTGTCGCTAATGTTATATCGAATTTTCCTGACCTTTGAATTCCCATGAGTGACCAAAAAAGAATTTCTCCTTACCGTATCAATAGATTATCAATCAAACGAGAAATGAGAATAAAGAAAAATATCAATTAGGGGATTATTAGTTGATCCAATACCGATTTCTCCAAACTAACATCATAAGAACTGTAAGCAGACAGTAAGGAGAATTACTAATGAAATCTTGGTAATGCAAGGGTTAAGGCGAGGGGCAGCAACAACGAAAGAGGTTATCAGCTATTTTGGCTTCTATTAGTTAACAAATAGATTCCCTGTTGTACGTCTGTTCCGTAATAAAATCACAGATGATTTCAAAGTATGGCAAGAGAAAAACAGAGGCAAACGAAGTGCAGCAACCAATCAAAATGCGTGCGTAATTGAGCTTATCATAGAATTTTCACTGCATCAATCATGCAAGAAATCTGTCACTTCTCATGAGATGCTCGCTCGATGGATGTGTGGGATTCTCCACTACAATCCGATTCTGTTCCCTTAACCAGTTATGCATCATGATCACCTTTACGCAGAAGTGTCGTTTGTTTTCATGCCTCTGATCAGCCACAATAGACGCCCCGGCGGAGAGTCCCAAGATGACCTTTAAGTCCCGGGAGGGTGCCTCGTCACTTTGCTGTACTCCCATATCATAGCTGACCGCGGCATTCGACGTTGCCGCAGCATCGGAAAGTTATATGTCTTCGGGCAGTAGCTTACCGTGAAGCTCTTGCTCGTCAAGACAGCGATCAAGTCGTTCGATACCGTGTGGGGACATGGTAAGGACTTCGTAATGGGGTTCGCTGGCAGAGGGGGTGCGTCGCCATCTGTTGACGGTGGTACAAGCGATGTAGATAGGTGTCAGGTCATCCATATCATCTAACGTCAAGGCTTGTCTGGAAGTTGTGCGTTGGACTCCAGAAATACTGGAAGCTGGGCAAAAAAGGATGAGGTTACGCCAAGAGATTCCACTGCAGCCGTATCTACCAACAGTCTGTGGATAGTAGAACCCCTTTTGGATTATCCATCTTAGAAAAATGATAGAGACAAAAATAATTTTAAGAAAAGGAAAAAGAAAACAGAGGTTATTTAAGCGACTGCGGTGCACTAAGTTTCCAAAATCACCCATCTTTTTTACAAGCCTTTTTGAAACGTTTTTCAAAAAGGGACTTCACTCTTGCTAACCTCGTGTCTACTAAGCAGAGTCTCTTTGTGCATTTAAGCGTGGCCGGTCTCAAGTTATATACAGTCGAACCTTCCGTCAGCATATGTAGTCGTAAGTGGGGGGGGGGGGGGGGGGGGGTTCGACCGTAGTCATTCATGAATTTTGTCCGATGTTTCTACTTTTGTTTGTATTTTTTCCCATTTTTTGGCCATTCACTTGACCGTCTCATTCATTTCTCAGTACAATTTAGGACCATTCTGTAAGGCACTTCCTGTAACGTGGTGTCCTTGTCTGAGGTTAGATTACAATTGATAAAGATCACGATACTTTTACTATTCTTTCTCTCACCACCCACCCCTCCCAGCTGACTGCTACTAATCAAGAACGTTTGTAATAACACGATGAAATACAACCTCGTTCCCAGGGCCCTTTTCCTTGATTGGGGGTGGAGTTGGGGATGGGGCGCCCCACCCCCAGCTAAGGGAAAAGGGCCTGGGAACGAGGTTGGATGAAATAACCAAAATGAAATGAACGAATAAAATAACTAGTTATATAATTGATCAAAAGTCCCATTGCATTCTTAGTAAGAAAAATACGTATATTTTTACCTGACACATATGTGGGGAAGACTTCGTTGAATGTTTTCAATCAGAGGATTGAACCACAATAGAATTATAGACACAGCTAACAGATAATTGAAGGTTTTTTTAGTGTAGGAGATTCCAAAGACACCTCGGCGAAATACTCTGCTGTGAATAGCAAACGAATAGAGATAAATGACAACCATCAGAGTAGCATTTCTGCGCACGAGAGGAAATGAAATCCAAAGAAAGAGAATCGGTATCACAAGAACTATTTTTACCCAATCTGGAAGGAAAAGAAGAGAAACATAGAAAAACCATGGAAGAAACAAGATACCGAAGAGTGATGCACTTAAAAGTAAAAGCCAGTTCAGAAGCTTTTTTCCCCTTTGGACGTAGCCTTTCAATACGAAGCATATGAAAGCAAAGCCAACAGGCACGGCGAATAGAACAAAACGGCTGTTATTGATGTAAGACGTTTGACGGCTCTCTTCGCAGTCTTCGAAGGTAATATTTGGACTTTCTCTTGCAACTTCATGACACGAACGTGTGCCTCCCCTGAGAACATCACCAAACACATAATCGATGAAGAAGGCTAACGGATAGGCGTATGAACCCCAAAGGAGGAAAGGAGCTATAACGGAAACGAATAATATCATGGCACAGATGACAACAAACTCCACAAATCCACGGCAAGGCTTTTGGAAGTTGCACACCAAGCCGGCATTTTCTCTCAAATGGTTAAAAAATTCCTGATGCCATCTCTTATTGTCTTTCTTTCCATGTCGGTATTTCCAGTCCACGTACGCGGAGCCTGAGCAACCGCCCCCTGATACACAGCTCAGATAATCTATTTGTATTTCCTTCTGTAGCAATCTGCGTAACACTCCAGAGCAGAATGCCGCTGACCGAGTACCGCCACCAGAAAATGAAACTCCAAATTTTTCCATAAGAAGGAGCTGGGATGGGTGGCACTGTTTTATCTGAAAGAAGAATATTTGAAAAATCGAAAGGGAGTGTAAACTTGTATTCGGAAATGTAAGTGGAAGCTCTATTAGCTGAGTATACGTTAAGTCTTTACACGCCCCATTAAGCAAACAAATTGATACAAAGCAAAGAGAAACGAAGAGAAGCAAAGCGAAGCAGTAAAAGAAGATTGTTACTGAAACAGGCAAACGAACATCGGCCAATTTCTTTTAACATGCCCAGTGGTAATGATTCAAGCTGGTTCCATGATCACACCGAAACTTCGGCCCTACGAAAAGGCTAGTTACAAAACAGATAAGTTGGGGTTTTTTTCTTTGAATTAAGTAGGTATTAGATATTTAGAAGGGTTCTTAGAACCAAAACCAATGAAAGCAGTTGGCCGGACAAAGGCAGAAATCTCAAATAGCGAATGAGAACTCGGGCTAAAAACAAGCATTCTGTCTTTGGCCATGACCATAGTGATCAATCCGTTTTCGCAATTAATTTATTTTTATTAATCTTAATCGAAATAAATAGAAAATATATCTTTCACAAAGAGCTGCCCTAAACAAAGACACACAAAATGTAAGATAAAACCCAACATAAAAAAAAAACAACAACAACAAAGGGAGTATACAGTAAAATACTGATTAAAGCGAAACCATGTAAAAAACGAAAAGCTCGACCAAAGACAACTAGACGCATATCTGCGTGAACTCGGGCTTTCAATATCACACATCTGGAGTTATCTTTAGGGGACTGCCATATTACCATCGTTAGTGTCGTGACGCAATTTCATCATTGCCGGTCACAAATACGTCTACTTGTGTTTATTTTTGTCCGCTGGAGTGTAATAAATGTTATGGTACGAGACAACAATCAAAATAATATATTACCATATAGGCGTAAGTTCCTGTAGATGCCAAAGGTTGAAATTCAAGGACTTTTCAATGACTTTAAAGGCCAAGTTTTAGAAAATTGAAGGAACACTTTAGAAAGGTTTGCATAAGCATTTTTAAAATCATTTTAGTAAAATTTTTAAAATCATTTTTAAAACCGTTTTAGTATGTTCAATTAAAGGGATTCGACTTTCATTACATACCAAGAGGGAATACACATATTTTGACCTTTTTGTGGGTTTCAAAATAAATATACAAAAATCTGAAAACCACATCAAAAACCCTGTGCATTCAACTATTATTTCTCACAAGATTTTTGAGAATTGATTTGCTGTAAACTGAATCAGACAATATTCCTTCGCTGTAATCACTTTTAAGATCTAAACTTGCTTTAGTTCAACAAAAATCAGTTTTTGCAAATCATCTGACAGTAAATACTTGTTCAAAGATGAATTTACATAATCTTTTGCCATACTGTATAACATTAGATAAGGTGTTTGAATTCCAATAACTACATGATTTTATTACGGAATAGCAGAGTGAATAGACAGCCACAGCACAATTCACATTGAACTTTCTGGTTTCACAGGCATGACTGAAAATGGGCACTATTTTGAACTTTATCAATTTTAACCCCTTTCAACTCAAATATATCGTTATGTATGCTCAGAAAATAATGTACTAAGCTATTCAGTGATGATACTTCAAGCAGCACACATGTACCTTGAGAAAGGCTTCTACCATAAATATCCCTGGCATGAGAATCGAATATTTTCAAGCCCACATTGCCTTTACAATAGGTAGCAACTGCAGTACATCCTATTGTCAAGACAAAATTGTTGAAATTTTTGGCTATAAGTGAAAAAGGCTCTATCTAAGGAGGTAAATTACTGTTATCCTTCTATTGTAGCTTCTTGATGAATAGTGCCAGTGTAACTTTCACTGTATTGAAGTTCATAGTCAGTCTTGAACACGTTTCAAAGTGTGGGTAATTCTGTCTGCATTAAAAATGATTTGGATATATCAAAAAAGTTGAAATGGTAAATTGGCCACCGTAACGATTACAAAAGCTGACGTTTTGAGCGTTAGCCCTTTGTTACGGTGGCCAATTTACCATTTCAACTTCGTTGATATATCCAAATTATTTCATTACCCCCACCGACGCAGCTCCCAACCAGTTTCTTTAGAAACTATCAGCCGTTATTCATTAAAAATGATTGTCTGGCTAACTGAGACAAACTTGAATACAACTGATTTCCAATATTGATTATTGACACCAGATCATTAACAGAATCGATTCCTTGTTTGTTATTGTAAATAAAAGAGCATAAACTAATTGCAGCACACTGTTGTCCTGAATTTTGTCCAAATACCAACTCATTAGCTTGGCTATAAGGTGCCGTTTTTGTTTTGCTAGGGTCAGTGTAGATTGGAGTAGGAGTCCAAGCCAAGAACATTACTTCTTTTAAATCATTAGCCATAAGGGACATTCAGAACATGAAGACCCCGAACCACCTGAAAAGATTTTGAACTATTTACATTTATTGTTTCTTTTAGACTTCACATATTTATCGTAGATTATTAGCACTACTAATTAGTTATTCTATATCTCCCAGCGTTAGCCCAGCTATTTGGGAGTACAAGTTCCAAGTTCCAACTTTCCAAGTTCAGTTTGTGTGTGTTGTGATTTCAGTGTTTGTGTTGTGTTTTGCACTTTTGCACCATAGGTGGCCCATAAGTGCAAAACACAATGTGTTGTGTTTCAGATAAATGTATTGTGTTTCAAATAAGTTTGTCGTGTTTTTAGCGCGTGTGTTGTGTTTTCATTTTGTGTGTGTTGTGTTTTCAGTTTTAAAGTAGTGTTTTGCACTTATGGACCACCGTATTATCCTCTTCGTATTAAGCTTACAGAAATTCTTTGTAACTTCTAACCTTCACATAACGACATAACCAAGAGGAATTCGGTATGCTTGGACGAAGACCCTCATAAACAAATTCCTTCAGTTTTCTGCCCTTTCTTCTGAGACGTTTCAGAGCAGCTTCTTGTATTCTACTGGGTTCTCGATCACGTCTAAATACACGGTTGTGTTTACATGTAAACATAATATCAGATAGCTCGTTTGATCAGGTTTGATATAGCAGGTTTCGCTTGATATTTCTCGATAGAGGGTTCACTCGTAAATTGATCTCTTGTAAAATTCGCGGACTGACCCGTTCCCAAAACGCTCCATAATTTTTAGTGGGGGTCTACTGATAACGATGTGTGACTTTCTATCTATACTGAGCGTAATAGGCATCGAATTTCTTTCGCTTACATCAGTCCACGAAGGCAGGCATTGCTTTACCATGCGCTCTAGAGTTCACTCTAGGCATGCGTTTACACTTCACGCATGCGCCGTAGTGGAACTCCATTTTGTGAACGAACACACAAAAAACAAAAACAAAGCCGAATGTATACTTCGGGCGTTTCCTTCGGAAAGCCCGAGTAATTACATCATCCCGGTAACAACACTGACTAACGCAGCATGTAGTTGTACGCTTTTTGCTAAAGAAAAAGTCCTGTCATTACGACACTGTGCCGTCGGAATAGAGCTCTCCTTAAATCTTGTTTATAGCCGTAAACCTATTATTGTACGATTGTGATTCTCATGATCATGAAACCAAGTGAAAGTGATGAGACCATCACTTATGACCTCTTGATGACAGTTATGTTAGCACTGTAAATCTGGGTTTTTTAAGATTTCAACTTTCAACTGATTAATTTAGTTACATCCTGACTGAAAGACTGCATACTAATTAGGTAATTTGCTTATATCAACTCAGTTGAAATTGTAAATTGGCCCTTCATTACTGTGGCCAATTTACAATTCCAACTGAGTTTATATAACCAAATTACCTTGCTACCCTCACCGACGCAGCACCACAGTTTCTTTAGAAACTTTTAGCCTTTATGCATACTAATTAGTTTTATTATACATTGTAGTCACCATCTGTCTTCTCATGGGCTAAACGCCTACAGTTAATTCTGGGAAACAGCGCAACCTACAGAATCACAGAATAATCTGTGGGTTGCGCGCGCAATGCATGATTTCCGGTGGAGCGATATCAGGCACAGCGAAGTAAGAATGACTTCTCGATTCGCTTCATCGACCCAGCGAGAAATTGAAAAATTACTTGAAGATAAAGATTCGGAAAATACTAAAAGAATTTATAATAAAACAATAATTGGATTCGGTTTTTGTGATATTCGGAATAATTAAGGTCTCGGCTAGTGTTATCGGCCTCAGCCTTCAGCTTCAGCTGATAACACTTACCCCGACCTTGATTATATAGAAAAATTCACTGCCTGACGAGTGAATTCCACGTTAAATTTCACGCGAAAAACCGATATCGATTTTTCAAGTGAAATTTAACGTGGAATTCACGAGTCAGGTAGTGAATTTTTCTTGAATCGCATAACAGAATAAAAATAAGAAAACAAGAAATTAAAACGGCAATGTTATTGTCTGTTTTTATTCCGTACGCGCGCCCTTAAGAAAGCCATTTTAAAGTCAACTGTCAGATCTGTCATTGTTAAGGGAATGGAAAGGAAGGTAAGTCGTTCACGTTTGAACCGTCGACAATTTTAATTGTACCTCGTGAATTTTCTTGCATCACATAGCTAAAGCCACCAAATCACTAGGCGAAACCAGATGTTTTGTATTTTTGTGCGCCACGCCAGTGCGCAAACGATGGAAACCCTTTCAAAGTCAGGTGTCAATATCTGGCGAATGGAGGGAACAAGATATTTTTAGAAAGAAAACCACTTTTATTTCAAACTCGTGGAGAAAGCGGTGCCTCACATTTTACAATCTTCAACAAAAAAAACTAAAAGTACACAATACGGAGTTATTTAAGACAGAGATTTGCCGGCTACCACTCAACTTGGCAGAATGTGGCGCCGACAATCAACAACTGAATGGTCAAATCCTCAAGCGAAATGAAAATTTCAAGCGTTCCGGTATCAAAGCAAGATCTACAAAAAACCGGTAAGTGCTTTACAGTTGTAAAAAGAAGTGTATTCAATGATTAAGACTCGAATTTCTCGGTAAACTCTGGCGAAAAACAGTTCAGTTAAAAGTCACAATTTTAACTGTTTTTCTTTCATCGCAGGGAGTCGCTCGTTGGTGTCAATGCTGGACTGAAAGTTTATGGAAATATTTACTGGAGAATTATTAAAAGTTACTCCAGTAAACATTCCGCCAACTGCTCCTGCCATCAGGTAACTAGAACGACTGGCATTGCTGTCAAGGTCACTAGTAGCTGCTGTGTTGCTTGGCGTGGCTGAGCTATTGAGAACAATCTCCCGTAAAGCATGACTTGAATAGCCGTTGGTAGTTGTCGTGCTTGGCGTGGGTTGAAAGCGGCCAACTTATTTGACATTCGCCGCTCTTTTTCCAGAGGATTATGGCTGTAGCTGGATATGGATTCCGGATTGGAGTGGCCAGTGAGCTCTGATATCTCCACTGGGTCGAAATCATCACTGAGCGCTTGGATGACAGTTTTGCGACCACTCGAATTTGTGAATTTGCCGTCTAGTGTTTTTTGAAACCATGTTGTATCTAAAAGAGGCCAGTTCGTGTATAGGCTACAATGGTTTGGATTTCGGGAAAAGATGCTTGACCTTTTTCGGCATTGATACCTGTTTTGGTTTTCTTTCGTAACGCTTGTTTGGTTTTCCTCGGCGAGAACTGTCGTTTGGCTTTCTTCCCTCGTCTTTGGCATTTTGATTTTTTTCTATGCGTTTTCTCTCACTTTTGAGCGTGAGTGGTTGCCTCCAATTTTCTAAAAATTTCAATTTCATTTCAAAAGTTGGAAGACATTCGTTTTCTATAAATTTAATTTGTTCATATTTGTTCATATTTTCATAGCACTATTTGTATTTACGTTTCTACGTTCGTAACAATAATTTTTGCTCGCGACTCACGTCAGCAATATCGCTTTATGCGTCAGTGCGATTCCACGCTAAATACCCTCTCTTCCGGTTGACGTATTGACCAATCAGAGCGCGTGTTTACTTTAAGCTATGCGATTCTTTCGGATATCACAAAACCGCATCCAATGATTGTTTATACCCTGACTGAAGGACTGCATACTAATCAGTTTAGTTATACCCTGACTGAAATACTGCATATTAATTACCTTAGAGTCATTTTTTGAGTCATCATGACCCAATCTTCAAACTAAACCTACTTTTCCTGCTGTTTTCTACAAATGATTCGTCAATTTGCTGAAACTCCAGATTGTGTTTATTTGTCACGAATGAGTGACAATATACGACGTACTTCATAGTCACGCTTTTTAGCGAGACAGGAATTTATGTTAATACAATTTTCTCTTATTATGAGAAAGGCACGTTCATTATCTATAACTTGACTCTTTTGATGCAGCATTAAGAGAGAAAAAAATAGTTTTCTACCACAAGATTTAAGAGCGATACAAGCTTTGATCCGTAGTGGTTATCAAATCAGAATTTAGTGTGTTAGTAAAAAATTTGAGTTCATTTCTACCTGCAGACTGAGTTCTCACGAGGCTCTATTCAAACCTTACCAGCGTAAATAAATCACCCATTTGCGTTGTCACGAAAATAGTTAGGTTAACCTTACCTTGATTTGAATAAACAGATCTGCCGTTGCCTTACAACTGAGTGATCCAGACCTTAAATATTCGTAATCTTTGAGACCTGCACTGACTAGTAAAATATTCGTGTCTTATATTGTCAATTTTCATCGAATTAAGCCAGTGACTACTAGATTACAGTCATTCACAGTCGCCTAAAGTACTGTAGATGCACATCTTACTGACCTCTTTTTCCAGACACTGTAAACCAACCTTGGTATCTCAACAGTGATTTCAATTCAGTCCCACTGCGCGATAATAATAAAAGCTATGCAGCCTATGGGGTCGGGCATAAATATTAAACCTAAAAACAAAATATATGCCTAGTAAGTAACAATATCAAACCATCTAAGAATTTAATTGTTAAAAACTATGACGTAACCTAAATATAATGGAAATCTTTACGTCTAAAATTTTTGGTTGAAACGCCCTACAGGTCACTGTTTACGAGCGTCAGACTCCTTAGGGGTGCCACGTTTCAGCTCTATTTATGCTAAAAACTCTATTTTTTATTGGGGCACTGTATTGTGGAATATTTTAATTTCTAAGGATAAAACTTTCCTAACACAATATCTACGACCCCATAAGCTGCATAGCTTTTATTACTATCGTGCTAAAATAAAGGTTCTCTGTCTGTCTGTCTGTCTGTGTGAACAGATTTAAGAGAAAAACATTTAAATTCTAAAGCTTAGGTGATGAATGAATGACCGTGTGTATTTGACCTCTTTAAATATTGCATTTCTAATGTCCTCAAACAGGAACTTATGCTAATTCAGGCTCCGTTTAGACTAGGTGCTTATGCAGGTTCTTGGGAGCGGGCACGCGGGTGTCTAAAAGTAACGTCCATTTTGTTGCCAGGGCACAGTGCCTCGGAATGGGCACCCAGTCTAGACGGGGTACATAACTACTTGAATTAATATGATGGGACATCTGGGAAAGAGAGAATTGTAAGGTTTATACGCAATAACATGAGCTCTTATCCTGTTTGAATATTTCTCACATAGCGGAGCTGTGTGCAAGTGTGCCAGTATTTCAAAGTTTGCCTTACCGGAGCAGTTAAAGAAAAAATTACCCATATGCGCAGGAAAAATTTCAGGTGCGTCAAAGAACAGCCTGGTTGGGACTTGCAGGAGGGACTTTAAGAATAAAGAATAGCAACACCGGGGGAAACATCGGAAAATAAAATTGAACTTATTGTTTTCTTGACAAATTTCCCGAATGCTGGCATTTTTTCCGCGTCTAACGGCGCCACACTATAACTTAAGAAACGATGAGCTCCAGTGAAAATGGAATCGGAAATATATAATTCGCCGGCATTTTTAGACCTCGCAGGCTCTTTTGCTTTGCAGAGAACGGAGAGAAAATGTACAGTGCCTTAAACGCACGTGCCGAGCAATCGTCACGCTCATTATATCTTTTCGTTAACGCCCATGAAAAAAAAAGAAAAAAAAAAGTTAAATCGAGATTCGGGGAATTTTGGTGACAGATCGTAAATGACTGAAAATGCTCTTCCAATTTAACTTCAGTTAATTAATATGTCTAAACTCACAGCGATATTTGCAGCTTTCTTTTAAACTTCTGGGGAAACCAGCCTAAAGCGCTGCGATATCCTTCCTCGTTCTACGAACGAAACTGTCCGAAGGGCTCGGCGTCGATTAACTTGAACTTACCCGCCTCTTAAACACGAAGGCGCGCTATATAAGTAAGTCTTCCCTGGGAAGACCAAGGCTCATCTGTCACTCACCGTTGACGTGTGCGGGTCAAATTTAAATGCTGGTAGACGAACAAAAGGAGCTAATGAGATATCTATTGTTTACTTCCACCAGCATGGGCATGAGGTAACGTGGGAACCACTTACTTCGATCTAAAATTTACCGCCTCAAATAAAGACAGTTTCCAGTGGAGAAAGGAAATACGAATCTCAAAAATTCTTGTATTGTGATGAAGACATAAAACAATTTTGAGGAGTGCGCCGCTGTTCACTGCTTTGGAGTAGCTGTAGCTCAAGCTGACTTGACTCTAAGAGTTCTACATCACACGACGATTGATTGAAAAATGGTCCAGTGGGACCTAAGGCTCGTTTTATAGCGCGCCTTCGTGTTTAAAAGCACACACAACCCACAATTCCTCTATTCGCTCCGACGAAGGGCTAACGCTCGAAACGTCAGCTTTTATAATCGTAACGGTGGCCAATTTACCATTTCAGCTTTGTTGATATATTGAAATTATTTCGTTACCCCCACCGACGCAGCCCCAAACAGTTTCTTCAGAAACTATCAGCCTTTATTTAAAAATAGTTTATGCAGAAAAAAACTGAACGGGGAAGTCGTTGTTTGAGGAAATACTTTTCGGAGTCGATTAATTTTGCTTTGTCGGTAGCACTTATTCACCAAGGAACAGAAACTGTCAAGTATTTACTATCACCTCAATCAAAATTTCCGGATCATGATTTGTCCAAATGCGTTAATTAAAATCGGAAGGACATAAAAATTATTTAGTCCAAGTTAGTTAACTCAAAGATGGTGTCTATGAATTAATCAATAAAAATATAGATTGCTTCAGTCCATATCCTTTTACCAAAGCTATATATCGGAGGATAATTTCAAAAAATACATCTCGTCTAAGGAGTAGTTTGCAGCTTTTCATGTATAACAACGCTGCTTAGCCTTACTTTTTCCCATTGTTATTCGAATATCCAACAACTCTCGAGATTTTCACGTGCAGGTATTTACATGCTTTTATTTCCATTTATAGTTTTATATGGGGTTCGTTACAGAAAGAAACTTGCAAAACATACCGATTCTGTAAGTTATCTTTTTTTTTTTCCTTGGCTTTCTCGTGAAAAATTTGAACAAAGTCGTCCTGTTAAGGACTTTGCGAATGCACTGGCGAAATAAATCAAAAAAGAAGAAACTAAATTTACGAAATTACTGAATGTGAACTCCATTCTAATCTAAAAGGAACTGATAGCGAGCATTTTAATGGACAAAGTGAATCTTAAACTTTCATCTTCGCGTTTCTAGTGAAAAAGTCTAATTACGGCCCGAAACAAAAGAAGACAAAAAGATTAGATCTTAAATCTAACACAAAGTCATTTCGACGACATTAGCACAACAAAACTCGTCGAATTAATTTTAATATTAATCAGAGATCGTATTGCATTTATCGTTGAATCCAGGTTACGTTCATTCGTATATGTATTGTTACAATTACTTAAAGATGTCAAGACGATTTTTTGCTCGTTCAAAATTACAAAATTCGAGTTCCTGCGACAAACCAATACTGGATTATTAGTTATCGCATGAGAAAGCAAGGTTCAATATCTATTGCGCTTGTTAACTTTTGTTTTCATCACTTTTTATCTTTTTGACAGCCGACTGGTAAATAGCCCGGCTACTTCAAGCGTAAGTCAAAAGAAAGACGATGATCAAAGTGAAAGACTTTCACTTCTGAAGTATGCAAAACAAATGCAGCGTATTTCTTTCACCAATATTACGGGGTAGAGCTAAGGTTCATTCACCCGATGACTGAAATTTTCATTTCGTGGTTTTCCTCGTTTCATTTCTTGTGAAGGGGTGTTTAATCTAAAAACTTTTCAAGCTTACGTTGCGTATGCGTTACTTTTTTCCTTCATTTATTCTGTAACATCAGTTTAAGTGTGGGCAATTTTCCCGTCAAAAGACTTAGGGAATAATACGGAGCACAAAATACTCATGCGCCATTAAAAAAAAAAATATTTAACAATTATTCCTCTCGCACTTGTTGGATATGAGATGATTATAGCCAACGAGGCGCTACGCGCCTCGTTGGCTATAATCATCTCATATCCAACAAGCGCGAGTGGAATAATTGTTTTATTAAAAACGTTAAATCAAATCATTAAATTTTATTAAATTCTTAGCTCCTGTTTAATTTTAAGCTTACACTTACGCTTACCATATTTGTAGATTATGGTATATTGGCTGATGTACCATAATGGCTAAGCCAATAAAAATTCTTGAATTGCATTATCCAATGATCTAGTCAGTTTTAATAAATATGTATATACCGATTGCCAATAAGCTGAATACTTGTTGTCTTCTTGTTAAACACTTCTACTCTATGAGTAAGCAATTTAATAAATTTGAATACTCAACAGTTTTTTTTATTTCCTTTATATTCCCTCTAATCACAAGTTAATAAATACGGTAACTCTAAATGAAATAAAGATAAAAAGGTGTCATGAAAATTTTTTTGTGAATATACTAAGACTTTTGGCGGGAAAATTTGGAGCAATTTGCACAAAGTTTCCCTTTATAACATTTTCGGCAAAAAATTTAACAAGTTTTTTCTTACAAAAACTCCCGCCAAGAAACATTATACAGCATGTAGTGCTAAAAAAAAAAAAAAAAAAAAAAAGGAGTGATCGACAATTTTTCTTTTCCTCTCCAAAAAGCCAAGAAATTCCATTGCTTTTCTTTCAAAAGAAACTCTAAGTTGATTATATCTTTCTCTTCACCTTTTTAGACTTTGCACAAGATGATTCTTGGAAGTTTCTTACCAAAAGCACAGTGGCAAGTTTTAAAGAGGCCAATCCGAAATATTAAAGTCATATCCACGAGTGCGATCGATTTAGATCCAATTTTTTTGTAAGCCTATATAGCTTGCCATGATTCTTTTTGGGGTAATAAATCTTTAAAGCCGCCAATTCTCGAATGCAACACAGGACACAGGTTAAAAAGAAAAAATTAACTTACAAATTTTAGGTAATTGGTCAATTTGTGGCCAAATTTATTACAGACGAATTGCACAACATAATGGCTGGCAATTAAAAAAAAAGTTAAATGATCGCTGAATATCTGCATAACGGTCCGGGGTCACTTAAAATGTATTCTGTTTTATCCATTCCAGTACTGAAGGAAATTAGTGAAAGAATGAACACTACGTACAAAAGTTAGACAAATTACTAGCCACCATTTTTGTTACTATTACTCAATAATTTCAAAGTTGTTATCTTTGCACCAAGAATTCAATCTTCTCTCGACCAGAATCTTTGTTCTTTCCTTCTTTTGACATTATAGTTCCTCCTGAAAAATATAAATGTGAATGTAATCAGGGAATGCTTACTTTCCATGAAGGTGGAAACTTTAATTAAAGTTCTGCGCAGTTGTTTTGCTTTTTAACATAGTTAAAAAACGAATGGCATCAAGGCCTCTCCAAATGTCATTTACAATAAGGCAAATTAAGACAACTAAGAAGAAGAATCATCACACCTCCACGTGGCAGCATTCCAAGAAAAAAAATTTAAGCCCCTAAAAGATTTAACCTGCAAAACATCTTATTTTGAGAGTTTGTGTTAAAATACTTTATAATCAAGAGTTTTACTTTTCTCGAAGCCAACACCAAAATTCGTCGAGTTTAGAGTTGAAGAACCACTCAAATGAAACAACCATCTCGTGTCACGTCATTTAAATGAGATAATACGACACGCTTAAGTTTCCGAATGAGCTCGAAGCGATATCTTCCAAAGATAATGATAACGCTCACCTGCTGTTGCGGTAACATAAGATTGCTTTCGTTGCTCTTCCTCGCATTCAGGCCCAGCTTCTTCTTCATTCCAGAGGGCAAATTGATCTTCAGCACAACGGACAACGTGGTTTGCTGAAAATTCTAAACTTCTGATGAATATGGATTAACGACTGCAGCCAATCATCGGCTGCTACGTCACGGAGTTGGCACGAAGTTTTGTTCGCACGCTCACTTAGCTGATCAAAAGTAAGCTAAATAGGACGCATTATGAGTGACATGTTCACTTGCTACAGGAGGAAGGAATTCACAGTACCTGATTTTCAGTGACACTAGTGTATGACCAGGAAAATGCTCTTACACTAGAAAATAACTCAAAAAGGGCGCCAGTAAGAACTGTGCCACTCAGATGTTCCAAATTCATTTCAAAGACTGACAGAATTGAATATAGTAGATTACAGTTACAGTAACAAACAGAAATATTTCAGGCCTCAGTTTGAAATCGCGAAAATGAATACATGTGCGCAATTCTCTTATGCAGGGAATAAAATAGTAAAAAAAAAAAAAAAACATAAGCAAAACGCTAATTATGTAATTCTCACTAGTCGGGCCGCACGTCCAGACCTCGAGCCAAACATTTTCCTTTTGATTCTCCCACTTACAGACTCCCCCCCCCCCCCCTGAATTAAGAGGAGGGGGACCTGATAGATGGGTAACCTTGCAAGATTTGCTAGAGGGGAATAGTGTTACACCTAGTAGCTTCGCTTTCGCTGAGGAAACTGGGACAAGCTGCGGCTAGGTCGAGTACAGATTTCATCTTTTTACCTTACAAATAGCGTATTGTTTCTGTTTTTTTGTTTGTTTGTTTTTTCACTATTTTACACTCCTTGCATAAGAGATTTGCGAACACTTATTCAATTTCAAAGGCAAGGTAAAGACTGTTTACGAGCTATCAGGCCGGTGCTTAACTCCGGTTTCTGTAGCATGAAGTGACCAGGAAATTTTCATGAAATTTGCCGGTACCCATTTAAACCTCCACAAAACAAGGCTTGAAATACTTCTGTTTATTAAGAAGGGCGCGCGCTGGACTACACGAAAACATTGCACTATTTTCATAACAACTTCTCCTTTATTTCTTCGAGCAGGAAAAGAAACTCGCAATTCACAGAAAAACGCAACTTATTTGATAATTTATGCTTTGTTTCAGGTTTAAGTTCTCAATTACAATTAACGCTTTCACTGCGCAAATGCGCCAGAGCCGTGCCAGAAGCGGAGCCCGAGGGCTTTTTTCAGATAGTTTCAATATATCGACAAAGTTGAAATGGTAAATTGGCCACCGTTACGATTATAAAAGCTGACGTTTCGAGCGTTAGCCCTTCGTCGGAGCGAACAGAGGAATTGTGGGTTGTGTGTGCTTTCAAAGGCAGAAAATGGAGCTACGTGATTGGTGGGAACACGGCAACGAGAAAAACACAAATAAAATAGTGGATTGAAAAGCGTTCGTTGATACCTGTGGGATTTAGACTGCCGGTTTGAAAGATGAGCTTTCGTTCAACAGTTTTACGGCTTTCCGTGCTAACTAAGTGTAAGGAAAGACCGCAAATTGCAATATGTTGCTTAGAATGATTAGGTAAATTAAAATGTCTGGCGACTGGTTTCGATGTTTCCTTGTCATTCCTCTCCACGTCGCGAAGGTGTTCTCGGAATCGGTCACCTTTTTCCAGATAGGCTCACTTCGAGCCGACCACACCCACACGTCAGCTTTCATGGCAGTTCTGATCTACGAATACGTCTGATAAGTTATTTACTATCTTATTCCTCTACTGTATAAGCATTTCTTCTAACTCGGGAAAAACGAGGCAGACAGAGAAACGGAGAAGGCGCAGAAGAACCACCTATGAAAAAATCATGGCATATTTTTACTCTATTCGCCCGTTATTTATACTCTACTTAGTAAAGTTGAATAATAAAATCGCAATACTTTACTTAATTTTTCTAGGGCTAATAACACTGACAAAATACGTTTATTCTTGACACTGTCAAAAGAGGATGTGGTGGAACACTGCGTGGCACTCTCAAATTGTATTCACGACCTAATCCCGTGTCAATTCGCCTATGAATCGGTTCTCCTTTTTTGGTTAACTTTTCGTGAAGAAAAAGCCTTTAGGTCATAGCGTGTCGAGAAGATCCAACTGGACTAACCTGGCTGCAAGGCGCTATCAAATGCTGGCGTCAAAAGTTATTTTATTAACATTTTCTTTCTGTTGTGTTTCGTATAACGTAAGTATTGGCGAGGTGAGCTTAAAATCCATATTTCCGTACACAACCATTTGCAACCTATTCCAATTGAAGAGCAAGAGCTTGTGCCATCAGTCTGTCCGTCAACGGAGCTTTATCCTTTTTTGCTTTCTTTTCGGCGATAAGACACCTGGGGGAAAAATAGAATAAAAAAAGCAGGCACACGAAGAGTAAACAACATAAACTATTAATAATAATCATTATCATTATAAAAATTGTAATTATTTAAAACTGGAGAATTGGATGCCGCAATTCAAGAGTTTTCATTGGCTTAGCCATCATAGGTCATGAGCCACTAAACCATGCGCGAGTTAAAGTGTATTTGTATATTGAAACCTTCCATTCGTTCATACAAATTAAAGTTAGGAAGATTTATCTATATTTAGGGGCATTTTTGAAAACACAATTATTCCCCTCGCGCTTGTTGGATATGAGATGATTATAGGCATCTCGGCCCTTCACACGCGGTTTCCCCGCGCTTCAAGGAGTTGTCTTGTTTTTATTTCGAGTTCTCCTTGTTTCCCGTGATATTTTCCTTGCCACGACTGGCTGTAAGGGTTGTTTTGGTTTTGGTTTACGACACTCCATCAAGAAGCTATCTATAATTTTGACAATAATCAACCCTTTATGACCGAACATCAGTATGCATTTTCTCCATACTGTGCTCTTCACATTTCCTATGCTACTGTCAAAGAGACTTTCATCGACAATCAGGAGCGTCTTAAATTAGCGATAAAATCGTTTAAGTCGTGACAGGTGCTTGGATACCGGATCGTTTCTGGCACCGATTTCAACAAACACAAGTGAAAGACATGCCTGGAAATTTGTCAGGCATTTTGGAATCTGTCCATGGTCTTCGAATCCGGTAAAATACTTTCTCTTGTTTTGATTTACATAACGACAACATATTACTTCTCAATTATAAAGCAGATTATAAAGAGATGTAAATCGGAATACTATTCTAAGCTTATTACCGAAAACAAATCCAATCCAAGTGCGTTATGGAAAACTCTTGACGACATAACGTCTCGCAAAGAAAGAACTCCCATCTCCTGCATTGAAGCAGACGTTGTTCAATACTGTAGCAATGAATCTCTCGCCAATATTCTCAATGATCATTTTTCAACAATTGGAACTAAACTAGCGCAGAAGCTCAAGTCTTACAGGTCCTACATCTTCTCGACACCTATGGTAAACTCAAGTCTACACTATGAATTTACTTTCGAGCCAATTACGGAAGACTTCGTTATTCGTCAGCTACAACAGCTCAAAGCCAATAAAGCTATCTATCTCGATAACATCAGAGTAAGATTCAGCCACAGTTATCAGCGCCAGCCTAACTAGATTATTCAATCTTTCCCTTGAAACTCGCATCTTCCCTTCCCTTTGGAAATTTGGAAAAGTTACAGCATTATTCAAGAAAGGTGATCGCTGCGATGCTAACAATTACAGGTCCATTGCTGTACTGCCAACGCTAAGTAAAATCCTAGTAAAAGCCGTGCACATCCAATTATATGCTTATCTTAAGAATAATGAGATCAATTGCATCCAAACAATTTGGTTTCAGACCGAAGTTATCAACCGGGACAGCCTTGGCTCATTTTCACAGACAAGATCCTTCAGAATATGGACGCTGGTTTCTTTGTAGGTGCTGTTTTTTTAGACCTATCTAAGGCCTTTGATACAGTGGATCATCACTTGCTACTACGAAAGCTGACGAACATCGGTCTTACCAGTTCTACCACACAGTGGTTTAGATCCTATCTCACAAACAGGTCACAAATCACATCAAGCAGTTGTCTTGTTTTTACTTCGAGGTCTCCTTGGTTTCCCGTGATCAGTATTTTCCTTGCCACGACTGGTTGTAAGGATTGCTTTGGTTTTGGCTTTACGACACTCAATGAGAAAGCTATCTATAATTATGACAATAATCAACCCTTTATGACCGAACATTAGTATGCATTTTCTCCACACTGTGCTCTTCACATTTCCTATGCTACTGTCAAAGAGAATTTCATCGACAATCAGGAACGTCTTAAATAAGTGTTCAAATCGTTTAAGTCGTGCCAGGTGCTTGGATATCGGATCGTTTCTAGTAGCGATTTGAACAAACACAAACGAAAGACAGGCCTGGAGATTTGTCATAGGCATTTTGGAATCTGTCCATGGTCTTGGAATCCGGTAAAATACTTTCTCCTGTTTTGATATACATAACGACATGTCACTTCTCATTTGTAAAGCAGCTGATAAATTAGTTGAACAAGTACTATGAATACCTGGCAAATTGGTGATCCTCTTTTCGCTGTGAGTGCATGGCAGCATTTATCAAGAACAACTCGTACACATCTCGCTATAACAAAGACAAGGACAGAAACGCGAGCACAATTAAAAAACATATCCGGAAGAAACTCATGCAAAGAAAGCCTCGACTTTATGAAGCTTCAATTAAGCCTCGATTTAATGTATTCGACCCCTTCCTTGGCTCGCGTCTAAGTGTGAACAGTCATGAGATAATTCAGTAAATAAAAAAAAAATTACCAATGACCGGTCAGCTCATTTATTTTTCTTTCTTTTTTTTTTCTTTTTTTGTTTTTGATCACGTTACAAAAAGAAAACCATATTTTATTTTTATTTAGACGTTATAGACGTTTATTGAGAAGAATACCTTAATAGCAGCTGGAAGCTGAATTGCAAAGGTGTACAAATTATGTAATAGAACTATACAATAAAATCAAACCTAAAAGGGAACTAATTTACATATACAATTGTAATAAATGTTAGTTAAAATGTCTTGCGCTTGCCGGAATGAAAGTATCTCTGAACCGATTTGATTTAAAGGAAACTCTAAATGGTCTGCGTTGTCGTAACTCCATAAGTTGACCTCGGTTATCGAAAGGCAGTAAGTGGTACAAACAATCCAAGGGATTGGAGACGATGTTGTTAAAGAATTTTAAGCAAAGGTCTTCTCTCCGATCCCTTAGGGTTTTCAGCTCTGCCATCTGAAGCACTTCTCTATAATGATTATCATAACCGTATATAATTTTCAAGGCTCTCTTTTGGACACGCTCTAAACCTAAGCTCAAATAATTGGGGAGGCTATAATGGTAGACCTGACATCCATAAAGTAAGACAGATTGAATACAAGCAACATAAAAATTAACTAATTCAGGTGATGGTACCTTAGCTCGCTTTAACTGAGTTAAAAAGTAAAGGCGCTTAGCGGCCTTTTTAATCGTCTCAGTAACGTGAGTGTTCCACTTGAGGTTGTCTTGAAAATACACACCCAGTAATTTTACGACACTAACGGCACTAACCTTAGAGCCATTAATTTCTATCAGATCGTAGGAAGGAGGGGAGCGCACAAAGGAAACTCTTAGCTCATTACATTTTTTCGGATGGAGTTGAAATGAATTGAGTGTTGACCAGGTAGCTACTTCGTTTATCATAGACTGAGCATTGCTAGGACCACCCTTGCTTATGATTTCATACACTGTCGTGTCATCTACATATTTTATACAATCACTGGCTGATGGTACTTTCAAATCGTCTATCATAACCAAGAATAGCCATTTATTTTCAAGGTTTTGGTGATAGACTATTTCGAGTCTCCCTAAACGTTTACAGACACGAAAAAAATTCTCATAACTCAGTTTTACCCTTTACACCCTAACATCAGTATGCAAGTTTTCCATTTCTTTTTTTTTTCTCAGTATATTTCCTATGGTGCTTACAAGGGGATTGTTTTTTCGATTAAGAGCTTCTTGGGTTCGCGATCATTTCCTTTACTCTCTCGACTTTAATGTTTAATTCAGGGACGATAATGTCGGGAGAAATCAGATGCTTTTCTCTCTCAGGGGAGACTGTTCTACACAATGAGTGAAGAGATTAGTAACCCTCACCTGAGCTCTACTTGAACCTACAAGATCCACTTTATAACGAAGAGGTTTCAAAATCGTCACAGCCTTGTCGAAGTTTCCCTAAGAAAAATAAGGTGAATACGCGTTTTCACATGATTTCACGCAAAATAAAATATTTACTCTGATAAATGATAATTACAAACTCACTTTATCAGCTTCCACAAATGCCTCGCAGATTGCGAGACCCACTACACGTGATATTTCACAGTTGGGGCCTGAGCCTTCCCTAAAGTGGAGACATCAAATGCACCGCTGTTAGGCTTGCTTTTGGGCGAATCTTCAGTTGACCCTCTGCTAAACTTTTCCAATTTTTTAACAAAGCCCAAATTCCCATCCAGACCTCTTACGGAGTGCCAGGGTAAATATAATTCGAACTCTTCAGGACACTTTTCACAGCTTCTAGAATGGGAGACTACTTTCTGATCGTAGCGAACAGCTTTCAGAATCCCTTTAGCCATCAATGAAAATAGAACCCATACCTCACAAATTTTCTCAAGGAATCCAACAGCTTCACCGTCAAAGCCTCATTCTTTGCACCAAGTGTGGTCATAAGCATGTGACTGTCATTGAATGCCTTCAGACACCATAAAAAGAATTGCGTTACTTTCAGTTGTCATCATATGAAAAAACAAAGCAACAGCGCTGGCTCTCTTATTCAGTCCACTTACCAGAAAATGCTCTTCGGCGTGGCTTTCCCAATACTGACAAAGTTGTTGCCACCTGTCACCAACATCGACTCCTGCAAAAACAACACTTGATCGTCCTTCCGTTTCTTTAACATTATTCATTTCGTTTGTTGTGTTCCTTATTTCCAGAAACAATTACAAAACATTTCAAATATATAAAAAGGTAGGAGATGCCTCTAGACAGTGCCTAACAGCATTTCGTACCTTACATCACGTCTATAAAAACCATAAGTTAAAATGTTTCTGTTGCAGTGCAACTGAAGTGCATGACGCAGATCTTACTCAAACACAATACCCTCATCAATTTAAAAACTAAAACAAGTTACAGAAATGAAAGCAATAGACCTATGTCTTAAAATAATTAAAGAATACTACTCCAAACAACAAACAATACCACTACATCCAGACAAGGATACCTAAAAAGTTACATGATTAAGTGTATTATGTTGAACAAACGCCTGCAGTTATCGGTCACTCGGGTTACTACTACTACTAATTTGAATATATCGACAAAGTTGAAATGGTAAATTGGCACCTCCGCTAATGTAATCTATAGCACAACTTGCACTTATTGCAAAAAGATTTACATCGGCAAAACAGGCAGAAGACTAGGTGACCGATTCCGAGAACACCTTCGCGACGTGGAAAGGAATGACAAGGACACATCGAAACCAGTCGCTAGACATTTTTATTTTACCTAATCATTCTAAGCAACATATGGCAATCTGCGGTCTTCCCTTACACTCAGGTAGCACGGAAAGCGGTAAAACTCTTGAACACAAGCTCATCTTTCAAACCGGCAGTCTAAATCCCACAGGTATCAACGAACGCTTTTCATTCCACTAATTTATTCGTGTTTTTCTCGTTGCCATGTTCCCACCAATAACGTGGCTCCATTTTCTGCCTTTAAACACGAAGGCGCGCTATAAAAGGAGCCTTGGGTCCCACTGGACCATTTATCAATCTACCCTCGTGTGATGTAGCACTCTTAGAGTCAAGTCAGCTTGAGCTACAGCTACTCCAAAGCAGTGAACAGCGGGCGCATTCCTCAAAATTGTTTTATGTCTTCATCACAATACAAGAATTTTTGAGATTTGTATTTCCTTTCTCTTTATTTGTGGCGGTAAATTTGAGATCGAAGTCAGTGTTTTGCACATTAGCTCATGCCACCATGCTGGTGGAAGTAAACAATAGATATCTCATTAGCTCCTTTTGTTCGTCTACCAGCATTTAAATTTGACCCGCACACGTCAACGGTGAGTGACAAATGAGTCTAGGTCTTCCCAGGGAAGACTCCCTTATTTAGCGCGCCTTCGTGTTTAAAAGCAAACACAACCCACAATTCCTCTATTCGCTCCGACGAAGAGCTAACGCTCGAAACGTCAGCTTTTGTAATGGTAACGGTGGCCAATTTACCATTTCAACTTTGTTGATATATTCAAATTATTTCCTTACCCCCACCGACGCAGCCCCAAACAGTTTCTATAGAAACTATCAGCCTTTACTATTACTAACATTAGAGATATTAATTCCCCATTGACACATTTTTATAACCTACAGAGGAGAAGGGTTGAAAAGGTAATGGCACACCGATAAATGAGATTTAGAAGTGGTGATAAAGATATCTTATTAGACATTTTGGTGTGTAGTGTCGCTGAGTATTTTTAACGAGTTGTGCCGGATTTGGAAGAGCATGTAAGGCAAGTCAAAATACAAACAACGAGGAAAAATACTCAGCAATACTACCCAACAAAAAGTCTACTAACAGATTTATTATCCAACACGCCAAATTGGTATTTGAGTGCGAGCGAATTTCGGGGATATTTCAGGAGTATAAATATCGCATGATATTTGTATGCGTTTCGCGCGTTATTTGTACTCTGCGAAGCACAGTTGGATAATAGACAATAATAGTTTTAATTACCAGACAGGACTTCAGCGGCAAATAAATTAACCAACCTTCCAGTTGCACTCGATACAACAAAGATGATCCATCCGTCAAAGGAAAAACGTTACTAGCCTTAAATCTTGGTAACATCTGTGAATAAGAAAATGAAAGTCGTCACTCACACATAAGGATGTCATGACGTAAAAGGTCACTAGCCCATTTCCGAATTACCCTTGGCCTCTTTTTCAAAAGGAGGCCTGGTGCTCAACCATCCCTGTGAAAATGAGTTTAATTTGCATGTGAATGAAAACTTATTATCATACGAAAGGATGAGCACCAGGACTCGTTTTGAAAATGAGGCAAAGGGTAATTCGGAAATGAGCTATTCACATGTAAATTTACCTCCGAATCGTAGATATCCAGGGCTGCTTCGTACTCTCCCTAGGGGGATGAAGAATTACACGGTTAAATTCATAACGTAAAAAAATTAAACACAAAAAGAATTGCGGATGAAACCACTTCAGGGGGTACAAGTTTCTGTTTTCTTATCTTTTTAACCTGCCTGTTTTGAGGGATTTTGGTGTAACATAGTTTTGATACATTTGTCTTTTCTCTTAATACAGTTGTCGGCACATACTTAAGCTGAATAAGGAGCACAATGGCTTAGCTGCGTCGTTGCTATACTTTGCGACGGCGATTAGCAGTGTAAACTATTTTATCTTTTTTTTTTATTTTTTTTTAATGGTCTGCAAAAAGGGTGGCTTTATTATAGAGCGCCCCAACGGACTTAGAGACTTAGAAGCTGAGCTTTTAGGAATTGTCTGCAAAGATGTGGAAATCGAACCCCAACTCCAAGACACGACAGGAGAGAAATTAAATAGTGGTTCCAACATGGTGTAAGATGCAAGGCTAGACATTCATGCTCGTGGTTTCTGGGAACACAATCGATCTGCATTTTTCGATATTCGACTTTGTCATCCAAACGCTGAATCGCACAGAAATCTGAAACAGCAGCAGATTTACCCCATGCATGAGAATGAGAAGAAGCGTCCCTACTCAAGACGTGTTCTAGACATCGAACAGGGTTCATTTACGTCGCTTGTGTTTACTTCGAATGGTGGAATGGGCCAAGAACGTTTGAGATATCACAGTCTCATTGCAGACAAGAAAGGAGAACACTATTCAAAGACAATTTCCTGGATCAGGGCAAAAACTTCGTTTGCATCATTAAGATCCGCCCTAATCTGCCTAAGAGGATTCAGAACAATTAGAAGGCCTAAATTGGATTTTACTAATGTAGACCTAGATATTGAAAGTTCAGAGACTGCCATTTGATAGCTAGTTTCTTTCTTTTAGATAATTTGTTAGTCAATATTTTCATGTATTTTTCGATTTTTTAAGGATTTTATCTTAATTTGTTTGTAAATATTTTTGATGGTTAGAGTGAAATATCGCTATCATAGTGTATATCCTCTAGTTTTTCTTACATTTTTATTAGACATTTTAACACATTTTTTTTCGATTTTCAAGCATTTTATCATAATTTTTGTTCTAATTTTTGTGATTATGGTGAAGAAAATTATTATTATTATTATTATTATTAGTACTATTATTATTACTATTACTATTATTATTATCGTTATGATTATTATTGTTATTATTATTATTATTATTATCATTATTAGCTGGGCCGCGTGCCTGAATATCATTATAATTGTGTCTTCAACTGAATTGTGGATACAAAATGTGATCATATCCACATCGTTCCTACGAAGCAACGTATTTAACAACTCACTGCTCAGATTTGTTACAATTGCTTTGATTACCTCTTGTTTCTATCAGCATTTTACTTTCATCGGAAAAAAAAATTCACAATTCACCTTTGGAAAGTGTCACGTCAAACCTGAGATTGGTCTTTACCAGCAAATGTTGACTGATAGCATACCTTTTCAATATGATACAAAGCCCAGTGCCAGAAATTGTGGCAAGTTAATGACTCACAAGGCTGGCAGGTGTAGAAAAAAGCTCTGTTAGTCGTAGTGAACTGAATACTGACTCAAAGGTCGTAAAGGCTGGGATACACTAGGGAACTCGTCGCTGCGTACAATTCTTACTATTGCACCAAAGTTTTGAAGAAGAGACAAACACTTCTTTAAAAAAAAAATAAAACAATTAAAACAATTATAATGATAATAATAATAGTAATAATAATAATAGTAATAATAGTAATACTAATAATTATAATACATAAAATAACAATGATCTTCATTTGCCCATTAAAACTAGAAAAAAGGATAATATCAGAAAAATCAACTAACAAGGGTAGTTCTTGAAAATTATGTATGTACAAGATAAAACTGTCTTGTTAAAAACTAATAAGAACAGTTTTCAATTCTAAACTTCTACAAAACAAGAAATGCTTCTTTATACATAACAATAATAATAATAATGATAATAATAATAATAATAATAATAATAATAATAATAACAACAACAATAATAAAATGAAATGCAAAAATTCCTTTCTGGCCTGTCTTCTTTTTAAAGCACTAGACCTAAGTGTTCCAGTCCTGATCAGTAAGCAATAAGGTTATTGAAAAATCTTCACATTTGCAATGGAGTTTATTTACGAAAATCAGTCGCTGGAATAGGGTTAGGGTGAGAAATTAGGGTTAGGTTTGGGTTTTGAGATCAACTGCAGCGACAAAATTCTTGTCACAGAGACAAGAATTTCACTTAAAATAAACCCTATTCATGTCACAAGCGGCACAATCGTCGCTTCGCGCTGCCTCCGAGACGAGTCGCTGCAGCTTGTAACGGTGCAGTACACATGGAACGATTTGTGGAAAGAACAGACACTGACTTGAGTACTAAAAAAAAAAGGTGGTTGATGCCTTGAAATGAAGCAGTCTAATAAAAATGTATCTAACATACCTTCCAGTTTTCTATGGTTTTACTCATAAATTCAATCCCTTCATCCTGACGGCCTTCCATCTCCAAAACATGAGCCAAAGCATGTGTCGCCCCTGTGTCTTTTGGAATTAACTCCAATCCCTAACAGTAAAAGGAAGGTGCATAAACACCCAGATATTAGATGCCATAGACTCTTGCACAAAACAGCGACGAAAGCTGAAAACAATGTATTGATATGGAGCCTACGATAAGTCGTGAAGTTACTTCACTCTTGATTTAGTTGTTGATGTTGCACTTTTGTTCTGCATTGCTTTGTTTCGTTATCTTTGAGCGCATTTGTTTTTTGTTTCTCTTTCTGACGAACGGTTAATGCTCAAGACGTCATCCTTGGAATCTCTTTTTCGAAGGCCAATTTGCACGTCATTATCGACTCAGTTGTCGGTTTTTTTGTACTTCTTTTGTGTTTTATTTCTTTTTTAAATTTTTCTGTTCAGTTGTTTCTTTTTTGCCTTCTTTTGTTTGTTTGTTTGTTTGTTTTGTACTTATTTAACCAATTAAGCTCCATTACACTTAAGTACATTCTGGGGAAGTCAAAATAGAAGTCAAAAGTCACGAAGGAAACAAGCACGTTAGACTAGCGCCAGCCTCCCATTCTCCTACTGATACCACATCCCCAACCTTGATTTCTGTTTTCACTGAAGCAGTTTTGGACAAAATTAAGAAAAAGTGATATCACGGTGGCCTCATGGTTAGTGCGCTCGACTCCGGATCGAGTGATCCAGGTTTAAACCCTGGCCTGGGACATTTGTTGTGTTCTTGGGCAAGACACTGTACAATCATAATGCCTCACCCAAGTGATTAAATACAGCTTTAGGTACCAAAGAATTTCATTTTGGGGGAAACCCTCCGATGGACTAACATCCCATCCAGGGAGAGTAGAAATACTTCTAGTCACTTCATGCTACGGAAACCGGGATAAGGCGCCCGTCTGATGGGCCACTTGGCTCGTGAACAGACATTACCAAATGTGAATCCACCCCCCCTCCCCCCAAGTTTTCACTCTTTTTTTTTTTTAAACTTACCTTACGAGCTTGTTTCTCTGCCTCTCTGTAGAAGTTTGTTTCTTCCAGACCAAAGGCATGTAAGCCAAAGAGATACCTGTACTGAGTTGATGCATGTATAAATGCTTTTGTACGTATAATACATGTAACGTAAGTATACGTAAACTGTACCATCAGTTGAGTTTAACATGTGAGTAGATAGGGCAGGCACAATAAGCAGCTCTAATAGCAGAGCTCTAAATTAAGTAGCGCACTGACGAAACCTCCATAAGTAATAAAATACAGTAACCTAACAAACTGACAAAATTTGGTCGAGGCGCCTGCGTCCATCCATGGCTTTCCGAAATGATTTCGCGACATTACACGCTCTGGTGCATACCATTTCAAAGTCCTGATATGCTTAACCATGGTCCAAATGAAAATTTCATGTTTTATTCCAACAGGCTATTAAATTTCAAACAAAACTGATTTACGGCAGAAACTAGGGAAATTCATTTATATAACAAATTTGACGATGACTATTAATCACTTTGGAAAGTTCTCAGCATTGGTCACCACCATATAAATTGCATCAACTCATTACATTATACATTATATTTATTATCGAATAACTTTTTTTTTAATATTATATATACATAATGCTTTTTATATTTTCTCTGTCAATCACTTTGTCATGAGCCTCTGGCTCGGGAGATCTGGGCAACCACTCCCTGTGTAATTGACCTTAAATAAATTACTAAAATTACCTACTAAATGTCGCCAATATTACAAAACTAGCCATAACTGTACCCATATAATGGTGTTTCTTGCTTCCAATGTGGAAAGACCCTTGCCACACTGTCTCTGACCCTCTCCTTGGGACCATAAAATGTACTGTAGTCAGAGAGCATCTTCAATGCTAGTATGTCTGTAGGGTACGCCATCACAATGTCATCCCAAATGTCTTGTGCTTTAGGGACATTTCTACAACAAGGTAATTAAAGGTGTCATGAGCAGCAAGACGTGGGGGGATACTTGAACACACACCTGAAAAGTTCTGCTAATTCATGTCGATATGTATGATGGAAAGCAAGAGTTAATTAGGCACAATGAAACACAAGATACTATATATTTAAATTATTTGATTGCCCATGTAGATTTGCCAACTCGAGGAACTAGACGAGAAAAAACCAGTGAAAGATAAGGGGGAAGGGAGCTATTGGATGATAGAAATTGACCGAAAAATTCTCCTCAAAGGAATTGATTTTCAGCTCAAGCAAACAGGAACTTTGGATTACAACTGACTGATTTAGTTTATGTGCCAGTTCTCACATCATGGATGTGATCCCAGGGGGCTTTAAATTAAACCTTTGATTCAAAACCACTCACACAGGCTGATCAAACTTTTACACCCCTTAACTTACTCCCTTCAAAACCACTCACACAGGCTGACCAAACTTTTACACCCCTTAACTTACTCCCTTCAAAACCACAAAACCACTCATACAGGCTGACCAAACTTTTACACCCCTTAACTTACTCCCTTTAAAACCACCCACACAGGCTGGCCAGACTTTTACACCCCTTAACTTACTCCCTTAAAAACCACTCACACAGGCTGACCAAACTTCTACACCTCTTAACTTACTCCCTTCAAAACCACAAAACCACTCACACAGGCTGACCAAACTTTTACACCCCTTAACTTACTCCCTTTAAAACCACTCAGAACCACTCACACAGGCTGACCAAACTTTTACACCCCTTAACTTGCTCCCTTCAAAACCACTCAAAACCACTCACACAGGCTGACCAAACTTTTACACCCCTTAACTTACTCCCTTCCAACTTTGAACAGCAAAAAGAAAGGTATTATCATACACTCTGAAAGCAGCAACCACCAAAAGTTTCTGAACCCTCAAAAATAGGTTTGAAAACTTAACAAATGCTCCTACTGATTAAAGAAATATCTGTAGGTGATCCATATAATAAATTCCCTCGTTTTTCTCTCCCTCAATAAATCCTGGTAAGTTAAAACTTGCAAACGTTTCACCAGAGGTAACCCAAGCTCAAATAATCAGCCTTGGTACTTTTATCTACTAAATATGCAACTGTTGTTCTGACATGGTAATTTGGTTATATCAATTAAGTTGAAGAGGTAAATTGGCCACCATAAAGAGTTAAAAGCTGAGCTTTTGAGCATTAGCCATTCACTCTGACTAAAGGCTAATGCTCAAAATGTTGGTTTTTCAACTCTTTATGGTGGTAAATTTACAGCTTTAACTTATTTGATACAAACAAATTACCTTGTTAGCCCCACCAACTCAGCACCACAATTTCTTTAGAAACTTACTTCTTTGTTCTGACATATGTCAACTATGAGGATTTGAACAAGACTGAACCCCTGTCAGTATAGTTTTGACCAAAAACTCTGAATTAGTTTTCAAGAAAAACATGTTTAGCATGCTTTTGAGCTTATTAATTTGACTCCCCCACATTTTCTGATCTGATTTATAACTGTTCACTTCACTTTTTGTCCTTCCACTCTCCCCTCTTTATAATCTTTAACATAGCTGGGCTTAACCTTATGTCCTTAAACAGTGTATCTTACCCAGCAGCCAACTCTTTTGCAGCGCTGAGATGTAGTGTTTCCCTGTGGGTAAGTTCAGTTTTTGTAGCATGGAAGGGAGCAGCATCAGAATGCTTCATATCAAAAAGACAGGTGGATGCCAAGACATGACCCATAACTGTATGTGATGAATCAAAGACAGAGACTACAGATCAATCTGGGAGCAGCATCAGAATGCTTCGTATCAAAAAGACAGGTGGATGCCAAGACATGACCCATAACTGTATGTGATGAGTCAAGACAGAGACTACAGATCAATGTGGGAGGTTTCTTGTGCCAAACTAACAATGAAACTAAATATCACTAATTCTAAAAAATAAATTCACGTAACAAAAGTCTATAAGGAGAATGATAAGTGCCTCTTCTTTGTTGTCTAGTTTGTTGTTTCTAATTTGTTGCAGACTCACTTGGCTGCACCTTTCTTTTCACATAGATTATGATCTGCTCTGCCCATTAAGGAAAGGAAAATTTCTGCTGACATACAATTTTCAAAGAATTTCCAAGGCTTTGGCTGCACCTCATATAACAACACAGATCAAGACCATGCAAAACAACAAAACCCTTGAAGGACCTGGTACAGAGTTGGCCAATCCTAACATTCATTTGACTGTGTACTATTATTTTTAATATATGATGTACTCATCATAAAAAATATATATAATTTATCCAGGTTTTGTAACAATTGAACTCTCACTTGAAAATGCAGTCTAATCAAACATGAATGAATAGTTTATCATTGCCCATTGAGAAATTTTCTGTTGAAGTGGCTGGTTGAATGCATGCCGACTTTCTTGTTTTGATTTTGCGTGGGAGGTCTTTAAAACATAGAAATTTATTGAGTCTCAAACACTGAATGACATGTGAATGACTATTTCAAATAATAATAATAAAATTGTGCTTGAAAATAAATTTACCAAAATCAGGATCTGCTTGCAACATCCTAGTTATTGAGTTCTGCAGACCACCAACACTGTCATCTTCAAGATGAGCTACAACCTTAAAAACAAAACATCAGCCCAAAAAACTAGATATAGCAGTTGGGAAAACAAAATGAATAATCAACGTAACAAAGTCAACCAATGGTAGATCAAAATAAAAAACTTGGTATCTTTGTTTAGTGGGCATAATGTGACACAATCGCTAACTGCACAGAACATTCATTTTAGTACAAGTATATCTGGGTGGGCAACAAGGTCTACTACAATTATTAATGCAGAACTTTACAACATAGCTGCCTCAATATAAATCTTTACCTGTGTGAGAGAAGCATCAAACATTTTGGCAGCTTCATTACTTGTTGTTGACAGTGGAAGACCTTCTTTCCTCCATGCCTACAAAACATACAGGTTAAACATCAGTGCACTTGCAGAAAGGTCCTCTGCACAAGTATAGCTTATTCTTGATGGGATCACTCAATTATTGGTAGGGTCTGTCTACTCTCAATGGTAACCCACTTCACACCCCCCTCCTTTCAACCACAGAGAAAAAAAAGAGAAACCCCGAGAACAATATTACATGCTAAGTCAATTCTCAATTATTCAGACTTTTTCTCTGGTCCCAATTTTTTTATGAATATTTATTAGTCATGATCAAGATCTGTAGCCACATTCTTTTTAAAATCACAGCATTCTTCTTTAAGACAAATTACTTCATCATTTTAGGCTAATGTAAAAAACATTTTTCATTAATTTTGATTGTTATTTACACATGTGTAGTCAGGTATTCAAGTAGGACAGTGAAGATGTAGACCATAATTATCTTTTACAAAACAAATTTGTAAATGTTTTGTTTTAGGATTAAATATTGTTTTCTTACTTTGATACGTTTTTTGTTCCTCATTAATATTTATATTCTTAATTATTCAGGCCTTTGATTATCTGGATTATTTTGTCCAGTCCCAACAACTCTGGTTAATCAAGGTTCAACTGCACTTGTTATTTGTCATTTCCTTATTTATTTATTTACCTCCTTAGTTATTTATTTATTTATTCATCTGTCTATTTATTCATTTATCTTTTACTTATTTATTCACTTTTTATTACTCAATTTACTATTTTTAAGGTTTTGCTTATTATGCACGTGTAAACTAGTTTAGTGTAAATTTAAAATTAAGTTAACAATTTAGTCTTATTACAAATTATGTTAGGATGTTCTTAAATTCAAATTGGATTTGATTATTGTAAATATAGATTTAGTTTCAATTTATACCTCTTAGTATAGTTCTTACTGTTTTAGGAGCACCCCCATTAAAGATTAAAGATTTAAGACCCCCTCCAGGATTCTACCCTATGTCCTCCTTCACAACCCTTCTACATAAAAGTAATGGCTCCATATTAGGGGCCAACCATTTAACTTTTGAAGGGGGTGGGTGATTCTAAAAAGAAAAATTTCCGGCAAGCACTTGTTGGAAGAAAACAATTACATGCAGCCCAAATGTTTCAGAAAAAGTGTACCAAAAAATCGGAAAAAAATATCCTGCAGAGCAGATTGCTAGAAAAAAGAAAATCTTGATGACCAGAAATCATCCACCCCCACCCCCCTCCTCAAAAGTCAAATGGTTGGTCCCTTAGTGAACTTTCTCAGAAACCCATTTCATGAGCAAAACCATCTCATTGCCAGTGACATGCTCAGCTTATCAGGATCCAGTAAAGTACCCTTGGGATTAGGAAAATGTCATCTGCCTCAGCCAATCAGCATTAAGCAAATATTTCTCGAATATTCTACACCTCATCAAACATAGAACTTTAAAATGCTAAATAATGCATGATATTAATCAAAATTATGACTATAATTAACTCCTATCAAATCTTCTGCACATATAGTGCACATATAGTGTAAGGGGTCAATAAAAACTTATTTCTAATTTGTCACAGTAGAATGTCTCGTGTAAGTCATGTATATTTCATGTTGTCTTACATGATGCAAAGGGTGCACAGAAAAGCAGGTAGGTATATTGGATTATTAAATTCGTTTCGTTGTGGTTGAATCTGCGTCCATAGAGTGATATCTTATTCAAGAACTCTACATGTATAGTCACTATTTTTTTTTTCCATCAGTGGCATTTCTCAAACTAAAAGGGCATGGGCATTTGGTGTGTCATACATTTATACCCCATTCGAATCTTTTTTTGCAGGGATGAAGGAAGGACTGCATTATCATATTTCTAACAAAGACTTATAGACTTACAGAACTTACAGAAAAAATATAGACTTATAGACTTATAGACTTACAGAAAAAATACTTTAACAAAAGAAACATTAGGAAATTTATACTAAGACCCCCGTGTATCGTTAATTTATTTTTTTCTGGCTGTCCTACGTGGGCCTATTTAAGGTTGAAACAAAATTGTCAAAATTTTCAACACTTCATATGATAAAATAATTACTTATGACTGAGTTTGGTCGAGCCATAGTTAGTAGAGGGGTACTGGCCAGTCCCCCTCTACTAACTATGGCCGGGCCAGACGGACCGGATATCTGGCCTAAGACCCAGCGAGGTTCGTAAGTCATGACCTCGAGCCAAATTTTTCCCGTCCGGCGCGATCAAACTCAGTCAATAAGTACACATTACCTCAACATCTCTCCAATGAGTGTGTAGGTATGACATGTTTCTCGCTAGTACGACTGAACGCAAAATCAAATCTGGTCCGGTTGATCAAGGCGATTAAACCCTTCCTTGGCAATAAACCAAAGCCTTACATCTCCACCTGCGTACATAGAGCTGCATTTGAGGATGCTCCAATAAAGATATTCTTGACGGTTTCCCAAATCTTTGCTAAGAAAGTCTCTTGAATCTTCACAGAGTTTTCGTTTACACGAGTAGGACTATAATTTTTTTAGGGGATAACTTTCTGAAGGAACTTAGACACCAGGCTCAATTAGGTAACCACGCTTTTTGATGACATGTAAAACTTTTCACTCACCACCCCCGACTGGTTGAACTGTAGTTGGAGGGGGACAGGGAAGGAGACATTTTTGTTACTTGCGCAGGAAGAAAACAATGGAAAGTTATCTATTACCTTTTTTTTTATAATTTTTGCGGGAAAAACAAATGGCAAGCTAACTATTACCTTTTTACCTCATGGTATGACGTGAGTCATGCTATGAGGTATAAGGTTTGGGGACGAAATTCAATAAAAGATCACTCACTCACTCACTCACTCACTCACTCTGTTACTGATTAAACCTGGATTTAAACACTTTTTCTCCCCCTCCCAGACAAGTTTCCCTGTTCAAAGTCACACTGTACGTACACTTGGGGGGGTGGTACAGAGGTGAGAATATGCTGAACTACTTTGGACAAATTTAAAATGGCGTCCAGGCCCTTGAAGCGTGATAGTTTTATTTTATTCCAAACTTGATCAAAACATACCTTTGTGGAGCAAAAACTGAAAAGGAAATATGCAACAGAATACTCGACTGCAGAAAAATGGGCGCCTGAGTCCTAAAAGTGGCGATAACATGAACGATTCGTGCGTGAAGACCTAAACACCGCGAATATGAAGTGAGCTGAAAGCTTACTGCAAATTGGTTAGCGTGAAATTTCGTAGATTTTATCTTGTTCCACCCACGACCATGAGAACCTCGCCATGGGGCCTCTCGAGACTTTTGGGAACAAAGTGATAGTTGGATGGAGGTTTAGTGTTAACTTTGGTAAACCGTGAAGAGCCCCAGCTAAGAGGACATCGTATAGACGACGACCAATCGACTGACGACAAGAAGAAAGCAGTATGTTGAAATGAGCGGTTTATCATCCAGGACAGAAGGTAAGCCCTCTTCCTCTTATTGTATGGCATTAAGTGTAGAATTTGCAACATATAATTATAATAATTTAAAAATTAGTACCCTTTGAGATTTGGCCATCCGTTCGGAAAGTGTTCGGAAAATGTGACATGTGAAAGCACATCGTCTTCTTGGTGAGGTGAGTGCTGGTGTTCGTCATATTTTGCATGCGATGACACATACAAGCTGATTTAATCTGTGCACAAATGACTTTAGTCAGTCTAACATCAGAACTTGCTATGGAACTGCTGAGTACATTAAGAATGATTTAAATTATACTGAAATTACATAGTATATAGATTTAATGTAAATAATGTGGAAATTACTGTAACAGTTCTTAGCCATCCAGCTCCAAATATTCATGTGGTTGGTATCTATCGGTCAAAAACTGTTAGAATTTCACAGTTGATTGAGGCTCTTACTCATCTCCATAAGTCAGTATTAACAAAACCCACAATTCCTACTTTATTACTTGGAGATTTCAATATTAACTTGATGCAGGAAACTGTGGAACAAAAAGCTCTCAGAGCATTTCTAATCACAAACAGAGGCTGCACACAGTTGATTAACCAGTATACTACTGACTTCCGTACACAAATAGATCACATTTATACAAATGTACCACAACATGTGCAATCTGCTGGTACACTGGAGTTATACCATAGTGATCACAAGCCTATATACATTTTTCTTCAACCTGTGTAAATATAATATAGTTTATGTAGAAAACTTTGCCTAAACACCTGAACCACAGTGATACAACAATTAATGTAAGACCTATAAGACTAGAACTGAAAAGGTACTTTTTTATAAAGAAAAGGAAAAACAAAAATACTAGATACCATGCATACATATTGCTATCATTTGCATAATAAAGTACAGAGATTTGAGAAGCAAATTCATACATAAGTCTAAGAAAATGCATCTTTGGGTGTAAGGATGGAAAACTACTAATTATTTCCAAAAAAACTAATTATTTCCAAAAAACCACTGAAAATGACAAATCCAACCTCAAGCACAACACAGAACAAGGTAAGTTATTAACTTCCATTTGCAGGCAAGGCATAAGGGAAGAAAAGGGGAGAGCATCCAAAATAATACAACCAGATGATTAAATATATTAAGTTAAGTTACATTGTAACCCATTATTTTTCTGTGTTATAGACATCTGTATTTCCTACTCTCAACAACTGATGCTCAAGAATGGAAACAACGTCGACTCTGGAGTATCTGCAACCACAATGATTATGCAAGTAATAAAAGCAAGATGGTAACAATGCACTTGGTGTTGCTATGTCTATAAATCAGGTTACAGCTGCAATAAACTGAAACACTTCATTAGGAAATGGCAAGACCACAAGTAATCAAGTGCTTACTTCATGCAAATGTGACAACAACAGATAGCTATACGAATTTTCCTAAAAACTCCAATATCCCCAATTGTTAATCTTCTCTGAAGACAGAAAGAAGAAAAGAAACATTACTACCCACAACTATATCAATGACTATCTCAACAGCATATAATTACAAAGTTGGAAACTCATTTTACAACTCCAGCTATTACTGTACAGGTGTACCCACAAAAATAACTTTAGGAAATGAATGGGCCTTGGAATATGAATATACATGGTGATTCCATGTTGCGGACATTACATTCAGAGACTTAACATTCTAAACCCCAATTTAAATATCAAAATGTTCAACAATGGTGTTAAAACATATCTAGAAAATACCTTTAGTGTGCCCTTTACACCAAATAAAAAGATGCTTTAGTGACCTCTCAAGACCTTGAAGGTATGAGTTGAACAAAGTGTGTTGCGGACGTTTCATTTCAAACAATCACTTTTTAAAGTAACGTTCTTTAAAGAGATTTTTTTTGTGAATCTTTAACCTTGAGCAGAAAATAATTGTGCTTTCAAAACATGGCAATAATTAAATTTTTCACCTATCAAAAGAAAATTCCTTGAAACATCGTTCGAATGATCTACAAACAAAAGTTTTGAGTTGAGGACATTACATTTTTGGGAACATAATTTTTATCGTTTCACCTTCCAAAGAAAGCCAGATGTTACGTCAAGGGCGCCAAAAATTCATACCATGAGGTTTCTCTAAGGAGCCTTTGATTTTGTGTAATTTTCGCAGGAAATAATATTACCTTCTCTCGCTATGCTCCGTATATATACGAATCTTCTGCCTTTGGCTGAACTTACGCTTTCTTCGTTAATTCTAAACATTACTCATGGTTAAATGGAACCAAAGGGAACTTCAAACCTTGGAAATACTTGCTTTCTGAATAGTGTCTTGGAAGGTCTGCTCTCAGTGACATGTTTTTCCGAAGGGCTCGCTAGAGTGCAGCACAATCGCAAGAGGTGCACCTCATCCAAAAACATAAACTAGTGGCCAGACACAGGCATGCTACCCATGCAGGAGTTATTTTTTTGGATGTGTGGGTTGAAATGGGACGCTTAGTAACTAATTCTGGTGTCAGAATAATTGTTGGTAATAATAAACTGCATTGACACCACTCTTCCAGCAGTACCCTCCACAGCCCTAATTTGAACTCATCACGCAACGCTCTCTCTAACCTTACGGGACGAGACCACATAACGAACTGCTCGTAGGCTATAATAATGCTCACTGTCGCCTCTTCATCAGAGACAAAACCGCAATCATTATTCTGGCCGTAAAGGGCCACAATCAGTCATTCCGTTTAGTTTTTCCGGGCAGAAAGATGCAAAATAGGCGTTACGTTGCACTTTTTAATTGACTTAAAGCAATCTGGTGGACATAGCCTGGGAACGAGGATGAGTTTTGGCATTGAGTGTCAGTCAAGCTTAAAAGGCTGGGCCAATAACCAAGCTTGCTACAGTTTAAACTTATCTTTCGAGCGAACTTAAGTATATTTATTTAAAGCACAAACCTGGTACTGTAAATCACTTCTATTGTTATCGTACTGATGAAAACAAGAACCCTCGGGAACGGTAAAAGTTCATTGTCGTATGTAACCTTTGGCGATTGGATCTATTAATAGATTAATATAGGAGTGTATAGCGGACGAAAGAAATATACTTTTCTGACAAAAAAAAAACTTTTGGAAATCACTGCCACGTACCTTAGCTTTCAATCAGTCAAAAAACTTGCGGTGCATAAAATGCCTTCAGTGATATATCGTTCTGGGGCAGAAAAAACTTCTGAGGTTTGTTATTAGATGTAAGCAGAAGAAGTCCTTATAAACAAAGTCATCGCGTTCACAGGCAAATTTTTATTGAGCGACCCCGCATTTCCTCTAGCAATTTTAGTATTTCCAAATTTAGCTAAATCTCCGTCTCTCTGAGACGGAGATTTAGCTAAAACAGCAACGCCTTCAATTCGAACCAATTCAATTCAATCCGCTGAACCGCAGGTCCGGCCAGAATAGGCTCCGTGTAGCCTCTTCAACAGATAGTCGCCTCAAAATATTTTTCCATATAATTTTGCAGTGGAAAGCTCTATTTTATCTCCAACATCCTCTGGACAAGGATTTTTTCCGGTCTCCGTTCTTCGAACAAGTGAAAATAGACTGAGCGAAGAAAAAGAGTACCGTTTTTCAAAGCATAACAACGCGTGCTTCATAATTGGTTGTTGCCTACCTGGACTTTGCCCTGTGCGCGCCAATGAACGATTGGTTCATGCTTAAGCGTGCACTATCGAGTTATGGAGCACGCCGGAAGTTTGGAGAGCACGAAAGAAGCGTAACAGTGGCCTGAGGCGATAGCCGAGGGCAACTCTAGCTTCTTGAGTGCTCTTTAAACTTCCCACGTGCTCCATATCTCGATAGTGCACCACTGAAAGCATGAACCAATTGTTTTAGTACATAGCCGCTGGAATTGTGCATCAAATCCGACGCGAAAAACGGACAACAATATCAGTTGAAGCGAATCGTGACGGTGCTGATACCGAGTCTCCTTTTCCTTTGTTTTTCTCTTTTTCTGCCTCATTTAAGAACTCTAGCCCAAGGGAAAAGGTCGAAACATTGTCTTCGTTTTCGGACTAGAAGGCCGAGTTTCTGTTTGTACCTATTATTGTCGCGAAATATATTATTTTCCCCCTCGCTAACAATGGCCGCTCGCGCGAAAAAAAAATTCCTGGCGAAGTCGGATTTGCTGACGCTATCAGCGTGCACTATCGGGATTTTGAGCACGCTTACGAATAATGAATTTGATTGCTCGACTCTGCTACCTATGTTCTAAATACGTGATAAAGTGCAGGTTGTTTACAGGGAATTGACACGCAATGGGGTAAAGTCATAGGTAGCTAAGAGCGAATTTTATTGGTAGAAAACGTCTGAGCACGTGAGAGTTGCGTGGAAAATTGACCCACTGTACTATTATGTTCCTTGTCAAATATTTTTCTGTAAAGCAGAATTATGTCATAAAAGTTACGTTATTTACTGGAAAATGGCATTTCACCTGAGAAAGTCTAGTCCATATTGGCGATTAAAAAGTAAACACGCAATTGTAGCGGGAAAGTGTCGTTTAAACAATATTTAACTCGTGGAGAACTTTCAAAAGCAAAAGAACGGATATTTAACATGGCAGTCGACGCAAAAAATAAATATAACTTGGTGGTCTTTTCAACGTTTCCAAAAAGAGCAGTCACGGGGCAAAAAACAAGATCATCAATCCAAATTAATTTAACACAAACATGCACGTTTTAACTTGCAAGAGGTAGAAAAAATTCCCTGACGACCTTTCTAATCCCGACAGATCATAGCGATAGTCCTCACGAAGGACAGCCATTACACTGGGTAGATGAGCTCATAATTTTTGTAGATGTCATTCTTACCTTGTTCTTTCAACGAAATTAAAAATGGAATTCATGTATAGCAATGAAATATCCCTCAGTCGAGAAAACGAAATAAAGTAAGCGCAGAACTGCGTCAACACTTAGTAAACCTCACCTTTTCTTTAATTATTCTTCGACTTCAAAAGCGCGAAATTACGAGAGCACTAGTTTAACGGCCATCTCGTTATGTCATTCTTAATTCGACTCTGTAAGCGTGGGATTTCAGATGCTCTAGTTAAACGACCATATCATTTTATCATTCTTCGACTCCAGGAAAACTTGAATGCAGGACCGCTGGTTTAAATGTCCTCTCTTTTAACATTATTTTTCGACATTGGGATCGCGGGAGCAATCCATTCTTAACAGTCAATGGCGGCCGGGTGTTTTGAAGTTGCTCCCATCAACAACTCAAGCAATATTTGATTCAAAATTTTTCTCATAATCCACTCAGTCTTTTTTAGAACGAAGAATAACCATAGTCGTACGTTGATCTCCACTACACCGCTTTCGCAACAAGACTAATACGTTTCCTTGATCCGCGAACCGCTCTCCCCGAGTCACGCGTTGATTCGCTGAAATTTGAAGACCTGTCAAACCACAAAGAATACTACAGTCTGATTGGTTTGTGATACACCAAAAAATTGCGCCAATCACATTGCTTTGAGATACACCAAAACAAAGATGCGCCAATCAGATTACTTAGAGATACTCCAAATTGCGCTGATCAGGTTCCACTACACCAAAATACACCAATCTATACGTTAACGTATAGTTTTTATTTTTTTTTTTTTAAAGTAACTCAAAAAGGTCACTCAAGCAAGCAAAGGCCTGGGCACAGATTCAGTACGCTTGGCTACTGAGTTGAGCCTGGTTTCTAAGCCCTTCAGAAAGTGATCCCAAAAAATTTTCGCGTAGCGATTATACACTGAGCCCGCTATACTTCTGGTCAGAATCGGGAAAAAGTAGCGAAATAATGGCAGAGTAATGCACCACATTCGTCATATTCGTTAGTCGCGTAGTCTGAAATGTTTGATGGCTCGCAATCTGGTTAAGTCTCCCTCGATGTAGCAATTAAGTTGATTCCTCACTAAAGAAAAAAAATATATATTAATTATCTTTTTTCAACATTGCTTAAAAGTTCTCCAGCAATGTCGAAAAAATACAGTAAAAAAGATAGATCACCGTGGATGTTTAAACTAATTAATGAACTAGGTTCTAAATTAATTATCCAGTTACTAAAATAATTACAAATGTTTTCTTTGCTAATTAATTATTTACAATATTTTCCTCACAGGCGGCGCGAACAGCGCACAGGCCACAGTAGCCCGGAGAAAGCGGCCGCTTCTAAAGGTTTAAAAATTAACAGGTTTAAGGTAAGTTGATAATTAAGACTTATGGCGTAGCAAGGGTGGGGAAAAAGGAAAGATCTTCATCGCTGTTGATTGAGCACAAGGCATTTTTGAAAGACCAAAAGTTTTTCTTCGTATCATGGTCACTCCCAAAGATTCTAACCTGGACATCTCTTTTTATCAGGTTGATGATTTGATTAGGACTAAAGAGAGAACACCAGAAGGTAGCACGGTTTCTATTAAACCAGCAACAGTACATTATAGTTGCTTTTAGGTCGTTTGAAAGGGAAGTGCCCTTGGAGTGATGATTAGTGGAGAAGGGGAAGCATATTGATGTCAGTGAGACAGAAAAGGGAGATTCAAGTAGAGTGGTGAAATTAGGGGAGAAATAATTCCAGATTTTCACTACCCTGTGGCATTCTAAGAAACAATGTTCGATCGTTTCATGCTTATCACATATTGCGCGCGCATATGTCGCTATTTGTGTAGCCCCAGGATTTTAACTGACATCGAACTCGAATTACTCAATGAATCAATAACCAAATAATATCATTTTCTTGTTCTCAATTACCTTTAGCCTAGATTTGCGCCACACCCAGGCTCAACGGTTGATGGGAAGGCCTACAGCGGACTCCCAAAAACCAGAGGACGTGGGTCAGTGCAGGTTGAACGGGATCGAGGAGTAAGAGATAAAGATTCTTGCTGGTCAGGAGGTCGGGAAAGGTACCGGCCTTTTGATGCAGAGAGCGAAAATTATTTAGGTAGATTCGATAAGAGTTAGAGGAGGAAGCTGAGCAGAGGTAAGAGTTGCTAGGGAAGCAGAAACGAGGATCAAGTGTAGTAAGTTTGTGACCTAAGAAATAGCGAGCTAATTAAAGCCATTTACAAGTGCCAAAATTATCCCAGAGGCTAGAAAAGGTAAAGAGGCGTAGACTAGCGCATTTGACTATAAAGTAAACGATGTTGAGGCCTCCAGATGTTGGGGGCGCACAACAACGGTCACGGCTAACATTTTTCATTTTGCCTTTGCAGATAAATGGCCAAACGGGTGTCTCAAACTTATCATGCACCCAGTGGGACGGAGGAATAACTTTGGCAACATGCCACAGGCGGCTGGCACCTAAAACATTTACAATTAGAGCTCTACCCAGAAAAGAAAGACCTCTTTGCTTCCAAAGATTTAAGACTGTGATAAGTTTGTCAAGCCTAGCACGCCAATTATCATGATCGACACTGACTAGGCCGTTAGAAAAGAATACCCCTAAGATTCTCATCTTACCCATTTTATACCGAAAGGAGAATCTCTCCTCGCTCACCATCTTCCAAGCCACATAGCTTCGGTCTTGGAAGTGTTCAATTTGGCACCCGAATCTTGTTCAAATTTGTAGACTACCCTAAAAAGGTACACAAGTCGTATCGTGGGCATATTGAGAAACTTTGTATTGAAGGCCTCCAGCTTCAATAGAAAGCTTCAAAAGATTTACATTTACGGATCTGAGTAGCTAGAACTTCCGCAACTAAAACATACAAAACAGGGGAGAGGGGGCAATCCTGTCTAACACCCCTCTGAAGAAAAACAGGGGTGGGGACAAGGAGCCGTTAAAAATAATTCGGGAAGAGGCTTTAGAATAAAGAAGGCTGACCCAGCCGCAGAAGGAGGGGCCAAAACCAAACTTCTGCAGAACGCGCATCATAAATTCGTGATTGACACGATCAAAGGCTTTTTCTTGGTCTAGAGAAACGAGGATAGCAGGTTCATCTGTCTTACCTATCATATCGAGGGTATCGCGTAACAGCCAAATTGGAAAAACTAGTGCGGTCGATAACGCCACATCATGTTTGGTCTTGGTACAATGGTACTCATAACTTTCTTTAGTCGATTTGTAATAACCTTAGATGCTAGTTTATAATCCGAATTCAGAAAGGAAGTTCGGACGCCAGTTTTTCACAAGGCGTTGATCGTCTTTTTTATGAACAAGGCGTAGGAAGCCCTCGTACTGGCTGTCTGCGAGGGAGCTAGCAAGAAAGGCCTCGAGTCTTGTTTTGAGGTTTCTGCCAGTCTCACCGATGTAGGAGGCTTGGCAGTCGGAACAACTGATCTTATAAATCGTTACCTGTCTGTTCCTCGGTTCGTCTTTGTCTTTAATGTTGGTTAGTAACTGACGTAGTGTGGTGATGGGTTTGTGGGCGACGCGGATATTGAAGGGTAGTAAGATGCGCGAGATGTTTTCAGACATGCCTTTTATGTACGGTATGGTTGCTGTAGTTGTAGGGGTTGCGGTGTCGTTTGTTTCGGTAGTGGTAGTGGGTCGGTGAGTGTTTCGTCAGATGAAGTCGTTGTTGTAGTTGTTCTTCGTAAAAACACGGCAGAGACTGGCAGAAACCTCACAACAAGACTGACTGAACACAGACGGGCGACGAGGAAAGGTGATGTCAGCAATCACATTGCTGAACACCATCGACTTACCAACCACAACATTGACTGGGACTCTGCGCAATGCCTAACCTACAGCACTGACTATTTTCAACGACTGACTCTGGAAAGCTGGTTTACTAACTTAGAACAGACTCCCCTAAACAGATGTCAACAACTACCCGCTCCATACAAACGACTCATTCACGACATAAACATCACAAACGACCGAAAAAGAACAACCTAACTTTACCGACAGATCGAAACAGACCAATCACGACCGACTTACGTCACTTGAGTCTTACAGCCAATAACATCACGGCAAAACCAACCGATCATTTCACACGAACTTGTATAAGAACATTCTACTGACAACAATCATTTACTTGACTCTGATGATGACTTCCGCACAGGTTGTCGAAACGTCAGTCACTACCACCGACAACAGTCCTTCTCAGGACTACACTCACCCGGACGATCAGACTACACCTTCACTAGGCAACTTGTTTGATATTGTTTTGAAAAGTTCACATTTAAATGATAGGGTCCCAAAATTTGCAGTTGCTAACCATGATGTTCTTCTCTGCATTTTTGGCTAGGGATAGGGGGGAGGGGGCACTTGACCCATGTCTAGGTATAAGGTGTCATTGGGTTGTTGAAACCCTGAATCTTCCGGTCATCAGGATGTAATGAAAGTAATTGTGTCAACATGAAGTTGTGTTATAATGCTGATAGGGCAACTTAAAGGTACTGACAACAATATTGTTCTGAAAAATAACTTGATGCCTTCTAAATAAATACAGATAAACATAATACTCAATGAGTCTTGCAGTGGTGGCCTATCAGTGGTGGCCTATCAGACCCTAATTAGGACAGCAACGCTTGAAACTATTTACCCTGTGCAGGGTGGAGGGATTAAAAACCTTACCCTATCCAGTGGTGCATCATGATATAGCCCATATAGGAGAGTAAACTCCCCCCCCCCCCCATCAAGGATTTATTGCAGCCTAAATTACTGAGTGTACTAAGCGATGCAAAAATAAGGAGATCATTGTGAAGCAAGTCAATTCAAATTTTATTGTAAAACTCTATTGGAAATATTAGGACAATAATGATCACATTTCAGATCCTTTCTTCTGCTGAAGTATATCCAGTTGCGCTATGGGACCCATATCTAAATCTGATATTGTGGTAGACACATACTGGCAATGGCCAACTATTCTCCCAGCCCAAGTAGCTGAAGATCCATCGAACCAGCCACCTGTAGGCTGTAGCTCTAAGAAGTCTGTAATAAAGGTTTGAAGACATATTGTGCGAAAATCAACATTTGTCTTGCAGATAGACAAAAAAAATCCAGGACAGTTTTGAATACAGAAGATAACAAAAAATTATTTACAAATTGTAAATCTTGCTGTTATGTAAACAAATTGTACTCACTCGTTTTTTTCAGGTGCCATTTCTGCGGCGGTACATTTCGCCATTTCTGTCCCGAAGCAACGGTCTCACCTGTCTCCGGACTGTGCTGTTGGTCAGCGCAAGATAATCTGCATGCTGTGTGATGCACGATATCCATTCAATACTTCCATCAATTGTAAGTTTTCCACGTGCACAGTCCACTTCCATGCAACACCTAAACTCGCGGGCTGATACCAGCATAGCATCACTGCACTGGTTACAGGAAGACCTGATGAAAAATAAAACCATGGTGAGCTTATCTCGTTCTCAAGTAGAAAAAAATAAAAGCTCATTTTCCGAGTGCAATTGAAAGGCCGCATGCAAAAGCATCACTAAAGTTGGTTGTCATTTCTCCATCATGTTTCGGTTTAGCTTTAGCGTAAACAAACGGGGCACATCAGAGCAAGGTAAGACAAACTTACCACGTACTGGCGGGTTCCATTTTCTCGAATCTTCGGGATAAAGTGGCAGAAGATGAGCCATCTTCATCCTCGTCTTCCTCTTCTTGTCCGTTGTTGTCACTTTCATCGGAGTTCGCTAAAGGTTCGTCTTGGTAAGCGACTACCTCGCCCATAATACCTGCACTGACTTCTTCAGAACTTGAGAATGATTCTACATCATCCTCAGATGATGTACAAGAGAACTCTCGATCGCTTTTGATCGGTTTCCGACATATTTAGCTCGTAATCGACAAGTAGAATAACTCAAAACCAATGCTTGATCACTGGGAACAACATCTTCTACACAACCGATGACGTGACAGCTCTATTATTCTTCCCCAGGCTCTTATCCCATATTTTGATGTGTTCTTAAAACCTTGTTTTGTGACTTGCTTTTTTTCGCTGAAATACTTCTCATAACATGTATTTTTGAATGTAAGAAAAAAAAGGGGAGGGGGGGATTTTCGAGTCATGCGCACTTTAAATAGTGCTCTTTATTGCGAGGATCGTGCACAAATACGTTTCTATAACCGTAGTTCAGATATATAAATTTTATGTATTCGTTGTGTTTGAGTAATTATATCATATCGTTATCGTTTATTGGCGGTCAACATCACAGTTACTCCAGGTAACAGACAAGAGAGACTTAATTGTTTATGCGTGCATTTCACAGCGCATCAATGATAGTTTGCACATTTCTAGTTATTACTGTATTGAATGAAAAGGAAGAACCACAAGGATCTAGAATTATAGGTGAACAATTTCCTCTGACGAGATAGCAGACAGCAATTATTTTGACAGCCTTAAGCTTGCTAGCAGGCGATAGTTTGTGTTTTCAAGCGTGAGATTCAGTGCAGTGAATATTCGGTCGCCATATTTGACGGCTAGAAGATTTGGTACGAGTGACAAGGCGTGGGGAAGGGGGAAAGTGGAGAAAACCAGAAAAACCACCAGCCCGAAACCAATGATTTCTCATTTACCACCCCCCATACACTGCGACTTCCACGACATGTCACACATTCTTGAAGGAACAATCAAATGGAATAAAATGGAACCTTTTGTCTGAAACTGACAAGCGTGTCAAACAGAACATTTACGAGTAGCGATCGCGGACAGAACGGCGCAGTGATACAACAAATAAAGCGGTAAAAAGGTTGAAATAATCCGCAGAAAATTTGGAAAACGAGGAAGGTAGAATTTGCCAAACCAGGCTGGTCCTTCGATGCAGAAGAACAACTTACATTTTAACGGAAAAATTATTTTTGAACTTCAAAAGAAAAGAAAACAGGGGCCTTGGGTTTCACGACTCAACGAACAAAAGTTGGAAGCTTTATTTAGTGACCTTGGTGGTTAGTTGACGCATTTATCTAAGTTATCCTACATAACTTGCAATTCATGAGGTCGCACATTAAGAAGCAAATTAGAGCCGCCGCATTTTTCTTGATAGGCTAGTGGAAAATAATGTCATCTTGCCGTCTTAGGATATAAAGTAAGTCTGTTATATAAACAATCGTGATCATAACACAGTAATGAAGAGGTCTTTGATTTTGATCTTTATGTATCCTAATGTGCAACTTAAGACAGGTTTCTGGACTCTACTACTCAGTTACTAACGTACAGTTTTGAAATTTCTTCACACATATCCTGAATACAAAATAAAAGACTGATTCAACTGGCTTTGGAACCCAAAAGAACGTGTCTCACCCCAGGCCATACAAAATATAAGTGTTTGAACGTTTGATGATAAGAAATGTTTCGCAATTCGGTTGCAACTTTTTTTGAGGCTTTGCCTCTCTTTGTTCTTGAGAAAAGCTAACGTTCTGAATTCACCCCACTTTGTCCCTAAATGGCCTACATTTATGTGGTAATTTTCGTTCAATAAGAGCACAACTTTAGAAACGAAACTAATTATCGTCCGCCCTAATAACAACTTCTTTTATGTCATAACACCACCCAGTACATTTTCTTTCGGAGTATTAGGAAAAACGTTTAGTCCTAAAAAGTAAAATGAAAGAGTTTGGAATATTTCTTATACCGCATATTGGTCGGATAGAGGTAAAAAAGACAACAAAGAGACTTTGATTGCATCCTCCGTGCATAACTAATAACCTCTTTTAAAGCTTAAAATAATCTTTGAGCAAATGGGAGGTAATTTTGGCGTCCTTTTGTTCCTTAACGGAAATGTTTCAATCTTACACGATTGAAAATATTAAGGACCTTCTTAAGTAGTGTTTTACTTTCCTCTTCACCGTTTTAAGTCAAAAGTTATGATGTGATATTGAAAGTGGCAATCATGCAAAAAGTAGCCACACGAGGACATAAGTCAACATATCATGATTGCAAGGCATATTTCCATTTTTTAAAAATGAATGTAAACATTTTAAGTTAAATCGAATTCTTATTTGTCATCAACATTCAGTATTTTGATCTTACAGTAGTATAGTAGTATAAGTGAGATGATTATCACGGTTCATACCATTGATAGCTTTTGAATAAGAAGAACGCTGAACAATTAAAAAGAAGAAACATAATTCCATGAATTCTAAAGATGGTTCGCACAGCGGCGAGCTTTCACAATGCGCTCTTAGTGAAAATAGGCCACTAAAGCCGCTTCAAGTCTCTCTCTAAAAGCATCTCAGTGCATTTCGGTTCAAAGAACTCAATTTCCTCCAAATTTTGCCTATGAATCTTTTATAGTGTAAAAGTAAACGAAACCCCCTTTCTCTTTTTTTTTTATATTTTTCGGAACATAACAAAGTAAACTTTTTACGAGCGGAAATCGCTCTCGGCGCACAAAGGCCCAGCTTTTATTCTCGGCTCAGCGCAAATTTCCAACTTCTTCCTCAAGCGATTTTTTATTCAGACTAACTAAAATACTGTACAGGAGTATGAAAATGTTAAAAAGCTTGAGGTTCATAAACTCAGGAGAGAGGACCTTTCTAAGTTTATGTCGCGCACTACCATAATACTACAGGTTACATTTTCCAAAATGAAATTGAATAACTACAAGTACTATTTTATTCAATACGAACAATTTCGTAATGAACAGTAGGAAATATTTTGGATAAAATAACATGACTATTTCTCTGTTATCTTAATCTTCCATGATTTATTTTTTCTCCATGCCTGAGTGATAAATTAAACAAGACAGTAGATAGCTTAGAGCAAAGAGTCAACTTTCTGCGGCTGTATCATTTTTAATGGGCATGGAAATTTTTCTCTGCTAAATGCTGTTGCATGGCATCATGAGGAATAAAGAAAGCTTTAAAGTGCTCAATTCAGGCATCAGCCTAGGGTTTGCGATATGAATTTTTGTACATAAGCTTTTTGTTCAATTTTGGGTGGAATTTTCGAAATCATTTCACTGTCGTGCTATATGCCTGAAGGGTCAGCCCTCTAACTTGCTTGTGCAAAGACGTAGCAAAGAATTATCAGAGAGGTAATTTTACTCAAATGGCGTATGATTCCATAGTTTTCAACAGGAAAGTTTAAATTTGGTGGGGCCAATGCCGCAATGTATGATCTTATATCTTGCTCACCTTCCCACGCAGAGTCGAAATATTTGAAATCACTTCCCACAATCAACAATACGTACTTTGAGTGATCTTGCACGCATCGACGGATTCATTTCCATCAATAGCATTGACCCGGCCATGGATATTCAAAGGGCAGATAACGCTGCTACGAATGAATGACTAACCAGCCCATAATTTTGGACGAAAATTATTGCACTCTCTTACCGGATCGCGATTTCTGCTGTGGATAGCGTTATCCACTCTAAGAACAACCGGGGCCTGGACTCATTATTTTACTCATAGAAATATATAACCTTTACAATAAGTTCCCAAAATAGTGAGGCAAGAAAACCTCCAAATTAAGTGGTCTGAACTCAGCAAGGAGTGCTTAAAACGTAGCGTCAAAAGGGAGAGAGAAAGATTAAACTTAGGGAAACCGAAATTAACAGGAAACCTAGCCGATGAGAATAGGCCATTTTGGAAAGGTAGTAGACCACGGGTAACGGGTTGTCCGTGATTGCTTTGAGTACGATAGGAATAAAGTTATTTGGCATCTTGTAGATAAGTTGTGCCCATTATTTTATTTCAAGGGGTCCTTTTTTCTTTTTTGTCTTCATGTTAAAAGAGTTGCAATTAGAAAATCGCCTTTGGGGGTTGTTTACGCGGCATATCAGTTTGGCGGATGATCAAAGAGCCAACACGAGACCTTCCATGGTTTTACTAGTCGAATAAAGCTTAAAGATCTCATCTAAAAAGCAATGATCAATTTTCCCGCTTTTTATATCGAATGAGATTGTCTTCAGCTGGTTATACTAAGGGAACATGCAGCCCTTCAAGTCATACGACTACCCTATACTGATTTGAGCGACTAGTGGCAAAAATTCTATGGGGTGAGCTTGATCAATTTGGCACATCATTAAGGCACATCATTAAGGCACATCATTTAGGTAAATATCTTTACAAAACGACAAGGAAACAACCACTGCCCATTCAAGGTAAAGCCTCTCACATCGCTTCTCGAGCAACTGAGCAAATTTTTGAGTGAGATAAACACTTGCAAGACCCAAATGAATACAAAATGCCCCTTGAGGCTGTTAAACTAAGGGGATACTTAACAAACACATCTGTATGTTTGTTTTTTTTTATTATTGTGATAATTATTATTATAATAATAATTATAATAGTATAAATGACTGTGCCTCTCCTAATGAATAAGTAATGATGACGAAAGATTATTTTAGTTACAAAGCTTTACTTGAGGGAAAATTAATGCAGTGATTTTCGTGAGGAACGGAAATGTTCCTAGAACTTCTTCAGTGAACTTAAGACTTAAAACTTTTTTTCGAGAAGGGGGAGTAAAGGAAGTTTCTCATTTGCTTTTTTATTCCCCAGACATCACTCTCTCTATCTTAACTAAGAAATGGAGTCGCCCGACGGGAAGCAAATAATCCATACGGCCAATACCATTTCCATGGCTACTGGTTCAGTTCAAGTGACATTTTCCTTGCTACAATTGTGAATATTTTCAAAACACTCTTTACTGTCTAATACAAAATCAGCCGACTGTTTTTTGAACTGACTAAGTATAGCGTGAATAGATGAACTTTGTACCCAGGCAGTTACATAGGCAATGCCTAACTGGTTTACGCAGGAGAAACGGAGCGAAGGTGGGGGGGGGGGGGGGTGGGAGGAGAGGGTGAGAGGAAGAGAAGAGAGTGGAAGTTGTGGCGTAAAAACTGCCCCACGATGTTCCAAGGTATGTCCTACATTTGAATATCCTTGCTTTTGAATACAGTCATTTATATCCATTTTATTATTACCGTTTTGATTATTAATACCTTGTTCCTCTTTCCACTGCTGATATCTAATACGTGCGCCACGTGTTTTCGTTTTGAGCGATTCTCTTACTCGCTGCAGTTGGCGGAAAGCGCAATTTTTACTGACAAGTGATTTAGCGACTACAGTAATCGATTTGAATGGTTGCCTGGATTTATTGCCACCACTTAATCAAAAAACTAATTTACATCAAAATTGCGATACACTTCTACAAAATCGCGTTTAAGTTTAACCCTTTATTTCCTAAACATCTTATACTTGGCAACCTTCATGATGACATAACGGGTTTTTCAGCGTCCTTTGCTGCACTCACACTTAGGATTAGGCTGACCCCAAGCACACCCACAAGACCAACATGGACAGTAACTGATCCCTGAAATGATAGAGAGTAAAGTTAGATAAGCAAGGAAATTGAGGCTATGACAGTTATTAACCGAGGCAGATTGTTTATTTTCGAATACGGGACCGGTTAATTTATACGAACCATTGATGTTTTCTGATAAATTAGTTTTGTTTTTTCTTTCGAACACCACTTTTGAATTTGTGCAATTTACTCAAGGCATTGCGACGGAGTCGCCTTATCTGTAAAAGTATTGCACATACGTTTCTCCATGGCTGTGTCCTTTTTCAAGGCTTCACCTAAGGACATTAATAATGACAGACTAGGTAAATACGTAGACATGATATGTACCTCAATTATGTGGATAAATCAACAACCATTTAGTCCAATAGTCAAATGCAGGAATAAATAAATATATTAAGAGATCAATGGATGAATGAAGGAATAAAATGAATAGGTGAAAAACTGAATTCACGAATAGCAAACAAGGGAAGAATCGCGCTAAAACTGGACAAGAGTTTGGACCAAATTACAACATCTGTCTGAGAAAAATGAGTATGTAATGTCTACCGAATGGCGAGACTAAATAATCTCACCAAGTGCTTGATCTTCTCTCGGAGATTCATCCATTGAGTGGTCGTTCTGTAAAAGAAATTTTGTATGTGTGAACTTTGTGTTATCCTATATAAGAAAGACCACCTAGGAGCACTGGGAAACGACATAAAATAATTTCTTCAGTTTATCACTTGAGCTGGAAGGGATTATAAGTGACGTATATGTGGGTAAAAATATGAAAAACTTCTCGAAACAATTTTAACCATAAATAAGGATGAAAAAAAAAAGGATAACTGTAACACGTAGCCTACAGTGTCGATGATTGCTTTAATTCTTATGGTGGTGTGATTTAAGAATAGTGGTGAGAAGTTGTTGAGTGGGAAACTAGATGCAATACGAACCACACTTAGCGGGAGGCCACAAAGGATTCTATACAAAGGATTCTCTCGCTACGCACCAATGGCCTAGATCGTGGAAAAGGGCAAGTATAAACCCACTGCCAAAAGTTGATGTTCCAGTGGCAAGAGGGGACTTCCGGGGGATCAACGTAACCCCTGTAATAGCAAGAGCCCTGGAAAAGGCAGTCTATAAGATTCACGCCCAAAGGCCGGTAGAAGAACAGCTGTTGAATAGTCAATTCGCGTATAGAGAAGGAGGGAGCTGCACAGATGCTCTGCTACTTATACAGAATAAGATCTGCAAGTTTCTTGATGATCCCAAGTGCAAGGCAGTGCGGATGTTCGCGATGGATTTCAGTAAGGCCTTTGACTCTGTGAGCCATCAACTCCTTGCTGAGAAACTTAAGAGTCTACCACTTAACCCGTATATCATAAACTGGTGGTTAGGTTTTTTGCGAGATAGAAAACAAAGAGCTATTTTCGGGAATCATGTCTGTAATTGGAAAACAGTTAACAAGGGCACAACCCAGGGTAGTGTTTCAGGACCTTATTTGTTCAATATATTTCTTAACGATCTGGAAATTAAATCAGGGAACGAGACACTTGGTTTCAAATACGCTGATGACTGTACGATTATTGCTCCGGTATATTATTATAAAGATCACTCTGTAGACTTAATAAATCAGTTTTTACAGTGGGCAAGCCAAAATAGAATGAATTCAAATTCTACTAAATGTAAAGAGCTTATTATGTATAAAAAAGGTCACACTGCCGAGGCCTACAAAAGTATTTTTGGCATACCTCAGACTAGTACAATAACCATTCTTGGTCTCACGTTTCAGCCGAACTGCAAATTCAGTACTCACCTAAAAGAAAAGTTAGGTAAAGCTAATAAAGGGTTATACGTTATCAGATGCCTCCGCAAGGAAGGATGTAGCCAAGCAGAAGTAGATGTTTTATTTAATTCCATTGTCCTACCTAATATCACTTATGCTCTATCTGTGCATGGGGCCTCTGAGTCAGAGCTAACTATAGCCCAGCAGTTTTTAGATCGTTGTTTTAAACGTAAATACATATCTAAGAAATTAGTGATAGGTGACTTACTTAAAACGCAAGATCACAAAATTTGTCGCAAGGTTTCAACTATCCTGAGCCATCCTCTTAGAGCCTACTTCCCTGAGACCAAGATCACGAGGTATAATTTGAGAAATAAATCCCCTGTCATGCCCGCTATTCGCACAAACCGTTTTAAGAATACATTTTTTAATAGAATTGTTTTTAAGTATAATGTAGCTTTGTGAAAGTGTACTTCCTGTATTAGATGTAACATAAGATATGTAATTTTATCTTTTGAACAATAAAGACACACACAGACACACACCTACCTCTTTCACGGTCTTCCATATTCTGCGTTCGCGTTCTCTGATGCAAATAATCATGAGGACCTTAAGCACGAACGAGACCAGACAAATAGCTTACAATCAAACAATCAATCTTTGACTACGAAGGCCAAAACAAGAAATCTATCGTAAATTCATGGCAAGTATATCGTAAAAATGAAACACGTCAGCTGATGGATGGAAGTTAGATGGGACCATAGAAAATCAGGAAACTAATAAAGATAGCTAAGACCAAAACAACACCGCAGTTTGAATTAAAATCTTAATTAATGTTAGATAGAAACAAGTCACTGAATCTTTGCTAGCAAAGTATGAACGTCACAAAGAAAACTTTTTTTTTCAATATTTTCTGGCAGAAATTATTCTAAGTAAGGTTGCCCTCAAGTAAGTTTCCGTCAAACATCCAAGAGATTGGAGAGAGAAAAAGGGAGAGCGGTAAGTTCACATGAAATCGATAAATTATTTTTCCTTACCTCATAAAATCAATGGCTATTAAAACCAAGTGAGAAGGCGAAGACACCGAAAATCAAGGCGATGGTAAAGGTTTTCATTTTTCGTCTGATAAGAAAAAGAGATGGCTGAAACACTGGCTAAACTATTTCATTAAAATAATGATAATAGTTACTATAGAATCTGATAGAAAATAGTCCACTTGGTAGGGGGGTGCTACAAAATGCTTTGCAAGACATATTTCTAACTTATCAACCTAAATACAGAGGTTTTTAGAGTAATGTACATTTCTTTTTTCAAAGTCAAAATCACAACAGCTTTCTTATTTAGCTCAACTTTGCCATTGACATAAAAAAATTGCATCTAAGATCCACATTACTGCAGGTTACAGAGTGTCTAAGTCCGAAACGTTTTGATTTTCAAATAGCATTTATTTGTGACAATTTTCGGTTTTCAGTCTTTGCTGATGTTTATCGCAGCGTGGTATTAAAGTTAGGTCCTTTTGTCATGACAGTTCGATATTTTCGGGGATTTTATGGATTTAAAATAACATTCAATTTTTTCAATAATAAAGGCGGTCTTTTCATATAAATTTGAATCAAGGGAAATGGATGTTTAAGCCTTAAAATCAAAGTTTAGGCTGTTAACTTACTATGATGATCGAACAAGCTACTATTCAACACTTTCGGTCAAAATATGTCAGCGCAACAGCATTCGACTTCTCAACTCTAGGGGAAACTAGATTGACGGCCGTTTCCTAGAACAACTCGTCAGTGGTAAATGAGAGAAGGTGAGACTTTTGGGCCTATCACCGACGGTGAGAGTCCGTTGATGAAACTCAGCGTTACCATCAAAAAGAGGAAAAGGACAAGTAGACAATCACTATCACTTCGAGTCCCGATAACTGAGCAGAATAGGTCGTAATTGAAACAAGTGTAGACTTACCTTACTAAGGAATTACAGCTAGATGTGTACTTGATGACTCGGACGATGAAACTACTATATACGTTTTCGGATCTGTATTTATGTAGCTGAGACAAACATTTGACCCACTAGAATGATATAGTTAACAACTTTTTTTGCGACAAGTTTCAAGAAGGCCTCCTTTGCAGAAACAATTACTTTAATTTAAGCTCTTTTTAGTGCATAGGTCGCCAAGTCTGGTTGGGGGCAGACGCCATGGATACACAATACAGTTATTCCAGAAACTGATATGAATCTTTAGAGGGCGGGATACGAAATGTCACTTTACGGCACTCAACAAAATTGCAGCTCCTCATTTGAAAAGACACTCACTGTAATTACAATTCATTTGAGCTTTAAGATCGCCCAGTCTGGGCTGTGGCAGACGCCATAGAGCCACATACACAATACGGGCGCGCTCAAATTAGCTTTTTGGATGGCATGATTTGAAATGGTAATCAAAGGCACTCCACGTAATTGCAGCTCTTTTTGTACTAGAGATATTGATCTGTGCCGTGGTGGACAAGGTTTCAAGTTATCAGATACTTCAAATTATCGAGGTGAATACTGAATGAAAAAAGAATCGCACTTGTTGAGAGATGAGTAGGAACCAATGCACAAATTTTCAACGAAGATCCATGAATAAAAAGGGATTTATAAAGATGTTACATAGAGTAATAAACAGTCTCTATTCTAACCAAAAATACCATAAGATACAAATATATAGAATCCATTGCGTTCCCATGAAAACTGACGGTGACAACGGAAAACAATGGGAAACACAGAAAAGCGTGTAAGGGGAAACCATAATAAAAAATGTCATAATGCTTTGAAGGAATAATAGAATAGAATCTACGGAGAGGTCCAAAATGTTGACTTTAGTGGTGATTTGTTTCGTTCTTCGTTTGAATTTTACTTCATAACGAGGAATTTGCGTCGGTCTTTTATTTCATAATTGAAGACATTCTAAATAATAAAAAAACACAGTTATGTATTTTTGAATTATTTCCTTAGTTTAACAGCCTCAAGAGGCATTTTGTATTCATGTGGGTCTTGCAACTGTTTATCTCACTCACAAATTTACTCAGTTGCTGGAGAAGTGATGTGAGAGGCTTTACTTTGAATGGGCAGTGGTTGTTTGCTTGTCGTTTTGTAGCGACAATTACCTAAATGATGTGCCTAAATGATGTGCCCATTTCATCAAACTCACCCCATAGAATTTTTGCCACTAGTCGCTCAAATCTGTATAGGGTAGTCGTATGACTTGAAGGGCTGGATGTTCCCTTTTAAAAACCAGCTGAAGACAATCTCATTCGATATAAAAAGCGGGAAAATTGATCATTGCTTTTTGATGAGATCTTTAAGGTTATTCAGCCGAGCAAAGCCATGAAAGGTCTCGTGTTGGCTCTTTGATCTTCCGCCAAACAAATATGCCGCGTAAACTACCCCAAAGGCGATTTTCTAATTGGAACTATTTTGATATGGAGGCAAAAAAAAAAAAAGGACTCCTTGAAATAAAATAATGGGCACCACTTATCTACAAGATGACAAATAACTTTATTCATTAAAACAATGCTTTTCTCATACAAAATCAGATATTAGCAATACAATGCCAAGATCGACAAATTCCGCTAAAGGATAAAGCATCGCCGCCATGTACAAGCTGAGACACCAGTATGTCAACAAATGCTGGTAATTTTATGTCCACACTTTATACTTCATATCCTGGTCGTGTTTCATGCTTGGTCCGTCGGCTGAGGTCCCAGTTTCATATCAAATTCATATCTTACTGAAAGCAATCACAGACAACCCGTGCCTCGTGTTCAACTGTCCATTGTCTACGGCCTCTACATTGCAATCCATATTTAATTCTGGTCAAGTAAAGCTGATATCGTTACTTTTTCAAAATGGCCTATTCTCATCGGTTAGGTTTCCTGTTAACTTTGGTTTCCCTAAGTTTAATCTTTCTCTCTCCATTTTGACGCTGCGTTTTAAGCACTCCTTGCTGCGCTCAAATCACTTTTTTTGGAGGATTTCTTGCCTCACTCTTTTGTGAACTTATTGTAAAGGATATATATTGCTATGAGTGAAATAATGAGTCCAGGTCCCGGTTGTTCTAAGAGTGCATAACCGTATCCACAGCAAAAATCGGTATCCGGTATTAGAGTGCATAATTTTCGTCAAGAATTATCGGTTGTTTAGTCATTCATCCGTACCATAGCGTTATCCGCCCTTTCAATATCCATGGCCGTGTCAATGCTATTGATCGAAATGAATCCGTCGATGTCTGCAAGATCACTCAAAGTACGCATTGTTGATTGTGAGAAGTGATTTCAAATATATCGACTCAGCGTGAGAAGGTTAGCAAGATATAAGATCATACATTGCAACATTGGCCGCACTAAATTCAAATTTGCATACGTAAAAGCTTTGGAATCATATGCCATTAGCGTCAGATTACTTCTCTCGTAATTCTTTGTTACGTCTTTGCACAAGCAAGTTACAGGGCTGACAAAATCTTCAGGTATATAGCACAACTGTGAAATGATTTCGAAAATTCCACCAAAAAAAGGTGAACAAAAAGCTTATGTACGCAAATTCATATCGCAAACCCTAAGTTGACGCCTGAATTAAGCACTTTGAAGCTTCATTTATTCCTCATGATGCCATGCAACAGTATTTAGCAGAGAAAGCTTTCCATGCCCTTTAAGAATGATACAGCCGCAGAAAGTTGACTCTTTGCTCTAAGCGATCTACTGTCTTGTTTATCACTCAGGCATTGGGAAGAAATAAATCATGGAAGACTAGAATAGAAAAAGTCATGTTATTTAATCCAAAATATTTCCTATCGTTCATTATGAAATTGTTCTTATTGAATAAAAATAGTACTTGTAGTTATTCAATTTCAGATTGGAAAGTGTAACCTGTAGTATTATGGTGATGCGCGACATGAACTTAGAAAGGTCCTATCTCCTGAACTTATAAACTTCAAACTTTCTTTTGTTTTTAAACTCCTCTACAGTATTTTAGTTAGTCTGAAAAAGGAAAAACTCTCTTGAGGAAGAAGTTAGAAATTGGCGCTGCGCCGAGAATAAAAACTGGGCCTTTGTGCGCCAGAAGCGATTCTCGCTCGTAAACAGTTTACTTTGTTATGTTCCGAAAAATATAAAAAAAAAAAAAAAAAGAAAGAAGGGGGGTTTCGTTTACTTTTACACTATAAAAGATCATAGGAAAATTTCAAAGAAATTGATTTTTTTGAACCGAAATGCTCTGGGTCGCTTTTAGAGAGACTTGCAGCGGCTTTAGTGGCCTATTCTCACCAAGAGCACATCGTGAGAGCTTGCCGCCGCGCCAACCATCTTCAGAATTCATGAAATTATGTGTCTTATATTTAACTGTTTAACGTTCTTCTTATTGATAAGCTATCAATGGTATGAGCCGTAATAATCATATACTGCAAGGATCGTGCATCAGACGTAATAACCATCTCACTTATACTACTGTAAGATCAAACTATTGAATTTTGATAAGAAGTCGAGTTTACTTGAAATATGCACATTAATTTTTAAAGAATGAAAATATGCCTTGCAGTCATGATATATTGACTTGTGTCCTCGTGTAGCTATTTTTTGCATGATTGCCACTTTCAGTATGACTTAAAACGGTGAAGAGTGAAGTAAAACACTTCTTAAGCTAGTCCTTAATTTTTTTTAATCGTCTAAGATTGAAACATTGCCATTAAGGAACAAAAGGACGCAAAAATTACCTCCCATTTGCTCAAAAATTATTTTAAGCTTTTAAAAGAGGTTATTAGTTATGCACGGAGGGTGCAATCAAAGTCTCGTTATTATCCTTTTACCTCCATCCGACCGATATGCGGTATAAGAAATATTCCAAACTCTTTCATTTTACTTTTAAGGACTAAACGTTTTTCCGAATACTCCGAAATAAAATGTACTGGATGGTGTATGGGCGGCCGTCACCACCAAGAATACAAGGATGTCAAATAGATCAGCTAATACAAATATGTTTTAAGGATCAGCTGCAGGATAGCATAGCTAATAAAGGAATGGCATGGCCAAATTATAGACAGTCTAGGTTTCCTTCATGAAACAGAACACTCCGGACATAAATAGTCTAGCCAAATAATAAACGGTCTAGATGCCCACGTTGAGTTGAAACATGAAATTCTGAAATGAATCACCTAGATTGCGAATAGCCTTGAGCTCATTTGCAATACAATACACAAATGGTGTAGCTTTGCATCAAATGACTTAGAGTAATATCGAGTAACAAAGCGTTCGCACAAACGATGTGTGAAATGATGTGTGAGATGGCTCAGCGTAATGTCGAATGGTTCAGCGTACATACAAACAGTGTAGCTTTGCGTGAAAAGGCTCAGCGTAATGTGAACTGGTACAGCGAACACACAAATGGTGTAGCGTTACGTCGATTGGCTTTGCAGAATATCAGATACTTTAGCTGAACATTGAATTGCTTGACATTACATGAAATATTTCGATGTTGCGGCCAATCTTTGAGCTTGCTTGTGGCGTGACCTAGAGGTTATCTCGTCGAACTAGCGCCGAATTAGCGCACGTACGATTTTTTTCCCGAAGGACGCCTGCAAAAGTGGGAAATAACCTTAAGCATATCTTAGATATTTTCAGCATCCGTTATTAAGTCGATTTAATTTTTCGTGAACCGTGAAAGGACCGTTCTCCCCCTTCCCTTTACCACCCTCTTTCATGACTGAGCGTTTTCTTACTAATTTTACGGCAGACCAACCTCATCAAGAAAGGTATGTGTGTGCTCAAAAGCACTTGACTCGGAAAAAAGGTTGCTTTCGAATACAGTACATGTTTTATTGAAAAACTTTCAGAACTGCTCGAGCCGGGATATCAGTTTTTTACCATAACGTCCAAGACACATGCAAAATCCAACTTTTCACGCACCCTTGCAATGTTTAAAGAGCCTTTGCGGTTAAACTCTAACTGAGTGAGAAGTAAGCGCGAGTCACAAAAGAAAAAGAGGGCTTGCAATCGACATTTAATGCCACTGTGGTAGACCGAGAGGCCGGCAAACCATGGTACAATCCAGTTTCATTACTATTCTAATTAACGCTCTCATAAACGACAACGAATTAATGCAATAACGGCAGGATAGTGAGAAGAAACTTACCGAATTGCCTCTGCTTCCCGGCAAGGCGAAGTGAAGACTTCTAAAAATAGCGACTACATTATGTGATGGTTTCGCGCCAGATTTCACATTCGCTGACATCATGCCCCCCCAACAGATCGCTGTTCCATTTGCCGTTTGTATTTTTGGCGGTTTCGGCAAGATAGCCTCCACGTTACGGCACGAGACCGACGCAATTTCCGCTTTATGAAGTAAAATTCAAACGAAGAACGAAACAAATCACTACTAAAGTCAACATTTTGGACCTCTCCGTAGATTCTATTCAATTATTCCTTCAAAGCATTGTGACATTTTTTATTATGGTTTCCCCTTACACGCTTTTCCGTGTTTCCCATTGTTTTCCGTAATGGATTCTATATCTTTGTATCCTATTGTATTTTTGGTTAGAATAGAGACTGTTTATAACTCTATGTAACATCTTTATAAATCCCTTTTTATTCATAGATCTTCGTTGAAACTTTGTGCATTGGTTCCTGCTCATCTCTCAACTAGTGCGATTCTTCTTTCATCCACTATTCACCTCGACAATTTGAAGTATCTGGTAACTTGAAGCCTTGTTCACCACGGCACAGATCAGTATCCCTTAAACAAAAAGAGCTGCAATTACGTGGAGTGCCGTTGATTACCATTTCAAATTATTCCATCCAAAAAGCTAATTTGAGCGCACACGTATTGTGCATGTGGCTCCATGGCGTCTGCCACAGCCCAGACTGGGCGATCTTAACGCTCAAATAAGTTGAAACTACAGCGAGTGTCTTTTCAAATGAGGAGCTGCAATTTTGTTGAGTGCCGTAAAGTGACATTTCAATTCCCGCCCTCTAAAGATTCATATCAGTTTCTGGAATAACTGTATTGTGTATCCATGGCGTCTGCCACCACCCAGACTAGGCGACCTAAGCACTAAAAGGAGCTTTGATTAAAGTAATTGTTTCTGCAAAGGAGGCCCTCTTGAAACTTGTCGCAAAAAGAGTTGTTAACTTTGTCATTCTATCGTGTCAAATGATTGTCTCAGCTACATATATACAGATCCGAAAACGTATATAGTAGTTTAATCGTCCGAGTCATCAAGTACACATCTTGCTGTAAGTCCTTAGAAAGGTAAATCTACCCTTGCTTCAATTACGACCTATTCTGCTCGGTTGTCGGGACCCGAAGTGAAAGTGATTGTCTACTTCTTCTTTTCCTCTTTTTGATGGTAACGCTGAGTTTCATCAACGGACTCTCACCGTCGGTGATAGGCCCAAAAGTCTCACCTTCTCTCATTTACCACTGACGAGTTGTTCTAGGAAACGGCCGCCAATCTAGTTTCCCCTAGAGTTGAGAAGTCGAATGCTGTTGCGCTGACATATTTTGACCGAAAGTGTTGAATAGTAGCTTGTTCGATCATCATAGTAGGTTAACAGCCTAAACTTTGATTTTAAGGCTTAAACATCCATTTCCCTTGATTCAAATTTATATGAAAAGACCGCCTTTATTATTGAAAAAATTGAATGTTATTTTAAATCCATAAAATCCCCGAAAATATCGAACTGTCATGACAAAAGGACCTAACTTACCACGCTGCGATAAACATCAGCAAAGACTGAAAACCGAAAATTGTCACAAATAAATGCTATTTGAAAATCAAAACGTTTCGGACTTAAAGTGCACCTACACTCAAAAATTTTTTTTCGCTTAACGAAGTAAGCTTATTTTTTTGAGTATTTCGGCGCAAAAATTTTTTTATTTGCTCAAATCTTCAATTTTCTATGCCCAGTCAAAATACGGAAAATCGGCCGCCATCTTGCCCCACGACCGAGTTTAAAGAAGAATGGCTCTAGCGGGTAATGTGACGTCAAATCGAGAACACGAAAGTCTGCATCTCACACATTTTCACTTGTTTGGGAAGATTGTCGTCGATATCGTCCGAAATATGCCGACTAGGTGTGTTGTATGAAGATTGTATGGAGCGCGATACCCTCTTCCAAATTTCGCACGTTGCTACATCCTTCTACAGCACACTTAGTCGGCATATTTTCGGACAATTATCGACTACAACCTTCCCAAACAAGTGAAAATGTGTGAAAAGCAGACTTTCGTGTTCTCGATTTGACGTCACATTACCCACTAGAGCCATTCCTCTTTAAACTCGGTCGTGGGGCAAGATGGCGGCCGATTTTCCGTATTTTGACTGGGCATAGAAAATTGAAGATTTGAGCAAATAAAAAAATTTTTGCGCAGAAATACTCAAAAAAATAAGCTTACTTCGTTAAGCGAAAAAAATTTTTCGGGTGTAGGTGCACTTTAAACACTCTGTAACCTGCAGTAATGTGGATCTTAGATGCAATTTTTTATGTCAATGGCAAAGTTGAGCTAAATAAGAAAGCTGTTATGATTTTGACTTTGAAAAAAGAAATGTACATTACTCTAAAAACCTCTGTATTTAGGTTGATAAGTTAGAAATATGTCTTGCAAAGCATTTTGTAGCACCCCCCTACCAAGTGGACTATTTTCTATCAGATTCTATAGTAACTATTATCACTATTTTAATGAAATAGTTTAGCCAGTGTTTCAGCCTTTTCTTTTTCCTATCAGACGAAAAATGAAAGCCCTTACCATTGCCTTGATTTTCGGTGTCTTCGCCTTCTCACTTGGTTTTAATAGCCATCGATTTTATGAGGTAAGCAAAAATAGTTTATCGATTTTATGTGAATTTATCGCTCTCCCTTTTTCTCTCTCCAACCTCTTGGATGTTTGACGGAAACTTACTTGAGGACAACCTTACTTATAATAATTTCTGCCAGAAAATATTAAAAAAAAATTATCTTTGTGACGTTCATAATTCGCTAGCAAAGATTCAGTGACTTGTTTCTATCTAACATTAATTAAGATTTTAATTCAAACTGCGGTGTTGTTTTGGTCTTAGCTATCTTTATTAGTTTCCTGATTTTCTATGGTCCCATCTAACTTCCATCCATCAGCTGACGTGTTTCATTTTTACGATATACTTGCCATGAATTTACGATAAATTTCTTGTTTTGGCCTTCGTAGTCAAAGATTGATTGTTTGATTGTAAGCTTTTTGTCTGGTCTCGTTTGTGCTTAAGGTCCTCATGATTATTTGCATCAGAGAACGCGAACGCAGAATATGGAAGACCGTGAAAGAGGAAGGTCTAGAATCCTTTGTGGCCTCCGCTAAATGTGGTTCGCATTGCATCTAGTTTCCCACTCAACAACTTCTCACCACTATTCTTAAATCACACCGCTATAAGAATTAAAGCAATCATCGACACTGTAGGCTACGTGTTACAGTTATCTTTTTTTTTTTTTTCATCTTTATTCATGGTTAAAATTGTTTCGAGAAGTATTTCATATTTTTACCCACATATACGTCACTTATAATCCCTTCCAGCTCAAGTGAAAAACTGAAGAAATGATTTTATGTCGTTTCTCAGTGCTTCTAGGTGGTCTTTCTTATATAGGATAAAACAAAGTTCACACATACAAAATTTCTTTTACAGAACGACCACTCAATGGATGAATCTCCGAGAGAAGATCAAGCACTTGGTGAGATTATTTAGTCTCACAATTCGGAAGACATTACATACATCATTTTTCTCAGACAGATGTTGTAATTTGGTCCAAACGCTTGTCCAGTTTTAGCGCGATTCTTCCCTTGTTTGCTATTCGTGAATCCAGTTTTTCACCCATTCATTTTATTCCTTCATTCATCCATTGATCTCTTAATATCTTTATTTACTCTTGCATTTGATTTTTGGACTAAATGGTTGTTGATCTTTCCCCATAATTGAGGTAGATATCATGTCTACGTATTTATCTAGTCTGTCATTATTAATGTCCTTAGGTGAAGCGTTCAAAGAGGACACAGCCATGGAGAAACGTATGTGCGATACTTTTTCGAATTAGGCGACTCTGTCGCAATGCCTTGAGTAAATTGCACAAAGTCAAAAGTGGTGTTTGAAAGAAAAAACAAAACTAATTTATCAGAAAACATTAATGGTTCGTATAAATTAACCGGTCCCGTATTCGAAAATAAACAATCTGCCTAGGTTAATAACTGTCATAGCCTCAATTTCCTTGCCTATCTAACTTTACTCTCTATTATTTCAGGGATCATTTACTGCCCATGTTGGTTTTGTGGGTGTCCTTGGGGCCAGCCAAAGGACGCTGAAAAACCCGTTATGTCATCATGAAGGTTGCCAAGTAAAAGATGTTTAGGAAATGAAGTGTTAAACTTAAACGCGGTTATGTAGAAGTGTATCGCAATTTTGATGTAAATTAGTTTTTTGATCAAGTGGTGGCAATAAATCCAGGCAACCATTCAAATCGATTACTGTAGTCGCTAAGTCACTCGTCAGTAAAAATTGCGCTTTCCACCAACTGCAGCGGAAAGCAGAGTCACTCAAAACTAAAACACGTGACGCAAGCATTAGATATCAGTAGCGGAAAGAGGAACAAGGTACTAATAATCAGAACAGTAATAATAAAATGGATAATGAAGACTACATTCAAAAGCAAGATATTAAAAAACAAGACATACCTTGGAACATCGTGGGGCAGTTCTTACCCCACAAATTCTCCTCTCTCCTCTTCTTCTTACCTTCTCCTCCCCCCTCCCCTTCCCTCGCCCCCTTTCTCCTGCGTAAACCAGTTAGGCATTGCCCATGTAATTGCCTGGGTACAAAGTTCATCCATTCACGCTATACTTTGTCATTTCAAAAAACAGTTAGTTGATTTTGTATTAGACAGCAAAGAGTGTTTTGAAAATATTCACAATTGTAGCAAGGAAGATGTCACTTAATAACCAGTAGCCATGGCAATGGTATTTGTCGTATGGATTATGTGCTTCTTCTCGTGCGATGCCATTTCTTTGTTAAGATAGAGAGAGTGATGTTTGGGGACCGGAAAAGTAAATGACAAACTTCCTTTACTCCCCATTCTCGAAAACAGTTTGAACTCTTAAGTCCACTGAAGAAGTTCTTGGAACATTTCCGTTCCTCACGAAAACCACAGCATTAATTTTTTCCTCGAGAAATCTTTGTAACTAAAACAACCTTTCGTTATCGTTCTTTATTCATTAGCAGAGGCACGGCGACCAGTCAATTACTTAAGCGGAATAGCATAATAGAAACGCTGAGGCAAATAGACTGTTTCTATTAATGGTGCTGTTAGTCCTTAGAACGCTGAAGGGACTCTCACTGTGAAGTTACACTCTGTAAACAATCTTTAATGACATAAGAACGAGTGTAGCATTTACTAACAATAATAAACAATGTCACAATGCTTTGAAGGAATAACTTAAAATTGAATCTACGGCAAGGTCCAAAATGCTGACTTTAGTAGTGATTTGTTTCGTTCTTTATTTGAATTTTACTTCATAAAGTGGAATTGGGTCGGTTTTTATTTCACACTTGAAGACATTCCAAACAATAATAATAATAATAATAATAAACAAAAAAACAAAACCAAAAAAAAAAAAAAAACATACAGATGTGTTTGTTAAGTATCCCCTTAGTTTAACAGACTCAAGGGGCATTTTGTATTGATGTGGGTCTTGCAACTGTTTATCTCGCTCACAAATTTACCCAGTTGCTGGAGAAGCGATGTGAGAGGCTTTACCTTGAATGGGCAGTGGTTGTTTGCTTGTCGTTTTGTAAAGATATTTACCTAAATGATGTGCCTAAATGATGTGCCAAATTGATCAAACTCACCCCGTATAATTTTTGCCACTAGTCGCTCAAGTCAGTATAGGGTAGTCGTATGACTTGAAGGGCTGGATGTTCTCTTTTAATAACCAGCTTAAGACAATCTCATTAGATATAAAAAGCGGGAAAATTGATCATTGCTTTTTAGATGAGATCTCTAAGCTTTATTCGGCCAGTAAAACCATGAAATGTCTCTTGTTGGCTCTTTGATCTTCTGCCAAACTGCTATGCCGCGTAAACAACCCCCAAAGGCGATTTTCTAATTGCAACTATTTTGATATGAAGACGAAAAAGAAAAAAGGACCCCTTGAAATAAAATAATGGGCACAAATTATCTACAAGATGCCAAATAACTTTATTCGTATCTTACTCAAAGCAATCACGGACAACCCGTTACCCGTGATCTACTACATTTCCGAAATGGCCTATTCTCATCGGCTAGGTTTCCTGTTAATTTCGGTTTCCCCAAGTTTAATCTTTATCTCTCCCTTTTGACGCTACGTTTTAAGCACTCTTTGCTGAGTTCAAACCACTTAATTAATTTGGAGGTTTTCTTGCATCACTGTTTTGTGAACTTATTGTACAGGTTAGATATTGCTATGAGCACTTATGAGTCCAGGCCCCGGTTGTTCTTAGAGTGGATAACGCTATTCGCAGCATAAATCGCGATCCGGTAAGAGAGTGCAATAATTTCGGCCAAAAATTATTCAGCTGGTTAGTCATTCGTCCGTAGCAGCGTTATCTGCCCTTTGAATATCCATGGCCGGGTCAATGCTATTGATGGAAATGAATCCGTCGATGCGTGCAGGATTACTTAAAGTACGTATTTTTGATTGTGGGAAGTGAGTTAAAATATTTCGACTCAGCGTGGGTAGGTGAGCAAGATATGAGATCATACATTACAGCAGTGGCCTCACTAAAATTAAAATGCCTGTTTAAAACTATGGAATCATACGCCATTTGAGTAAAATTACCTCTCTCATAATTCTTTGCTACGTCTTTGCACAAGCAAGTTACAGGGCTGACCAAATCTTCAGGCATATAACACAACTGTGAAATGATTTCGAAAATTCCACCCAAACATGAATAAAAAAAGCTTATGTACGAGAATTCATATCGCAATCCCAAAGGTTGATGCGTGAATTGAGCATTTTAACGCTTTCTTTATTCCTCATGATGCCATGGAACAGCATTTAGCAGAGAAAAATTTCCACTGATGCCCATTAAGAATGATACAGCCGTAGAAAGTTGACTCTTTGCTCTACGGGATCTACTGTCTTGTTTAATTTATCACTTAGGCATGGGGAAAAATAAATTATGGAAGATTAGGATAATAGAGAAATAGTCAGGTTATTTTATCCAAAATATTTCCTGTTGTTCATTATGAAATTGTTCGTGTATATTGAAAAATAAAATCGGTACTTGAACTTGTTTAATTTCAGATTGGAAAATGTAACCTGTAGTATTATGACAGTGCGCGACATAAACTTAGAAAGGTCCTTTCTCCTGAGTTTATGAACCTCAGCTTTTTAACATTTTCATACTCCTCTACAGTATTTTAGTTAGTCTGAATAAAAAATGTCTTGAGGAAGAAGTTGGAAATTTGCTCCGAGCGGAGAATAAAAACTGGGCCTTTGTGCTCCAGAAGCGATTTTCACTCGTAAGAAGTTTACTTTTTTGTTTCGAAAAAAAAAAATTAAATAAAAAAAAAGGAAGAAGGGGCTTTCGTTTACTTTTACACTATAAAAGATTCATAGGCAAAATTGAAAAGAAACACTGGGTCGCTTTTAGAGAGACTTGCGGATTTAGAGTCCAATTTTCACTTAGAGCACATCGTGAAAGCTCGCCGGCCCGCCAACCATCTTTAGAATTCATGGAATTATAAATTTCTTCTTTTTAATTTAGTAATTGACACACGATTATTTGGATAGTTATTTTGATGCAGAATATATGCTTTGAAAACTCATTCATGTAAATTCCAAGAAAGCTTTTTCTCAGACTGAAGCGGTAATTGACTTATTCGGCGAGACGTAACAGAGACAAACCGAAGGAGCCAATAGTGACCATCTGTGCTGGCACTAATCACGCGCGTCATTTCATCGGCTAACAATACCTTTTACAGTAATTGGAAGCAAGGGTTAAAAAAAGTACACACGCATGAAAAAAATCTGAATCGGTACCGTGTCGAAAAAAGTTTGATTTATAATTTGTGGAAAAATCATGCAATTTTACACAACTTCGACTCAAAACGTTCCTCTAGTAGCTGCTTTTATGGTCATAATTTGCATCATCGAGTAACAGACTTCGTATACGCTTTTAGCTATATCTATCTTTCCTTTATATTAATGTTTATTAAATTTCTCCAACTCAAGGGGATAGGTGTATATCAAAATTTAAGCGATAAAAATTTCGGTCATCGTGGTAATTTAAGAGCACGGACTGTGATGGTACCTCTTCACTTGGTCCATAGAATGAGAAACTGAGCCGTGTTCTTAGAATGCACATACGATTATTCGCCTGAAGAAGTGGTTTTTTATAAATAGTACAGGATGCACAATTCAATACTGAGGAATCACTTAAACCCTCGTACGTGGGCCACCACGGCTGAGATGGCAGCAAACATCTTCAGAATTTGTTTTGATTTGATAATCGATTGACCAATTGGTGAGATACATCATAGGTGGTTTATTTGATATTTTTTACTTTTTTTTTTTCTTTGTCGTTATTTTGATCTTATTTTTGGATTGTTTTGACTGGATTTTCCTTGGATTTACTGTTTTCGCATTTTTTTTTCTTCGTACAGCTCTGTGAACCGGATCCCATGCACGCTAAATTTTTGGTCTAATTTTATAGTTTTAATCTCTCTGAGATCTTAATTATCATTTTTTGGGAGTAGGGGGGTGGGGAGGAAAGGGCCATCAAATATTTTTACCATTTTATTATTATATTACTTTGTTATTATGTTTTCTTTTTAGATGTTCACAGCTTTAGTATAAGAAAAACCAATAAGGTTTTACGACTTCAACGGCAATAAAATTAGACTAAGTTAGACTTCTTCTCCTATTCTTCTGCCTTGATGAATACCTCCACCACTGACAATATGAAAAATTGTCAATTGTTGACTTTTTAAATCTTAAGGTCTGATTCTAATTTCTATATTTTTGGCTTCGGTACATTTTCTTATCAAAAGTAGACACAATTTAGTGTTGGAATAAAAAAAAGATCCCTCTCAAGCTAGTACGTTTGTGTATTCTCATCACTTAATAGCTGTATAATGTGTTGATATCAAACAGAGAAGGTATTTGTTGATCATCCCTGGCAATTTCGGGTTAATTAGTTGAAAATTATTTTCGACATTTCGATAAATCAAATTCCTTATTTTATGACTGTCTATATATATGAGAAGAAATTGTGATGGGATATGTCATATATAAATGTCGCAATTGCTTGAAGATGTTTGGCATTGTGTAAAAAATATATTATAACAAACCTAGCCACAGCAACGATTATTTTTCAGATGAAAGTCAGATTGAGGCTCAAATAAATATTCCTGTGGGTCAATAGTAATGATCGTTCATCGTCAAATTCCAACTGAGACCAGGGCCATTTTTCAAAAATCTCACTGCGCAAACAAAAAATAAAATTGATAGACCGTTTTGCAACATAGGTTACATGCAAAGGCTTCACGAAGTCTGAAATGCCCGTTTCCTGATGACTTTTTACACGGCCTGATGACGAGTTTGAAGTTGAAATTCTCAAGACACTCTTTTCTAACCGTTGCAAAATCAGCTAGTTTCCCAGTCTGTAGCGAAGAGAGAAGAAGGCTCTATAACCCTTTCTGTATCAATAGCGGAATTAAGTCAGGAAGGTCCGTGCCCACCGCCCTCGATCCACTCCCCTCCCCTCCCTACTGACCATGCACCGACAAGATCGTACATTACTACCGTATTGGTTCTAGTTCGTTTTCTTCTTCTATGGAGATGTGCATCTGCAGCGAGTAAGAGCGGGAAAGGGAAAGAATGGCGTGGGCTGGTCGAGAAGTAATTGGCAAAGAAATACTTCATGTTTTCTGAATCAAATTTTGGATCAATTAATCTCGTGCCCAGATCCTACCATGTGATTGAAATATTGAACTGCTTGACCGTGGAAGGTCTGGGCAAGAGACTTTGCAATTACTGGATCCGAGCCTGATTAATGTATCGTTTTGTATCAAAACGCGTATAGTCCATATTGAATGGCTTCTAAAAGTCGTAGCTCAAAATCGGTTGAATGTTTGAGTCTAATTCAATAAAAAAAAATGTTCCTCTAGGTGTAATATCAATAACCTATTTACATCCTATTCCACATGAAGAGCAAGGGCTTGTGCCATAAGTCTGTCCGCCATCGGAGATTTATTCTTTTTAGCTTTCTTTTCAGCAATAAGACACCTGGGAAAAAAGAAACAAAATCAAAAGCAAACAGTTAAAAAAACAACAACAAGAATGCAAAAAATAACGAAAAAATTAAACAAAAACGCGAACCGACGAAGAGGAGCTATATTCCACCATGTTTATTCAGATCAGCGTTTCCCTAGGAGTCCCAAAAGTGCTAACACAGCGACTCTCGATCCCAGTCTATCGCTCTCTTCCAAAGTAACATGTAGATGTACCTAGCTGGGATTTGCGAAGAAATCATGCAATCAAACAAAATGATGGTAAACAGAGTGCAATCCAAAAGCCTTTCAGCAAGTTGGAATTCGAAGACGCCTTGGTTAACGATTGCTTGTATTGGTCGTTTTAGTATACTTTAAATTTTTTAATTTCACAGGGGACTCTTGAATTCTACATCCGAGCTTCTTTTGAGAAAATGAATTAAATTCTATGGGCAGTATCTGACCATACTTCTAGACTCCTTAACTTGGCAGAAACGGAAACATAGCCCGTTGTGCTCTTTAATTCCATTATAGCTTTCTCCGAGTTTGATACTCTATTGAAAATAGTTTTTACAAATATTATGAAGAGATGTCACCTGCACTGATATAAAAAAAGTCCAGGAGGTGAAGAAAAAAAACTAAATAGTTACCTGGCAAATTGGTGATCCTCTTTGCGTTTAGAATGCATTGCAGCATTGATCAAGAACAACTCGTAAACATCTCGCTACAAATAGGCAAAAGCACACACATATTTCATGAATGCCACATCATCACTTGACTACAAGTAATAGAGCAATTTTCAATTGAGTGTTGAGAGGAATCCTCAATTGCATTGGCTTTTCTTTACCTCGCTCCGGGATTGGTACAGAAAACTCACACCACTCTCTCAACCAATCAGATGCAAAACCAAAACCAATTACGTCTTGTTGGTCCCCCGCGTTCTCCCGCGCTTTAGAGCAATTTGGTTGGTTTACTTTCAGTTCTTAGTGACTCCTAAGTGTATCTTGCCTTCTTCTGATTGCAAATTGTGATTACTTTGGTATGGCTTTACCACTCTCAATCAAAAGCGCTCTGATATAGTAATACTTAAGTGACAAAACACGCTTAATTATATTTGTATGGCAAATCACCATCAACGAAATATTTTTAAATTTGTTTTCTAAAATTATATTCATTAAGAGAATGGGCGTCCTGATTCTTACCTGAGCTCTACTGCCACCCATAAGGTCCACTTTATAACGAAGAGGTTTTAACAGAGCTACAGCCTTATCAAATTTTCCCTGGAAATAACAGGGAAAAAAATATGCAATTTTTAATTCAAGCAAAGCACTGTTTACAGTAAATGGTTTGAGCACCATGACATCATGTAGTCTGGTCGTCCGGGTGAATGTAGTTTTGAGAAGGACTGTTGTGGGTAGTAATGACAGACGTTTTAACAACCTGAGCAGAAGTCTTTATCAAAGTCAAGACTTACGCCAAGGTTGTTGAAACGTCAGTCAGCAATACTGACAACAGTTCTTCTCAGGATTACACTCATCCAGGAAGAACAGACCAGTTGATCACAAAGCACTGTTTGTAATGAAAAACCGTTTTCGTACACTCACTTTATCAGCTTCCAAAAATGCCTCACATATGGCGAGACCAACCGTACGTGATACTTCACAGTTGGCTCCCGAGCCATCTCTAAAGATAAGAAACCAGAATAAAATTAAAAAAAAAAACAAACAAACAAACAAAAAAAAACAACTGGCATATTATAAAAGTGATCGACATGTGGTCGAATGGATATAGTTCAAATTTCCATGCTGCTCCTGACTAGGTGTTGACTTCAATTTGTTTTGTCCATTCGATTCCTCCAGCGGTTTCTTTACCCTCCCCCCACCCCCCCCCCCCCAGCAGAGCACTGCACCGGTAGTTCACAGTACCAGTAGTGCACTGCACTCGTAGAGCACTGCATCGGTAGAGCACCGTACCCGTTGATCACTACAACGGGAGAAATCTGCATCAGTAGAGACCTGCATCTGTAGAGCACTGCATAGGTAGAGCACTGCATCGTTAGAGCACTGCATCGGTAAAGCACTGCACCACTGGTATCGCAGAGATCACCGGCGGGTTCAATTGAAATTTTTTTTCAGACGTTACTGCTTTTAAAAAGTAGTGTTAATTATTGTGAAGATTACTATCATAATCACTTATAAACTTCTTTCATACCTAACATATTTTCTCAAGGAATCCAATAGTTTCATGGTCAAATCTTCATTCTTTGCCCCTAGCGTGCTCATAAGCATATGACTGTCATTAAATGCCTGCAGATACCATAAGCAAGACTTGAGTTATATTAGATTGCCATCACCTGACACAGAATACAAAGCAACAGCACTATCTCTTTCTTTCATACAATCCACTTACCAGAAAATGGTCATCGGCGTGGCTCTCCCAATACTGACAAAGCTGCTGCCATCTGTCACCAACATCGACTCCTGCAAAAAAAGAAAAAAAAAGAGGTTTTGCGCCTTTTTTTTGTTGTTGTTGTTGTTCTTTTTTGTTGTTGTATTTTTTCAGGAGGGGGGTGTTTCTTTTTTCTTTCTTTCCTTGGTTGGTTGATCTAATATACTAGAACTAGCACCCTTTCGTTGCTTACTTAAAATATATTACAGGCCCATTAAGAGCGCTTTTCAATTTTATAGTGCCTTAAGACCAAAACCTAACTACAATAACCAATCAAAACAAAGTAAATTAGTAAAGAAAGCCAGTAAAAACACAAAGTAAAAACAAGCAAACTCCCCAACCTTTTTAATTACTAACCTTCAAATTTTAATCTGTATAGGAGGGAGGATCCATCTGTCAGCTGAAAAGTGGCACTTGCTTTAAATCTCGGTACCATCTGCAAATAGGATAATTTTGTGCAATTTCCCAACGAACAGGACAAAAGCGAGGTAACTTTGGGTTTATCAACTGAGTTCATAATGTTAATTGGCCACCGCAAAAAAGTTTCAAAGCTAACGTTTCGAGCGTTAGGCCTTCGCAGAGCGTAAGTTTACTGCAATAAAATAAGAAAATAGATATCTTCTCCTAATGGCAGGTCTAAAACAAACGAACAATAATCACGCCAGCCAATATGAAAGACATCTTTAAAGGAAGGAAGGAAGGAAGGAATTAACCAAATAATAAAATTAAAGTTGCACTTGGATTTACCTCAGTGTCAAATATGTTTAATGCTGCTTCGTAATCCCCCTGAAGAGTGACAACACAACTATTTTAGCGCAAAGTAAAGGAAGAAAAAACAGGGTGCTTCTACGGTGGAAAGTACTCCTTTACGTCATCACATTTGGTCGTTGGGGTTGCGTCATCAAAACGAAGTTCTATCTCTCCCAACAAGGGGGCAACTGCTTTGATCGCAAATCAGTAAGGAACTAAACTGTGACATAATGAAAATGCAGTTGCTCTCTGTCCACTCTATGGCTTCCTTGCAGAATTTCAAATCCCGCCTAAAAAGGGGAAAGCCATAAGTAATTCGAAGTTCATAGTTCACCGCCTTTTCAACTAAAATACAAACAGGACACAGACGTCGCCATTTTTTTTAAATGTTCCCCAGCAATTTGGCTGCTTATCGTGACCTTTATTAAGCTGGCCGTCATTAGAGAGATTTAGCTCCGCGTTTACGTGAAACGGAAAACGCCTGCTTGCCCTCTCACGTTTCACGCAATATAGCGTGAACCTTGTTGCTCATTTTAGCTTCGTGTGAGGTCACATCATGGTGGATTTGAAGGCGCCCTTGTATGACTTACGAGAAATACTTTTGCGGCCCTTTATCCACCAATTAACTTCTACATGTAAGAGGAAAAGGGGAAGAAAATCTAACGTGCACGGCAAACGCTACACAGGTTACTTTCACATACAAACGGCAAAACGCAACCGGCAAACGTGAAAAAATTGCGGATAAAACAAGGTCACGGGGTCACTCTTGCCGTGTCAATCTTCACCTCGGGGCGCATGTTGAATGGAAATGATAAGCCGATGGCCACAGTACAATGTAATAGTTTTAAGCAAACCGCGTGTTTTAGGTCTCGGCATGCGATTTCAATTCTGGGAGTTGTACGATGACTTTGATTAGAGAATCGCTACCATAATGGCAGTATCCATACTCGAATTTTTAGCATTTTTTTTTTCGAAAGGTTACGTTGCTCTTTCGAATCTGTATACAACGTGGACAGTAAATATTTATGTAACTTTTAACGGATGAGTTGATATTATATGATTTTCGTGGCATACCTCACCTTCATACTAAACAGAAAAAGTGTAACCTGAAACCAGCTTCATGCACCATCTCTAGTATTTCCTGTGGTTGTTATAAGCCTCAAGAATCTTTACTTATCAGTTACAAATACACGCCGCTGTTCGCTTTTAGTACGAGCATACCTTCTCAATATAGTACAAAGCCCAGTGCCAGAAGTTGTGACAGGCCAAAGACTCGCATGGCTAGCCAGAAAAAAGAGAAAGGTTAATCTCACTTTGTATAAAATGACTAGAACGCCACTCGATGCTTACGAGTATCGAGTGACAGCATAAAATCAGATGTTAGACCATCTTTAAAGTTTGCGGACGGTTTGGAATTTGTTGAGTGGGATTTGTGGGGCAACTTCCAGAAATTTATCCAAAAGAAAAAGAAGATATGGAAGATATTACACGGCCGCGCGAGTGCTGTACGTATCTCTCATGAGTGAGCGAAGCGAACGAATCAGAGATACTTTCAGCACGAGAAGATAAAATTCGTATCTCCAAGCGGTCATGTACTGTTCTGTTTATTTTATAGATGCTGATGGAATTTCCACATAAAAGTGCAATTAAAGTGGTCACTTATCGAAATTGCCTGTCACAAACATGTTATGAAACTCGGATATGGAGTTATAGAGGAAAAATAAAGACAATAACACTTATAATTTCTGATCCAAAAAATGTCAAAATTCTAATGAAGAAGAGAAAATTTCCATAACAGCAAAAGTAGCCACGTTAGTAACCATGGCGACACCAATATCCTCACACGTGAAAGATGAACGTATCTTCCTTGCGCGTGATAAAGATATGAATTTTTAGTAAAAAAGGAAAAATCCAGGTATTTCATCAGTATCTATATAATAAATTACCTTCCCTATCATCTAATAGATCAAGAAGTCAAATAAATTAAGTAAATCAATGTCGTACCTTCCAGTTTTCCATGGTTTTACTCATAAATTCAATCCCTTCATCCTGACGGCCTTCCATCTCCAAAACATGAGCCAAAGCATGTGTTGCCCACGTGTCTTTAGGAATTAGCTCCAATCCCTACGGTTTAGATATACATGGCTTTGTAGTTGATTTATATCGCTTCGTGATTGGTCCAGAAAAACCGCGCCACTCTCTCACACAATCAAATGCAAAGGTAAAACTAATCACGACTTGGTCGCTAACGTTTACATGCGCTTTAGGCAGTTTGTGATTGGTCCAGAAAGTTCGCGCCACTCTCTCAACCAATCAGATGTAAAGCTATAACCAATCACGATTTGGTCGCCAGCGTTTTCCCGCGTTTTTGATTTTACTTTGACTCCTCGTTGGCTCATTGGCTCATTAGTTTCGCAGTGGTGTTTTTTTTTTTCTTTCTTCTGTTTGGCCGTTGTATGGTGTTTCGACACGCAAATCGAAAAGCGCTCATTATGAAACCAATGAGGACAGAATGTATTGCATATGATACCACAAGGTTTATTGGGTTCCATTTTCGTATCCACGGATATTCTATGCCAATATGTGGATACATGTAAACGCGCATCTTTACTTGGGGGGTGGGGGGGGGGGAAGGGTTATTACAAGATTGTTTCGTATTATCAACAGAGTTCGTTATTAACAATTATTCGCCTCAGGTTCGGTGAATATCGTCGAATAATCCCGAGACGAAGTCTCGGGGATTATTCGACGATATTCACCGAACCTGAGGCGAATAATTGTTTTTTATCATAAACTAGTTTCAGAGCTGAACAACAGAGAAAATTTCTAAAATCAACATTTTTAGTAACATTTAATAACATTTTATTTTAACATTTTATATAAACCGCGTGGAGCGGTTTATATAGCGTCATATAAGAAACCGCGCGACCAATCAGATTACTAGAAACTCTTTGCTCAGCTCTGAAATTATACTAATGTAAATTAGCCACCGCAAACAGTTTTTTAAAGTTTGCATTTCGAGCTTTAAACCTAACGTCAGCTTGACAAGCTCTTTACGGTGCCCAACCTACGCTATCAACGAAATCGATAAAACTACATTTATCGTTACTTGATAGCTTATTCAATCTGTATTTTTCTCATAGTTTTTGTATTTCTTAATGACATTTCCATACTCCACTGAAGTGTTTTGTCTGTCTGTCTGTTTGTTTGTTTTGCTGTATTTGTCTTTTTTCTTTTTTGTTTGAGTTTGAGTCCAACTCTGGTCTATCAAACTCATCAAGATTGTACCTCACATAATGAGTGATCAATTCCACTTAAAAATTGTGCTGTTCTTGTGACACTGTACTAACAACACTGTGCTAACAAGTCTTCCCAAGATCCCAGCTCGACAGAGGAAATTCTTTTAACAGACACTTAACAATTTCTAACTTCTTTGTTCTCACTTGTTTCAACAAATTACCTTACGGGCTTGTTTCTCTGCTTCTCTGTAGAAGTTTGTCTCCTCTAAACCAAAGGCATACATACCAAAGAGATACCTGCAGTTAAAGTAAATGCTATATATCAGGAAAATCACGTGGCTTATCATAAATGGCTACAATGACATTGCTTTTTGTTTTCAATTGTTACCTAGCACAATCAAGATACTAGATAACAATTTCCAACCCCCTAAAAAATTATTACACCAGCCATTAGAGTAGGACTAATTAAGTATGGGGTTTTATAGTTGCCTCATGGCTTACCAGCATTTATGGGTATTTTCTTAAAGAGCCTAGATGGATTTTAACAGAATTATAATGCCTATCACACCATAAAATTAGTCCAATTAAAGAGCTTACAAGGAAAACCTCAAACCATGTGATTGGACACCGTAATTTAACACATTAATTTTTATATTTAATATTTTCATATGTTACAAATTACAAGTACAGTTACAACTGCCAGAAAAATATCAGATTTCATTCCCACAATTGTAAAGTCAATTTACATAATACTATGTAGGATTACTCATAGACAATATAATAATTTATTACATGACTCGGGCAGTAGAGGGCCAATAACTAAAATCAACCAATCAAAATGCTCTATTGTTGAATGGTCAATATGCTCTCAGTATTGGACCGGGCACTGTCCCAAATGGTCCCAAATGATACCACACTGAGTGTCCCTTTGAACTTCAGTTGTATAATAAATCTCTTATTAACCAAGCTTGCTTGGGACCGTACTGGAAGAATATCGGCCCTCGGTCTTTTTTGTACGGACCTCGCTACGCTCGGTCCGTACTGTCAAGACCTCGGGCCGATATTCTCCCAGTACGGCCCTCTCGCTTGGTTAATAAGATATATGAATCCAAATCATAGCCAAGTATATATTGTTATGATTTAATTTACCCATATAAAGGTATTTCTTGATTCCAATGTGGCAGCACTCTTGCTACACTATCTCTTATCCTGGCTTTGGGACCAAAAAATATGCTGTAATTTCCAAGCATCTTTAGTGCCAGTATGTCTGTAGGGTAGGCCATCACTATGTCATCCCATGTGTCTTGTGCTTTTGGTATATTTCTATAACAGTTATTAACAACAGGGGTTGGTAGGTAAAAGTCTAAGGATTAAAATGCTAAGAGGCACAATTAAATTCTGTTTGGAGCTTTAATCCCAGTTTCCATAGCATGACGCAGCTAGGAGTATATTGTATTTATTGTATTTGACTACTCCCCCTTGGATGGGATGGTGGTCCATCCCAAGGTTACCCCCCCTCCCACAGGGTTTCAACTTAATAACAACAGGGTTGTTATTAAGCTCCAGCTGCCTACAAAATTCAACGGAAAAGTTGAGATCCCCGCCTGGATTTTTAGGTGGCTATCAATTGGAAAAGCACAACAGGCACTTCTGAGGATACACAATTGCAATCATTCACCACCTTTGAGCCTCCTAACTTAAAAATTTCAGCCAGCAGCATAGTTTCTTATCTACAACCCTGCATGTAAGCTTCCCTTATACTTTGCCAGTACATCATACCCATTAAGACTCCTTGGTGAAGAGTTAGGCACGGTATGAAAAGAAAGTGTTTTTAAACACTTAGGTTTAAAAATTTTGTGAGGAACACTGCAGCTGGTTAATTTACCATCATGATGCCATATTTCATGGTACCGAGCCCACTACATTAAAAAAAAAAAAAACTTTGGAATGAAATATTCCGGTCCCCCTCTAGTTAAACCTAACGATAAAATAAAAATCTCACTATGTACAGTGGAACCTCTAATATTATGACGTTCTTGGTATAACAAACAATGCTGCAGCTTAAATAGCCCCGCTAAAGTTACCTTAAAATGAATGCCACAAAACCTTGATATAATGAACCCTCGATATAGCAAACCAATTTCCCCACAGTCCCTTGGCACTTTGTTAGAGCGAAGTTCTACTGAAGCATTGTTTTCTCAGTCTGTACTGTAAGTCATGGAAGCTCTCTTTCCCACTAGAATTTATCACACTAGAGCCATGAATCCAAGCAGAAAAAATTGGTCTGTAACTTATATTAAAGACTTCAAATTTAGATATATAAAGTCATCAAACATTTGAAAGGAGACCTAAGCATATCTTACCCTGCAGCCAGTGCTTTTGCAGCATTAAAGTGGAGCATTTCTCTGTCGTTAAGTTTACCCTTAGAAGCTAATGACTGAGCAACATCCATAGAATTCTTAACTTCAAAGATAGACGCCACAACATGACCCAAAGCTGATGTGAAAAGACAAAAGGTAAAAATCAGTACGAAGTCATTTACTACTAGTAGGCAAAACTGAAAACTATGAGCAATTCCTCCTTCTCTGAAAAGTCCATTCTGGGAGTGAAAATAAAAATAAGCTGTTCATTGATTTAGAACTTGTAATTTCAAGTAACTTAGTAGAGATCATTTACAACTGAAGATATTTGTTTACCATGTTGAATGGATGGTTGTTGATCACCCACTAAAAGGACACAATGCCAAATTGCAACTACTTTTGCCACCCATGGTAGATTTGGTCTAGAACCCTTACCTTGCTAATATTGTTTATAAGATTTACGGCAGGTCAGGAGATTTTTAGATAAAAAAGACATGCACTTTTCTGTGTGATGCATTTTCAAAGATGAATAAAAGACCACAGCCCTGCAAATAGTCTTTACAAATCCACACTAACGGACCATCTCAAGTTGTTGGACAGATTTTTTAAATTTTTGCTCCCCTAAAGAAAGCTTATATATATTTAATACCAAAATCAGGATCTGCTTCCAACATTCTGGTTACTGAATTCTGCAGGCCACCAACACTATCATCGTCAAGGTGAGCTACAACCTTAAAAACAGTAACTGTTGGTTACAAGTTGGAATATATGTAGGAAACCCTCATGAATTCAACAGTTAAAAGAAGGTAAACCTCGTGTGCTACAAATATCTATATCTAGATCAAAATTTAACAGCAACCTGTGAACCCATGGTTAGTAGTTTTCTGGTTCTGTCCTCGTGTACCAGTTCACAAGATCCAATACAAAAGACCAAACAATACACAATAGCTAACCAATAACTCCTAAACAAAGAAAGAACAATGGTAATTCCCTTGTGAACCGGTACACCAGGACAGAACCAGTTTTCTTCATTTGGTTGCTGGCATGCTCAAGTAACCTTATAGGGATGGCCAACGGGAAATACTGACTAATTTTCCTTTAGCAAGAAAACCGCCAGTATTTTTCCCATCAAAATTTGTTTTATGGCAATTCTGAAATGACTCCTAACTTCTTAAATATTAACCTAACCTGAGTAAGGGACGCATCAAACATTTTAGCTGCTTCATTGCTTGTTGTTGACAGTAAAAACCCTTCCTTCCTCCATGCCTGCAAAACCAAACATTTTTCTTGCTGTAACCCTTATTAGAGTGTACAGTATCTGATTTCTCCTTCGATAATAGACATAGAGAGATGATGCATCTTTAGCGGGTGCTATTACAAATATAATGATTAATGATCGTAATGTTCTGTTCTCAGAAGCATCTTCGAAAAGACTCAAGGTGGTTTCTTCCACATTCTAATTAAAATGACTGCTACTACATGACCAATCAATATTCATTTTTGCTTAGTCATAGTTCCTTGTTACAAATACGATCTTCGATCTTCGATCCTCGACCTGAATTAAAGTACTTACGATCTTTCAAAAATCGCAAGTATATGCAGATAATACCACCAAGGCTACCACGACAAATGAAAAACAAAAAAGTCATTTTTCTGTCTTGGTTAGAGCAAAACATAATTTTTGGCCTGTCGCACAAATCAAACTCCATCCCTTCCGGAAGAATAGAACAGAACTGGGAGGTAATTAGGCCGGTGCATCAATCTACAGAAAAACGAATGGAGACACTTACATCAACATCTCTCCAATGAGTGTGTAGATATGACATTTTTTTCGCAATTAAGTATAAATCTAAACAACGATTGACCTCCCACCAAACACTCAAGTCCCAACACCTGTACGCTGTCACGAAAAATGAAGAAGGAAATGGAGGGAAGTATTTACAATTACTGAGGGACTGGTGACCAAAAGAGTTGGTTCCAGAGCCTGCTATTCTTTTGGTCAGTGCTAAGTACAGTGTAACGCAAGAATGATGGGTTTCCATGTCATGCAAAGTTGTCATGCAGCTAGTCACGAAATAAGTTGGTTGAGCGTGAGAGGGAAGGTTTTCAATAGATTTGGACACAAAATTCTGTGAAAATTATAAAAATTTTTAGAAAATGTCAGAGGTATGTAGAGATCTTTGGAGGGAAATAGGAAAACCTGGAAATATGTTAAGCGTAAGGTTTGGGAATCTTTAATATGTTTCCAAGTCTGGTTGAGGTCTGGAAATTTTATCCTGGGTAATCAGAATGTCTTTCAGTGACGGTTAAGACGATTTTCACGAAATAAGGAGAATGAAAAAAAGATAGGCGATGTCGAAGGACCAACCTCGTTCCCAGGGCTTTTCCCTTTTTGAATATTGGCGGGCGGCAAAATTCAAAATAGGAAAGGCCCTGGGAACGAGGTTGGTTGAAGGACGAATCATAAGGGGAGCTTGATATAGCCTGCCGAGCAGGTGTACTTTTGACGAGAGAGAGTGCTCATCAGTTTCTTGATAAAATTTATAGGTGCTATCTTTCATTTTTACAGCAACAGAACGGCTAGTACGGGGTGGGGGTGTGTAACGGTAAAAAGGTAGGAGAACAGCGGGGCTTTTTTCCCCACCCCTTCCCCACTCCGTCCGCTAAAACTCTTAGTCAAATATGGCCAGCCAATTTCACCATTGCGAGCTTGTAAGGTTAACTCGCCGTAATAAGACGACAGCACTGCAGGATAAACTTACGTTTGACTCAAATACTTTGAAGTGCTCATTTTTCTTTCGATTAAAACAAAGGAGTAAGTTTACAGCTACAATAAGTGCATGTTAGATTCAAACACACCAATTTCTGTTACTACTCGCAAAAAGGATAAATAAATAAATAAATATATAAATAATAATAACAATAATGATGTCATAATGAAAGATTAGCGTACTCGTCTTGTTGAGCGGAAACAATGTTTCCTTGCAGAGAAAGTTACAATTATATGGTGAATATCTATCATTTACAATTGCTTTTTTTCTTTGTTTTCTTTTTCATATCAAGTTATCTATAATATTTAGTCTACATTTAAAATAACTAACTGGCAGGTACTGACTAAACGATCTTAGAATCCTTAGTTTTGGCAATGTTCAGGCATCTGCGTACATGATGAAGATTATCAATAACTTTAAGATTGTTGAATAATCCCCGAAACAAAGTAGAGAGGATTATTCAAGAATGTTCAATGAGCCTGAGGCGAATAATTATTTAAGCATAATTTCTCAGGTATTTTCGAATTCTGTTACAAATTCTGTACATAAAGAAAGCATTGCGCATAATTTGTGAGGCAAGTGCATCAGTGCATTGTTGAACAGTTTCCTCAGCTAGACCACCGTGGTTATTCCATATTCCGAACGACAAGCGAGAGTGGGAGATCCAGAGACCTGATGCAAATACCAACGCGTCAGCTGGATTTTCTGTGGATTACATGAAAAGCGTGCTTGGGTAGCCGGATCCAATCAGCACACTCGCGAAGAGTATTCTGGATAGCCGGATCCATCACTCGCAAGAACACACGGCGCGAAGATCCAAGTCTCAGGCAGACGTCTTACCGGCGTAGTGATCAGGCCGTGTCCATCAGACACGTCATGTACGCCTGGTTGAAATAATTCAATTCAAAATCCGCGTATTCAATTCAAAATGTCTTTTTCATCGCAAATCGCACATCCCCGGCAAAAGGAAGTCTCCAATTCAACAGTCACAGGGGAATGTCCTATTTCAGGAATAATGACGGAATTTTGCCGATTTTTTTGTGATGCAATAATGTTCAAATGTAACTTTTATTCACAATGCAAACAAGAAAGAATGTATGATTTTCAATTCATAATGAAAGTGCCGACTTTTTTATGATGGAATAATGTTCAAATATAACTTTTATTTACAATTCGAACTGGAAAAGAAGGTAAGTTTGCAGAATTAGATGACAAAGAACATATCATTTTCAATTGATAATGAGGGATGTATCTTTTTTTTATTTTGATCCTAATAACGCGCCATAATAATTCGTTACAAATGTGGTATTACTTGTGTCGAGATGAGCAAGCAGTTCAACAGGTTTATTTAGCTCCGTCAGCAAAAACCTCATATACTTTTTGCTGAAAGTGTTCTGCAAAACTTAATAGCATTTTTTGTGTTCGCAATCTAATTTTCTTCTGTCGCGTTTATCACTTTCTTGGAAACATTGACAAAAAGCGATGCAGCCATTTTGAGATTCGCGCGAGAGGATTAGAAAGAGATATGACGCAATCCTCGGCCTTACAGAGCGCGCGTATCTCTGTAATCACCTGAGCAACTATACTAATAATAATTATCAACTTTAATTACAGCGAGTAAACACATATCAGTATTCAAACTGATGAACCACTGACCCTCAAAAATAATAAATGTAAAACCTAAAACCTACCAGTGTCAAAAATACGATATACCGGTCATTTAAAAGGACAGCTAAAAAAAAAATCTTAAAATACAGCTACAAATAGAATGAAACCTATAAAATGTAATGAAAAACATAAACTAGTCTAGATCTTAATGAGTGTTTATCAATTTTTCAAAATTCAAAGCGTTTCGCTCCTGAGGTGACTTAGAATGTTATTCCACAAACGTGAGGGTATACTGAGCAAGACCTTCCGGCCTCTGACTGTGCGCGCTTCCGTTTGGATGGTTGACTTAGAAATTGTATCGGTTAAACGTGAAAGTGATCGATATTTATGAATGACATGAGCTTCAAAAGTAGTTAATGATGAGAGATACAGTTTATATAAGCTCAGTGAGTCCGCATTCTTTAGATAATCTCTTGGAGAGACAAAACGAGATTCCATTTTAGGGACCGTTCATTTTTTACAAGGTAGGGGGCGAAGGGCTGGTAGGATTGGGGGGGGGGTCACCAAAAAAAAAGGCCATCTAAAAAAAAAAAAAAGAGGCAAAAAGGGGGGTCGCGTAAAATATTTTAGTAATGTCTTAAGATGGGATATGGGGGGTCACAGAAAAAATTTACCTGTCTGGGGGGGTCTTGCAACTTTTAATGAAAGTTCAAAAAATCCCACTAGCCCCCACTACCTCATAAAAATTGAATGGTCCGTTAGCTGGTACTTTGTTACTAGTAAAAAAATTTACGTCGGTTGCTGTGATAGTAATTGAGGTTATGCAGGCAAGTTGAGAAATTTTGCAGATCAACATGATGGTGTGTTCGATGTCCTGATGACTGATGTTGGTACGGTCAAAGGACGTAAGGCAAAGATCACTTCATGTTATTGTTATAAAAGAGAAAGCACTTGTGCCATAAGTCTGTCCGTCAAGGGTGCGTTATCTTTTTTGGCTTTCTTTTCAGCAATAAGACATCTGAATAAAAAAAACAACAAAAACAAACAAAAAAGCTGAAAACGAGGTCAAATAGACTAAACCAAGGAAAAAAAATACAAAAAGCAAACAAATGTTTAACTTAAAGTCTAACTTTATCAATTCCCACGTCGGGAGACTTCAATACCACAGCAAAACCCGACAAGAAACAAAATATTTCTCCGTTTTCTAATAATATATGAATCAAACTGGAGAAAAAGTGTTTTGCAACATTGCTGGAAAAGCTAGAACTTTGTCAGAAATAGAACGCTGATCGTTCAATTTAGGACTGTCTTTTCAAAACTTTTCTCCTTGTTTGGAAATACAATGAAACGGTGCCCTTTCATTTGATACACCATGTAAGGGTGTCGATGACTAGTTGATATGCTCAGTGATTACCTGGCAAATTGGTGATCCTCTTTTCGCTGCGAGTGCATGGCAGCATTTATCAAGAATAACTCGTAAACATCTCGCTACAACAGACACAACGACACCAGCATTTTTGTTTTGCAGTGCAGATTCCTTCTATCTTATGGTAGCTCGTAATATCTTATATTGCATCTACTTTTGCAGTAATATATCTGAGCTACTTGCAGACGGTTTAAAATAAACTATGGCAACGAATGAAGGCGAATTGAACACCCTCTTTTTATTGTAACAGGTCTTTCCGGCAGCAACCCGAGCTTCAAGTACCTGGCCCCTTTTTTGTTGTCAGAGCATTTGTTTCTGTCTCCTTAACCCATTTCCTACTCATGAGCACCTGGTTAGAGGCATCTCAGCACCTTCCTCAAGAACCCAACACAACCCACCTCGCCCAGGGCTTGCACCTTAAATAGGTCAGTTATTCGTTAAGCTGTAGAGTAGTACAAGGGCTTACATCAGTGGCTGGTTGTTTTGAGCCATCACAAAATACACCAGCAACAAAAACTTTGAAAAGTATTCGAGAGATTTATTTCATAAACTAATCTACGCCCTTAGTAAAAAGGTCCCTGAACCTCACCTGAGCTCCACTTCCACCTATAACATCTACTTTATAACGTAGAGGTTTCAAAATCGCCACAGCTTTATCGAAGTTTCCCTGAAAAAGCAGAAATAAAAACTTTTGAACTTGATTTCAACCAAAGACTTTTGAGTCTTTACTCTCTAGACACACTAACTTTGTCAGCTTCCACAAATGCTTCGCAGATGGCGAGACCAACCGTACGTGATACTTCACAATTGTAGCCTGATCCATCTCTGTCGAGAATCAAAGGAAAAAAAACTATGAGGCTGCTACGACGACCAGACTAGAAATCTCACAACACGATATAGCATTCCTACCTTACATATTTTCTTAAGGAATCCAACAGTTTCATGGTTAACTCTTCATTTTGGGCACCCAACGTGCTCATAAGCATGTGAGTGTCACTAAATGCCTGTAGATAACCAGTATATACAAAAAAACCTGTGTTACTTTCGATTTTAATGCATGGAAAAAACTCAAGCCTGCATGCTGTCTTTTCATATAAGTCAGTTAGCCCACCATAAAATGTTCTTCTGCATGGCTTTCCCAATACTGACAAAGCTGTTGCCATCTGTCACCAACATCGACTCCTGCAAAAAAAAAAAATAAATAAAAGGCTTAAGCCCTATTTTCTTTTCAACTTAAACACCTGCCTTCTCTGCTAGCTTAAATTAACAATGCACAACGGTTTATAACCTGTGTGAAAGCGATCCTCGCGGTAATAAACCCTACTTATGTATTAGTGGAAATAAGGCTTGAAGAAAAACTTCAGGCCCGTACAGTATTTGAACCCATGACCTCTGCGATACCGGTGCAGTGTTCTACCAGCTGAGCTAACAAGCCAACTGGGAGCTGGTCATTACGTTGCTTTAAAAGCTATTTCATGCATCATTACAACCATCTTTTCATCTCACCCGAGGTTGAAGCGAACCAAATTATCCGTGCAAAGAAGGGATGCACTTGTTTATTGTGAGGGGTGGGAAGGGGACGCGAAAAAAGATGATATTATCCTACTTTCTCGATGGAGCCAACCTTCCTAATTAATGCATACTACTCGAATCCAAAGTGCTCTGCAAGGATTCTTTGGTTTTCAACAGCTACAACTGGTGCTATACGATCTTTTGTTGTATTTTTGACAACTCACAAAACACTTTCCGCTGAAAAGAAAAAAAAGGCATATACATAAACAGAATTTAAAAAAAAAAAAAAAAAACAATCGCCAAATCATCCAGGGCTGATTAAATCGCACAAATCATAGCTGTTGAATACCAACCAATCATCCCGAGTGTAGCTTCATGCTTTAGACATTGAGGCGTGGCCAAGCAGTATCGATCAGTATATATTTGCTGACCTTCAAGTTTCAGTCTGTACAACAGAGATGATCCATCCCTCAGTTTAAAAACCTGGCTTGCTTTAAATCTTGGAGCCATCTGCAATGGTTTAATAAAATAAATTTTCAAAGCAGCCCGAGGCGACTTTACCAATTACAATTCATTGTGATAGTGATAGTGGCCAAGAGCTTGGCTGAGAAAAAAAACATATAACGTACCTCAGTGTCATAGACATTAAGCGCTGCTTCGTAATCTCCCTGAAAACAATAGAAAAAGAGACAAATCAAAATCCTTAATTTGTTTAGTAACGTGAAGGGCAAATTCAAAAGGAGTCAGAGGGACGATCGAAACAAAAAAAAAAAACTGAAGAATTGCTGTATCTCAAATAGAACAGTGCAGAACAACAAAATCTAATTTGACCTACGGAGGATGGCAAGTGAGCTAACAACTGATCGCAACGACAACACAAAAAACCTGCTTCTTCAAAGGTGAAATGGCAGTGGTGCCCTCCCCACAAATGGCAGATAATCAATAGTTCAAGCTCTGTTTAAGTCTACATTCCCTTTTTAGTTTCATGGAGTAAATTCATCCTTGCGCTCTGTCCACACCTTGTCTATTACATCTACCCAAACGATTTTCCATTTGGCCCTCAGAGTCACCGCATGAGTAAATTTTATTGATCCTTTGTGCCGTGCCCTTGGAGGTTAGAAAGAAACTTTTCAAACTTGTAACACATTTTACTCATCACACCACATCATTTTTTTTAACTTTTAATACAAACATACCTTTTCAATATAATACAAAGCCCAATGCCAGAAATTGTGACAGGTTAAAGACTCACAAGGCTAGCCAGCAAAATAGAAACATACGTAATATTAAAATAGATACCTGCAGTGTGCGAGATCATGTAATTTTTTTGTGATCTTGTGTTGGGGGTATCACGGAATCTAGCGATATTTACGTCAAAAGAAACATGTTCCATACTCTTAGACAGCGTAGACGAGCGCAAAACTGGGCGAGCAAAACACCGTGCAGCCCATTTTTTCATGCGCTCGCTTTCTCACTCACCTCGGCTAACCACAAGCTAAAAAGAATCACAATAAAGGTAAAAAAAGAGGATGTATAGGCAAACCAGGGGCAGATTGACACAAATTTCAGATTATCAACTATAACCTGATGCCATATCGAGGCAAGAGAAAAGATGAGTTAAGGCATGAAAAGCATTTCTGATCAATGAAGATGATTCTGTTCACCGTACAGTACAGAATAATAAATATAGGATAATCGGGAAAAAATTTAATCTTTAAATGGGAAGCTCCTAATTCTTCGAACAGATCGCCAAGAGATAGAGACTGACAAGTCACACGTAAGCCATCTGGTTAGTCGCCAATATTCAAAATGGTAGTGTCCATATAAACTTTGTTAAGTAGGTGAAAAGGTAAAGAGTGCTTACAAGCCAAATGGCCAACAAGGGGCTGAAGCTCGTCCCAGTCCCCTTAGCATGAAGCAACTAAGAGCACTGCTAGTAACACTGGATGGGATGTTAGCCCATTGCAGGCTACCCCTCCCGGCAATAACGGAGATGGGATCTGTATGCTTTTAGAAGCATCAGGCCGGTGGGGGGGGGGGGGGGGGGGAAGAAGACGCATTAAACAACCATACATTACACACAAAAAAGTCAGTGAAATCTCTCGTGTCCAAAAATTTAAACCACCTATTGAACAAGAAGAAATCGTACCTTCCAGTTTTCCATGGTTTTTTTCATGAATTCAATCCCTTCATCCTGACGGCCTTCCATCTCCAAAACATGAGCCAAGGCATGTGTTGCCCACGTGTCTGTAGGAATTAGCTCCAATCCCTAACCATAAAGGTGAACAAGTACCAAAATGCGATCAATATTTTGAAACCTGCCTACATCACCCTGGTTCCCATAACTTCTCTTTTTTCGTTCCCAAGGATACACGTTACCTTAGCAGGCACAAACATGGGTCTTTCAATACTTGATCATGAGAGGATTGCGATTCATAACACTCATAATGATATGCGAAGTTGAAATAATTTAATAACGGGTATTTCAGGACTATTTGAGCATCTAGCAGTCTCACGTGTAATTAGGTAATTTTCGATGATAAATTCTGGTTTGGCGTGAAAATAATTCATTGTAGCTCAGTTTTCAGCAGAGCCACGAGGAGGTGAACGTCCCAACCTCCCACCAGAAAAAAACGCGTGGGTCGTATCTTGAACTCTTCCTAAGCCTGTCCCAGCTTGGCTTAGCCCGCTGATCAATCCTTTTTCCCATACCTTTTTACAACTGAGCATGAATAGGAATGTTGGTGAATACAATACTATTGCAGAGCATTAAAAATTACTTTTAACACATGTTAATCTCTCATAAATGTACATGCCATTGCATTTCTGGATGTACGTAAAGTATATTCATGCCTGAAGATTTTGTTGTACTTACAGGGGAATGCGTGGCCACGAAAAGTAAGTATGGTACCTCAGAGAAGGATCTCAAGTTAGTAGCACTGACTCAACCTCACCATATCTAGACTTCTCTCATCTCCTTTCGAATTCCCCTTACTTTTCATTACGAGGGTATGAATAACAATCTTCAGGCATTATTTCCACTACTACATAGGTAGGGTTTATTACTGCGAGGATCGCTTTCGTACACTTCATGAAACCGCTGTACAGATATATGATTTCCATATATTAAAATTCATTGATTTATGACTTTTACGAACCAACATAGTAACCAGCTCTCAGTTGGCTCGTTAGCTCAGTTGGTAAAGGTCAAGGGTTCAAATCCCGTGAGAACCTGAATTTTTTTCAGGCCTTAATTCCACTACTACATAAGTAAGCGGTTTATTACTGCGACGATCACTGTCATACAAATCTTCAAAAGGTTCCAGCGTAAATAAATGTTGAGATGCAATGCGTACCATCTGTAGCTCTTAATCCACTAGTTGCATTTTGTGGATTGGAATTTAGTTCTTACAGAACATGAAAATGTAAAAACACTACTTTTAAGTGGGTGATGTAATTTGTGTAATAATAATTAGTACCTTGCGAGCTTGTTTCTCTGCTTCTCTGTAGAAATTCGTCTCCTCCAAACCAAAGGCATGCATACCAAAAAGATACCTATAATGGTAGATGAGCCTTGATTACGTTGGGTCAAGTCAAGTCAAGTCATCTTTATTTAGGCAGGGTTACCCCATCAGCCATAGGCTGGTAACAAAAGAGGCCCTGCGTAAAATTAAGACTACATTATAAAAATTTTAAAATGACCTTAAAATTATGTACAAGGAGTTGAAAGAAATTGGATAAAAAGGAAATTACATATCTATGAAGTACATGTTTAACATGGGTTTAATGTTTTAAAATGTTTAATATGGGTTTCATATGTGAATTACAGGAACGGAGGTTTTTATTCTAATATTTCAGTAAAAACCTGAACGAGTAACGATCAGATTCTTCCCTAGACTGAATTCGTCGTATTTATAATTATGGTGGGCTGCACTTACATGTAGGCCACATGCTGTGTTCTTAATGAACAAAGCCAACATTTAGATCGAAAATATGCACGGGCACTTGTCTGCGAACGCTTTTTCAAGAGCGAAGTTCAAGGAAAACTGCGCGCTTCAAAGGACCAACAAAATACAACTGGACAAATATTTGTGCATATTTTTGCGCCAAATGGCGTAAAAGATAGTATAGTACCGTATCTATCATCGCTTAAATATCTTTTGAAACGCGGCCCGTACAAAATTATTGCCGACAGCTTACTGTTTACTGCTGCGACGTTCACTTTTCGATAAACTGATTTTTAGAAAAAAGACTGTTACCGTATTGAACGTAAGTTTTGATAATTGAGGAATATCACCTGACTCCCTAGTTTCTGATGAGGCATATTCGATTACGTGACGCGTTCTTACCAATCATCCACGGGCGAGAAAAAATATTTGATGGACTATAACTAATGATACGTAGGTTAGAGGGTATTTCCGCACCATCACACGCAGAAATTACGTGGCGGTATTTCTTTAAAGCTACATTAAAAATTGAATTTAACTTCTTTTCATGATAATTTTGACACTTGACATAGTCAACTGACATAACAACCACAATTACTGTACCCATATAGTGGTATTTCTTGCTTCCAATGTGGAAAAACCCTTGCCACACAGTCTCTTAACAAATCCTTAGGTCCGACGAATATGCTGTGGTTGGAAAGCATCTTTAATGCCAGTATGTCTCTGGGGTAAGCAATCAGAATGTCATCCCACAAGGTTTGTGCTTCTATCATATTTCTACAACAGCAATGATACAGTGGCATGTGACTGCATATACTGTCACGTAGTTCAAAAGTTTCTCATTAGTTAACCATTTGATTCCCACGAGTGATTAACATGAAACTTCTCCTTATAATATTCGTACATTATCCAGCAAACAGGTAATGAGAATACTCAAAATTATCAGGTAAAAGTTGTTATCTTGATCTAACACCAAATTCTCGTAACCAATTGACAAGTAAATGTGTAGCAGCTAGAGGGGAGAATATATAAACAATCAGATCTTGGGTGTTAACCACACTATCGTGGGAGACTTGATGACCTAACGATTGATGTACTTAATTGTGGATAGAGAGGTAATCTGGTTATATCAACTGGGTTGAAATTGTAAATTGGCCACCGTAAAGAGTTAAAAAGCTGACGTTTCGAGCGAAAGCCCTTCGTCAGAACAAATGACAAATAACGTTTCGAGCGCTGGCCACTCGTCAGAGCAAATGACGAAGGGCTAACATGCAAAACGTCAGCTTTTTAACTTCTTTACGGTGGCCAATTTACAATTTCAACCTAGTTGATATAACCAATAATAATAATATAGATCAATTTCTATAGCGCATTTCCATGTAAATGCTCTAATGCGCTTTACAACACTGTGCGGGGACTTTTCCAGACTGCCGGCGGCAGTTTACAATTAATAAAGGAGAAATTTTTTACAGATGCCCCCTCCCCCCCTTCCCAGTAAACAGGCCAGTCCACATCACAGTAATCTCGTGATGTGGGTTCTTTATAACGTCCCTTGCCGAAATTAACTAATTGATAGGTGCAGGAGACGGGACCTCCGGCTTTACGTCCTATCCGAGAAGACGAAGCAATGTGAGTGAAGCGTCTTGCTTAAGGACACAACGTCAAGTCCCAGTCAGACCCGGGCCATCTGACCTAGAGTCCAGCGCACTGACCACTGGACTACTCACGCCTCACTTGTCTCGCTAGTCACACATTTACTTACTAGTCTACACATTTACTTGTCAATTAGTTACGAGAATTTGGTGTTAAGTTTGACCAAATGACTTTGTTACCCCCACTGACACAGCACCCACAGCACCACAGTATCTTTAGAAACTTACCCCCTTTATTCATTTGTGGATAGAGAGGTCTGGGTTTCAGATCTGCCTGGTCATTGCTATGCAAAACTCTTCACTTGCACAGCGCCCCCCCCCCCCCCGTCACCCCCAAGTTTTAGTGGGTACCAATAAATAATCAGCAAAGACTAATAAAATGCTGGGGGGGTAAACCTGTCACGGACTGGCATTCAATTCACTGGGGGGAGTAGTAACACTCCTCAAGTTGCTTCAGTTTCAAATCCAGCAACCTAAACAACTCAGTCACATACGTATGATGCACGATCCTCGTAATAGAAAGCGCTATTTATGTAATAGCGAAAATCAGACCTGAAAAATATCAGGCCTGTACAGGATTCGAACCACTGACCTCTGCGACCGACTAGTGCAGCACTCTACCAAATGAGCTAACAAGCCAACTGGGAGCAGGCCGTTAAGTTGATTCGTAATAAACCCGTGATGATGAATCAGATACAATGATACACAGTCACATACATCATACACAGCTTTGATACCCAAAACAAAAAAAAACAAAAAAAACCCAGTCACCCTTTCTTTAGGGAAGTTGAGATGAGCCCTTAAGCCCACCAGCCCATGTTGCCACACTAAATCTAATGCAGCAGAGGATTGATATTTCAAATCCAACACCCTAAACAACCGACTCAATCACATGCATCATGCACAGCTCAGTCACTACTGCCTGAGTTTATTTGGATTTTCCTGAGAGACTGATAGTATTGCTATTCCCCTAAGATGGTATGCTAGTCCATAGTAGGTTTTCCTCAGTTTTCTGAAACCATTTACATACTACTAGATGGAGAGGGGGTACTACCAAGTGGAACCTTTTGCCCCCGAGTCTATGCAGAGCCCTATAGTTTCTGACTACTGCAGCAACTTTAACAATCTGTGAATTAAGGACTGTGAAAAAAAGAAGAGGAGGAAGTAGGGAGTGTTGTGTTCTTTCAGTATAGCTAGCTTATATGACATATTTAGATGTACAAAGTTCACAGGATTGATTATTAAAGCATGGCAGAATAAATTTGGTGTGTTCATTGTGCAGCCTCAAAAATCCATTTAAGAATCCGTTTCAATACTCGATTACGCCACAACAAGGAAGATCACAGGTAATTGGATGAGTGTAAACCTTTCTAGGCCTTAGTTACAAGTAACTTAGTTATCAGTTAAAAGATTAATAACTAGTTATATTGTGAGACCTTACCCAGCTGCTACCTCTTTTGAAGCCTTAAGGTGGAGCATTTCTCTGTCAGTAAGGTTATTTTCTGTGGCTAGTGATTGAGCAACATCAGAATCCTTTAAATGACCAGGTAGACAAAAAGATGCCAAAACATGACCCATAACTGTAGTGACAAGAAAAAGAATAAGGTGAAAATGGGAGTGATTTTTATGCATACCAACCAAATTCTCAAAATGAAGTTTAACATACATTGTCCATTTAACTGTTATTGATTGTTTTCATTGTTTTGTTTCTTTTATCTTATTGTCTTACGTTACAATTAACCTATTTTAACTCATCCATTTTCATCTATGCTGATTGACTGCAAAATATTTTACCTCAAGGTCAAACAAAATACAGTCAAACCTTGACTATCCAGACTCATTGGGACTAATGGGTAAATAGTCTGGATAATCGAGAGTATGAATATAATGAGACAATAATGTAAACAAAGAAATAAAGATGACACATTTTTAATTCTAAAAGTCTGCTTCAATGAATCTCAGAGCACTCGATCTTTTGAAAGTGGAGGAGGTAATGCTCTATTCATTAATATTTATTTAAAAAAACAGAACCAGAGAAAAAGTTGGGATAATTGAAAAGTCCGCATAATCCAGGTCCAGACAATCAAGGTTCAACTGTACCTACATACATTACTGTCTGAACTTCCTAAAAAAATAGTGAAAATACTTGGATTTCAGTTACATTATTACACGACTTGGGCAGTCAGAGGACCAATAACTAAAATCAACCAATCAAAATGCTCTATTGCCAGTCAATATTCTCTCAGTATTGGACCGGTCACTGTCCCGAATGATACCGCACTTGTGTCCCTTTGAACTTCAGTCGTATAATAAATCTCTTATTAACCAAGCTTGCTCGGGACCGTACTGGAAGAATATTGGCCCTCGTCTTTTTTGTACGGACCTCGCTGCACTCAGTCCATACTGTCAAGACCCCGGGCGGATATTCTCCCAGTATGGCCCTCGCGCTTGATTAATAAGATATACGTCTTATTACCAAGGCAAAAAAGGTGGTGTCTTAACAATGTGCAGCAAATTATGCAATTTCTCTAAATTTCATACAGAACACTTAAAGCCATAATTAGTTGAACCCTTTGTCACACAAGAGTGACCAGCATCTAATTTCTCCTTACAATATCAACCCTGAATCAAACATTAAGGTCACAAGAATAAAGGAAATGATCACTAACTAAAGAAGCTCTTGATAATTTGTCAAACAAATTCTCCTTAGGAAGATCTGTTATAGGCCAGTCTACATTTAAATTTGCAGCAAGAAAAGAATGGAACAATTTACCTAAAGTAAATTGCAGGCTAAAGACTTAAATTTAAGAAATTTTAAGTCAAAAACATTTCAGCAATGGTTAGAACAAGACAAATTATACAACACAAATGTAGCACATAGTTTTTAGATCAATTGTTATAATTATAAGTTATTGTTGTAACCAAATCTTATCTTCTATTTTTCAACATATGTAGATATTTTCTTATTTATTCATTTTTTTTTAATGCTAACACTACTTTGAAATATGTTATCAACTGCACAAAGGCAAGATCAGCTGTCTTTTAATTTAAATTCAGCTGATCTACTTTTGCAGTATAAAATAAAGTTATAATAATGTTTATTTCATTTTTATTTTTTAAAGTCTGAACCCAAGGAGAATATAGAATAAAGTTAGGAATACGTTAGGATGTAAAAGATTAGCTATGAATCTTGTAGAATTGTATATTAGCTGGAATTAGGTTTCGGAGGGCCTATTAATCCATTGCATCATTTTCCTTTCCCCATAAACAGCCTTGATAAAGAATTAAATTTGGACAGTTTGCTACTTTTCAAAAAATGTATTGTGTGATTGGGTCCAACTTAAGGTAAATAATCACCGTATGAATTAGACTCAAGTTATATTATCATGCCTTGTAGAACTGGTATTTTTAATTAGTTAATTTATAATCACACACCCATAAATTTGAAAGAACAAAGTTTAACTGATCTTATAATGTACAAGTATACCCTTTGATTAAACTGATTTCAATCGGTAATTTTCTTACCAAAATCAGGATCTGCTTGCAACATCCTGGTTACTGAACTCTGTATACCACCAACACTTTTATCATCACAGTGAGCAACAACCTTTGAAACAAATATTTATATATAATCTTATTTACTTGAACAATAATATACAATACTTAAAATTTTACAGAGATACAGCTGTATCCAAGATAAATGTCTTACATTTAGCGCACCCACTCACCACTGAAAACTAAGTTTAACGTGGCTTTTAAATTCATGACCAATTAATTTCAGCTGTTTAATGGCCCTTAATTAATTAGGCCGCAATTAGAAGAAACCATCTGCAGATCTCAGCACTATCCCAAAGATGCTGACAATATAGAAATCTGAAATCTGAAGAATTCTTTTATAATTGATCACAATTTTCCCAACCCTCCCCTCCCTTAAAAACCCTTTCACTCCCATGAGTGACCAAGACAGAATTTCTCCTTACAATATCAATACAATACCAAGCAGACAAGTGATGAGATTAAAAAAATATATAAATTAGGGGAATTTATTAGTTGATCATATACCAAGTTGACTCTAAACTGCATTTAGCATCAATTGTATAATGACAGACAATTAGGAGAATTACTCATTAGACCTTTGGAGTGAGGGGTTAAAATTTTGTTGACTGACCTCTCTGTCTAAGTTCCCCAAAATGCTATCAACAGGTACATGTTCGTCCACAATTTATTTCAGACACCATGCATTACATTCACACCATTACACCTTAACCCTTTCAAAACTATCAAGATCTGATTATGAATTCTCCCCTCTAGCTGCTACACATTTCCTTGAACGTTGGTTAAACGAGAATTTGGTGTCAATCAAGGTAACAACTTCTTCCTGATAAGTTTGAGTATTCTCATTACCTGTTTGCTGGATCATGTACATAGTTACATACATACATAAATACATACATACATACATACATACATACATACATACATACATACATACATACATACATACATATGTTAATTGACCACTCCCCACGTCAGGGCTTTTGAGGGCCAATTCCCACCCAGCAACCACCCCAGGGGAGGACATCCATCACAAAGTAATCTCATGCGTGGGAAATTAACATCTCCTACCCCTAACCCTGCAGGAGACGGGACCTCCATTTATTCATCCCTTTCTGAGAAGACTAGAGTATCTAACCATTTCTTGATGTTATAGAAAGGTAGCAAATTCTTCTCACTTGTTTTAAGACTTTGACTGTTGGTCCGGCCGGGACCAACACTATGTATGGATATTATAGGGAGAAGGTACAGGTTTATCACTTCTGGGAGTCAGTTTAAAGGGTTAACCTAACCTGAGTCAGTGAAGCATCAAACATTTTGGCAGCTTCATTACTTGTTGTTGACAATGGGAGACCTTCTTTCCTCCATGCCTATAAATTTAAAACAGAAATCCTGGAATAAAGCAGCTTTAAAAGTCACGGAGTTGTATGATGTTGAATGCATTTAATTAATCCTACTGAAACATTATCTATGCAGTCAAACATGCATTGATCTACTGTCATATATATATCTTATTAACCAAGTGCAAGGGCCGTACTGGGAGAATATTGGCCTGAGGTCTTGGCAGTACAGACCGAGCGCAGCAAGGTCCATACAAAAAAGACTGAGGGCCAATATTCTTCCAGTACGGTCCTGAGAAAGCTTGGTTAATAAGAGATTTATTATACGACTGAAGTTCAAAGGGATGCAAGTGCGGTATCATTTGGGACCATTCGGGACAGTGCCCAGTCCTATACTGAGAGAATATTGACCGGCAATAGAGCATTTTGATCGGTTGATTTTAGTTATTGGCCCTCTGACTGCCCGAGTTGCGTAATAAAGTATTATTGTAATATCAAGCAGGGCTGTAGCCAGACTTCGGAACAAGACGAGGCAAGTTTCGGGTCTGGCCTGCCTCCCCCAGAAAATTTTGAAATCTAGAGGCTCAGAAATGCTCTTTCAAGCATTTTCCATGGCACTTTTCTTTAGAAAGGTCAATCTTGGGCAAGTGTGGAAGTTCACTTTTTTATTGCCAAGGGATACTGGTGCAAAAAAAAAAAAAAGGAAAAGGCCAAAATCAAGACGAGGCAATTGCCTCGTCTTGCCTCATGCTAGCTACCACCCTGTCAAGTCATGTGAAAACCAAGAAAGTATGCAAACATCACCAGTCAAGAATTTAATTAGAAAAATTAAAAAATTTAATTAGAATTCACAATTATGGCAGATTTATGTACATTATCTTAATAAATTTTTTTTAGCAATAGATATGGACCTCGCAAGAGATTCATATGCTCTTAACAGTGCATATAGTTAGATATTCTTAAATCCTGTATTTATATTATTTGTTTAGCATTTATTTAGTAGGTTAGATTTACTTTTCTAGTTCTCTTTTTATTGTAAAGTACAATCGGGCTAAATGGAAATGACACTATATAAATTTTGTTACTATATATATTATATTATATAATCAAGCATGCCAAAATTAATGGCTCTTGGTTTAAATGGATTTTTGCAACAAACATGCTTTTGGGCTTTGCCGGTGAAGTATTTACTGTCGGTTTTTAAAGTGGTTTTTTGATCGTTTTACCCTGCATCATACATTAGAGAAACTCAACCGCCGTCCGGTCTTTTCGTGAACCTATATTTAAAATATTTATTTCAACAATATACCTTATAAGGAAACAACATAAATATATGGACCGAAATGTTCTAATGTACCTAGTCGAGATAGTCCTGCATGCATGCATGGTGTAATTTATTAAGTGCACCTAAATTACGCCATATAACTGATATTATCCCACTTTTGTCAAATATAAGGAGCCTGTAGTTTGCATAAGCCTCTAGGGGTTTCCTGACGCCACATGTTAAATCTTCAGTTACATTTAAATACCAGATATTCATGTGAGTGTACTTCCCTTTATTTAAACTAATGCATTTTGATAAAATGAAAAAATTAACAAAATAACGATAAACAACATAAAAGCTAACCATTATTTTTCATCCTGGGTTTATTTTTGGTTAAAAAATTAGTGTCAGAATTGCGTGGAAAATGCTGACAAATAACGTTGTTTAGTTTAATTTGATCTTACAACTTAGGTTAGTGAGAAGTGATCGTTATCGTTTCTCGTTCCATATTCGTTACCGGTCAAAGTAGTAAGTAAAGGAGCGATCCTAAACTAGCGAGTAAAAACAACAGAAGCCTACTAAATATTGATAAGATATCCTAATAGTAGCATTAAAGAAAGCTTAGTTTATTGGCTGTGGGTATATTCTAGCTCGCTGCATCGGAAAGAAGGAACTGAATGGGGGGGGGGGGGGGGGGTACCGAGTAACCACCGTAAAAACCGATGTAAAGCACAGAAGGCAACACTTACATCAACATCTCTCCAGTGAGTGTGGAGGTACGACATTTCATCAGAGTTATTTTCACATCTGTAAGAAATCCTCTAGGAGGGTAAGTAATTAATTGACTTCGGACACCTTTTGGACACAAGCGTGAGATTATCGAAGAATTTACACTTATGACAACAATCTGAGACCAGAGCCCGCAATCCAGTACTGGTCAGAGTTGGGGAAAATGTATTACAAGATTGAGAGTCACATTGTCGAAGATTGTCACGCAGCCAGTCACGCGAACAAAAAACCGGTTTTGTCTTGAATAGGAAACCACCCTGCAGAAAAATAAGACCAGATAACATCAGCATTCAAGTGATTAAACAGCTGGGAGTAGACGAAAAGAATTTCAATTTTTAACGATCATCAGCTTCTAGTCTTTACGGATGCCAAGTAAAATTATCAACTCAGTCATGTAAAACCAGTTATCTTGTTATAACCCCTACTGACGTAGCACCATAGTAAACTTACCTTCTTTATTCAAAATATTGCCAAGTCTACTCAAAATGTAATGAATGACTTTTGTTTGTATGTGAGTACATCCTGATCTTTAGCCGGCACATAGCTGCAGTAGTTCATATTCGTCTGACAAGGAGTCGAATTATAATTCAATAAATATATCTTATTAACCAAGCGCGAGGGCCGTACTGGGAGAATATCGGCCCGAGGTCTTGACAGCACGGACCGAGCGCAGCTCGGTCCGTACAAAAAAGACCGAGAGCCGATATTCTTCCAATACGGTCCCGAGCAAGCTTGGTTAATAAGAGATTTATTATACGACTGAAGTTCAAAGGGACACGAGTGCGGTATCATTCGGGACCATTCGGGACAGTGCCCGGTCCAATACTGAGAGAATATTGACCGGCAATAGAGCATTTTGATTGGTTGATTTTAGTTATTGGCCCTCTGACTGCCCGAGTCGTGTAATAAAAGAGAATACCTCATGTTGTTATAATGGTGAGAGAACCCCCCTCCAACCGTTGTATAGCACGTACATCGTTTTAGAAAACTGGGAACCACAATATAAAGGAATCGCTTTACATGTATATTTCGCATTGCTTCAATGCATACATGCGTGGGGTGACTTTAAAAGAAGCAGTAATTTAGATGTTGGTTTGGTTTCTAGTGCGAATGGAATTGGCAACTTTATATGTATGTATATGTATATTTAGACGTATATATATATATATATATACATATATATATATATATATATATATATATATTTATATATACACATGTAGAGTATGCTCCTGAGGAAGACAGAGACGGTCGAAACGTCGAGCTAATAAACCAACAAAGCTACATTTGAGTTGGCCTCTTCAACGGCCATCACATTCCTGCTTTTATATATATAACAACAAGTTGATCTGCAGAACTGCTTTCAGAGTGCTCAATAGTAAACTAGAGCGTGTTATAATTGAGAACGGAGTGGTCAACTGAAGATTTGGCTTGGCATTTATTACTCTTTAGTTTCGTACTGCGCAGCTAGTGTGGCACTCGTCGGATAAAATTGCCAAATGCGAACTTACAACGTTACACTGATTTGAAATAACGTTCACCGATTTGAAATAACGTGATACCTACCATATATGGGTTCTTTGCCTTACGCGCGCGCAATAAAGGTAAGGGCAAGAAATAAATAAGTAAATAAATAAATAAATGAACAAAGACACTAAAGCGTAGCAGTGAATAAACACAGACGTGCGTGCATTCAAAGTAAGGGCTAGAAAAAAATAAAAACGGACACTATTGCGTGCCAGGGTAGGTGTTGAAGTTTTTCAGGAGGAATTTTTTAGGAAGTCTACATGAGGCTAACAGTTCATTTCGTTTGTTAAGAGGCTAAATCGGATTGGCAAATTATAAAGTACTTCTCCCAGAGACATAAGTTACAGCGATTAGAGTCAGGGCTGTATGGAGCGGCCTGCTTTAGAATCTTCCAGGAAATCGTGTAATCTATGTTCTTGTCTTTTAGGTTCCAGACATGTTTACTTAGTTCAGTGCTGTGTCTTTTGCTAGAGTGGTTGAATGAAGCCTTGTGGTTGGCATATCTTGTCTTAAATCTTGGCATATCTTATATCTTTTTGTTAAAGTGTATCGCTACTTCACAAGTTGTGCAATACGTGGGATCTACTACTACCGACTTCAACTGAGATTTCGAAATCACAAATCTGCTATGCTCACAAACAAAACAACTTGTGTAGCAGCGATACTCTTTAACAAAACCTCACACACCCTGGACGAGTTTTCGTTCCAGCGCATTGATCAGGTACAGGCCCCTAGTGGCTCTGTAGAGATCGATAGGCTTTTAATCGCAAAAGAGGCTTATTGGAGTGCTCAGTTGCTCTCTTTAGCACCCCATGGTTTGAATAAAAAAAAGGAATTTAATTCGAAAAATAGAATTTGCTATAATTAATTTTCCATCTTATATTAGACGCTACTAATTGATCGTTCAAAGGCCCTTTTCTCGGATTTTGTCTGCCCTTTAGGTGTGGATTGGACTCAGAGGCCCTGCCAAGGGATCTTGTTATGATTAGTACCATTTAAGAGCCCCTCCGGGGATTTTGTTGCTAATTTGCCCTTTCGGGCTTCAAAGGCCTTGTTTTGGGATTTTGTTACGGTTTACAGTTGTATTTAAAAGTGGGCTCCCCTTTTTTAATGCTTGCCGCATTGCTTCTTTGCAATTGATTACGCCACCCATTTTAACATATTTAGTATTCTTATCTCTTAGTTTTTAGGGTTTGTTTCTTGTATTTTCTCCATTGCTTTCTTTGTAATTAGGTTTTTTAATTGTTATCTTTTTATTAGCACCAGTTAATTAGTCGTTATCTGTAATTACGTAATCATTAGCACTTACATCCTATTTAATGCTCTTTTTTATTTCAAAAGTTGTAAATAACTGAAGGTCTCTGACGGAAACGTTTTTTATTAAAATTTTTTTAATTTTTGAGGTCAGAAGTTGTCTATCCTCGCAATTTTTAAACTTTCTGCGTTCGTGTTTGCTGTGAGGTTTGGACTGCGAATCTTTATTGATCCTCCTGGCGCGGTGCACCTTTAATTTGTTGGCCTGAGAGTTCCACTAATGACTATATATATGTGTATGTGTGTGTGTGTGTGTGTGTGTGTTTGTGTGTGTATGTATATGTGTGTGTGTGTGTGTGTGTGTGTGTGTGTGTGTGTGTGTGTGTGTGTGTGTGTGCGAGTAGCTTTTAACGGAACCATCTACACTTTTACTGGAGGTACTTTTGATTAAGAAACTAACTAAAGTCATTCATTGTTTTCAGTCTTGACCCTTTTGATAAAACTCAAGTCTTCAGTGATTTCTTTCCGGGATTTCAAGTGTAAGGTGTTATTCCAGTATTCGAAGATTACTATGATCAAGTAATCATTTTAATACATAAGCGCAGCTTGATTATAATGTTGGGGGATGTCAACTCGCTTAACCAAATTAATCAGGACTTAATCATTGCTAGGACTCTGTACTTTTTTAATTCTCTTCCAAAGGAGTTGACCTCTACTTCAGCGCGCGATGCCTCTCTTCTCTGCTCTAGCGAGAAGTACCGACGTATTCGAGTAGAAAAACAGTCGGACATGTTTGGGTTAGCTGACCGTGCGAGTTTCTATAGTGTATCCGTTCTTTTGCAAAAGGGGGGAAACTGGGGGGCCCTCACTGAGGTACTCGGCGAGCGCCAAGGAACCAATTAAACGCTAACAGTCGAGCTGCGCACAAGAATCGCGCACGTAGACGGGCACTTCAGTGTGGGTAAAACTCAAGGTCAGCTTTACCAACGCAAACACGACCACCTATGAAACTAATTGTTTCCGATCAAAACAAGCGATTACAATGTCTAACACGGTAATAAGGAAATCTGCGAACTGAGCCTAGTTCAAGTACACACTTAAAAATAAAAGATCAAAACTATAAATATACCAAAACAACACGTAGGCGCAAAGGGCAAGGCTTAACAAAACAAAAAGCTTAATGGAAGAAGTCTCAAAATAACAACTTCCGATTTACCTCATAACAATAAATCCAATACGTAAGGCATGGCAAGAGTTAGTATCAACAAAGGCGGGTGTCCTTACTAAGAGATTCCTAAGATTGCTATTCCTACATCATTCCTAAGAGATTTGTTCGTCTTTTTTACGGAGCCCTTATATCAATCTTTTGATACCGTTATATCACCATGAAGTTCATGAGGTTTGCGTCGGTCGAAATTACCGGCACTTTGTGCTTGAAAGGTACTCCAACCTCTTAGTTGACCAATTTCGTTATTATTCACGGCGTAAGGACAACATATTCTTTATTTCCTCGCTCAATCGCTCGTCAACAGGAAAATCAAGTATGCATTTCAATAGCTATATAAATCAAAACATTTTGCTAAAAGTGATGTTCAGCTCTACTGTATTTGTTTACTCGAGAGATGCGATCTCGATATCAGTATCTAAAAGGCAATGCGCTCGTGCTTGTTTGGAGAAGTAAAATTTGCATAAGTCAAGGAACGTCAATGCTGGCTTTCTAAAATATGGACACCCGCCTTTGTTGATGCCTCGTAGAGCGGTAGCCCATAAAAAAAAACCCTCTGTAGATCGGCTCCTCTGAACCCCACGCTTTGGACGTGAGAAATATGTAAAAAAAAATGCCAAATAATTATCTGAAATAAAAATGAATTAGGAAACATCACGTCAAGTCATAATAAGCTAAAACAGAAACCAGTAACCGCTCTATGTTTTGCTAAGTAAAAGTATGATTCACCTGATGGAGCTCAAGATCCGCCTGTGCGTGTTAAACTGATTAATGATTAACGCAAAATGTCTACACTTTGAAATGGCAATGGCAGATCGAAGGTGTCCCGTGGGTTCCCTAACTGAAAACTACTTTCAACGTTCCATGCATGTGAGAAGGAAAAGAATATCTTAAAAAATGCCGATAATATCAGGGTAAGTGGTTCATATTTCGTTCTTGCTGAATTCAGATTGGTATCTGGCGCTGGTGCTTTCTGCAAGCAGGCACTAAATAATTTATTTTGAGCACTCGCACAGTTTTAGTGTTTAGGTTGATGTGAAATATTAAGTGGATAGCACAAGCCCATGTAATTTTTCACGACATGTTCCAAAAGTGTGGTACCGTCATAGTCCTGAATGATTCAAATCCTTTCCTAATACCCGAGTCCCGTTCAGGAGATAGTCGGTCCATCTCTTGTTCTAAAAGACTTTATAAATACAATAGAGACAACCTTTGGTCGACCTGAGGATCGTGCGGTCGGTTCGTCTCAGTTTCTCCACTGGGCGACTCGGCTAGATTTGGAAATTGCTCTGGTAACTGTTTTGTTTTATTTTTTTCTTGTCGTTTCTCATGCTTACGAATAAGTAGTGGGTATTCCTTTCTCGGGCGACAAGCTTATGTAAATATACATTCGGCCTACGCTGACCAACTACAACTTTTACGTAAACCTGGACAAAGCTAAGAAGGTCAACGCAACGGATTCAACATCCTGGCGTATATTTTGTACTCGGAATGTTTAGCAGAATCATTCCTAAGAGATTTGTTCGTCTTTTTTACGGAGCCCTTATATCAATCTTTTGATACCGTTATATCACCATGAAGTTCATGAGGTTTGCGTCGGTCGAAATTACCGGCACTTTGTGCTTGAAAGGTACTCCAACCTCTTAGTTGACCAATTTCGTTATTATTCACGGCGTAAGGACAACATATTCTTTATTTCCTCGCTCAATCGCTCGTCAACAGGAAAATCAAGTATGTATTTCAATAGCTATATAAATCAAAACATTTTGCTAAAAGTGATGTTCAGCTCTAGTGTATTTGTTTACTCGAGAGATGCGATCTCGATATCTGTAACTAAAGGCAATGCGCTCGTGCTTGTTTGGAGAAGTAAAATTTGCCTAAGTCAAGGAACGTCAATGCTGGCTTTCTAAAATATGGACACCCGCCTTTGTTGACCCAGTTTTGCATTACTAAGACAGTTACTGGGCGACTAGTTTACTTTGAGTTCACCTGCTACTTGTCTTTGCAACTAAATAAACTGTGGAAATTGCACCCTTTCAAATTTGTAATCATTGTGCTGTTGTTTACCTAGCCTGGACACAGTCTACAGTCTAGATCAACAAAACCGCATTTAAAAGTTTAGTTCTGAGCAGATGTATCGAAACGTTAAATTTTGTGAACGGAGTTAGGAAGGTTTAAAGCTATCTCAGACGAAGGGCTGACGCTCTAAATGTCAACTTTAGAAACTTTATACGGAGATCAGTTTACATTACCAGCTCAGTTGATAAAACAAAAGTATCTGAAAAAAAGAGAGCGTTTTATTCGCTTCAACCAGCCTTTCTTGCCTGGGGACGTCGAAGTTCTTAAAACTAGGGCCTGAGCAGTTAGACTTGGTGTGAATATACATGTTGCGACAGTAGCTTTTAAGGGGATTAGCCCCTACTAGAAGAAAAACAAAAGAGAGAGAGAGGAGCGCCTGTATCTTGAACTTCTGTATGCCTTCATTGTAGTTCAACTGGTATTTTGACTGTTTTCAGCCTACTTCTTAACTGATCTCTGAGCCGGCTAAGTTGTTGCTGACATTTTTTTGAAGTAACCTTCCAGAGAAGAACTGACGGGCGTTCATCAAACGATAATTAACCTATTAGGCTAGCGTGCTGCTTTTCACAGTAGTTCGCAACCGTACTACGCTTGCGTAAGAGGATGGTTAGCATATTGACTACGCACTGTCAAAATCTCTTTAGTGACAAATTTTCAATATCGTTTGTGGGTTGCCTCGTCAAAATAAACCAACGTCAGCAATATGAAAATTACTAGGTACGATTTTATTGAGAAATATTTAAGTTTAACAATAGTGCGTGTACAAAAATTCAAGGTAACTACGCGATTACAGTCTAAAACAAAAGCAGAGAGTGGATTTGCGGACACAAAGGACTACCTATTGTAACACATACCTTGCGGGATACTCGTTAGTATTCGCGTTCCACTAATGGAGTAACACCTTACAAGTTGTGAAATGATGACCACAATAGAAGTATTCTTTGTTAGGTACGCTGAAAAAAAGGCGAGTGATCATAGTACTTAAATTCTAGACTTTCCCACAAAGAAACACATTTTCCAGTACGAATTATCGAAAGACTAGTATTAGGTAAAAAAAAGTCAAGACTGAAACTAATCAAAAAGCTTCTTAATTAAAGCTATCTCCGGAAAAATCAAGTTGATATTAGCATATATATCAAGTCGATCATTGTCATTCAACTAAAGCGGAAACAAATTTCCCAGACAGCTGCAATTAAATGAGTGATCGCACGTACGTATATATACTTAAAAAACGAATCCCAAATTCAAATCATTGCCATTAACATTAAGTTTGTATGTACATTGTGTACACTTGTCGTCCACGATCGACTTATGCAACACGTGCCTATCAAAGGGATGAGCGATGTCTAAGTAAACTTGACGCTGAGTTCACAAAACAGAATACAAAATCGAATTTGATAAGTTCTAGCCCGTACATGAAATTGTATTCTCTGACAAAGTATAAGTAACTGGATGCCACGACCAGGAGTATCTTATTTTTCAAATGAACTGATAACAAAACTGATATAAGTCCCGTGGTATAAAACTGATATAATTTGAGCTGACTTGAGCAGATGTGATTTAACACGTGGCTTCTCCATTGATATACTCTTGACAATAACATTCATCATACATGAACCATCAAACAAGTAATACGAAACTGTCAAACTTATTTCACCTAGAACCAAGTTTTCGTAACTACTGATTTATAAGAAAATCTCAGGGAGCAGCAACCAGAAGGGGAGAACTGATAATCAGATCTTGGGAATTTTAAAAAGGGTTAAAGTGATCCCTTAGTATTGCAATGGCACCAAATTCACATAATCGGGTGAATAATCGCGCGCGCATTCCAAGAACTCTCGAACGAGTCCGGTGACCTATAATTTTTATTACACAATTTTGGCGTACAAATTATCCCCTTTAAATAGGAGAAATTAAGAGTAAATAAATCGAAGGGAAAAAAGATATAGCTAAAAGCGTGCAAAAAAGCCCGTTACTCGAGGACGCAAATTATTGCGTTGAAAGCAACCACTCGAGGAACGTTTCAAGTCGATGTCGTTTAAAATTGCTTGATTTTCCACAGATTATATATCAAATTGTCCATGGTCTTGAGACGTTCTACTTATCAAGTTGTTTTTCAAGTGTTATTTCAAAAACCTTTTCTTCCAGTTGCCACAAAATATACCGTAAACCGACGAAATGACGCGCGTGATAAGTGCCAGTACAAGGACAGGGGCAAGTTTGGCTTGTGGTATTTCTTAAGAAAGCACAGTGACCCATCTCTTTATGTGCATTTTTGTAAACAGACTTTGGAAGGGAACATTTAAGAAAAGTTCAAAAAAACTTCTTCCATGATTTTTTTTTTGTCGATGAATCACCTTAATCTACACATGTGTTTAGAAAGTTCATTCAGTACATCCTCCTTTTCCCTGTATTTATCAATAAGACATAAACGTTATAGGAAATGTTGTTGTTCATCGTGGTTTTGTAGTTAAATGAACCTTAAGTTGTTTGTCTCACGTTGTAGAGTCAGTATATCACGGGACTCCAGCCTGCAAGGCTGGCGTCTTATCAGAGCGTCTTAACGTTACAAGCTTGCTCGCTATTTTATTCAACCGACCATTTTGTATTTAGTTGAAGTGGACAGTAGAGGAGGGGGTGGGGGAAAATTTAACGATAATCAGTTATTGCCTCACTCCTCCACTCTCCTTTGTTTGACCGTCAATCACCCCTTTGGTACAAATTTATTTCTAGCTCTTCCGCTGCCGTAAGAATCAAAGATGGCAGCTATGATTTTCACCAAGAGAATACTATATAATCGCACGCCAAAATTATGGCTGCTCTGCAAGCTGGCCTGACTCTACATCTAAGACAAAAGATTCATTAACGTTCATTTATATCACATAAACTGAGTTTTGTTTGTCCAATCTTGCATAATCCTGATTTGGTGCCAATTCGGCCCATTTGTGACACTGCTAGCTAAATATTGATAGTATAGTATGTCATTGGTTGATTGTTAATATGAAATTCTGTATTTACCCTTTTAAACTCCAGAGGGTAACTAGCATCTAGTTGCTCTTTACATTAGCACTACTAACTCAAAAACGAAGGTTACGAGAAAACAGGAAACTTGACTACCCAGTCAAGAAGCTCTTCACGGTTAGGCAAATTCTTCCCGTAACTACCATAGGAAACGTTTAGAAAGCCGTATGGAGAATAAACACACTTATGTTAGGGTGTAGTATAGAGAGTGAATTCCAGCCTTTTCTATTAGAGTAATTTTGGTTTCTCAACTGAGTTTTATCAACTTCGATCCGACGAAGGCCTAAGGCTCGAAACGTCAGCCTTGAAACTCTTTACGGTGGCCAATGTACTTTATCATCTCAGTGGATAAAACCAGAATTATATCTTGTTACCCCCATCTATACAGCACCACAGTTTCTTCAGAAAATTATCCCCTTTATACACTTTTCTATAAAAGTTGGGTAAAAATGTCGTCGCTAATTTATGAAAAGTATTGAACATATTCGTGAGGCTAGGCCATGGTGATATAGGTGGTTCAACTTGATTTGCTTATTATTATTATTATTTTTTTGTTGTTGTTGTTCTTCTGGTTTGTTTATTTTCTTTTAAAAAATCATGTTAACTTAAAATGAGACAGAGTTTGATGGACGACGGTGGGGTTTTCGGACCCTGATCCTGGTGGTATTGTTGAACAATCGAGCAAAAGTTTCTTTTTTTTAGCTAACAGTCATTTAATTTCTTTTATTCTCATGTATGATTCAGAGGTGATACGCATGCTGTAAGGAGAAATTAAATAGCAGTCACTCTTAGTGGTTTAAAGTTAAACTATTCAATGTTTTTTTGTTTTTGTTTTTTTTTTTTGGGAACGTGTGATAACTAATTCAGTAACTCGTAGGGTAAAGTCCTTCAAGGGTGGTCAACCTTTCAACCCCACAAGTGTCTTGATATCGATGAATACAGTTTTCTCACGGAAAGAATGTCTTTAATTTTTTTTTATTCATTTGCACTGTTTTTTTGTTTTTTTGTTTTTTTGTTTTTTTGTTTTTTTGTTTTTTTTGTTTTAAATATAATTCAGTTCTCTGATAATCTTGAAGAGCGACGAAAGCTCGAACACTTGTTTTCTCTATTCGTTTTTAATATTTATAATTCGGCCTAACCGAAAACTATTTGTACTTCTCTTCTGTTTTGTTGACTTTTATATTTACAGTTTAGGGTCTCGCCAGGGTATTTCGACCAATCTGTCTTTAATTGAAAGTAAAACCCTGGAGGTAAAAAAAGGTGTATGAGTTTATTATTCGCCTCTCAAAACATTTCGAAATGCTAGTGGAATAATGATAAGTCGCTTCGAAGTTCCGTTAAAAACTACAGTCATTGCGTCCTTTAGATGTTGAGATATACCAATATTGATTTAATGCTTGTGAAACAGGAAACTTTTGAATGCCGGAACAATGCAGAACAAAGCAAGCTGACTGCGCTGAATAACAAAAGCAATAACGCGTTTAAGACAACTGCACTTTTGTTTTGCGCAAAAGCGGAAAACGTACAAATTAAAGAATTTGCATGTGCGTTTGCCATGGTCCTCTGAGCTGTACTGTACATATATTCAAAAAAAGTAAAGAAAGAAAAGAAATTGATGAAACCACTAAAACAATACGAAAAACTTTTGAAAAATGATAATGCGAGCGAAAATGTGATATTTGTTTAAAACAGCAAGGTTTCAATCGCCGAATCATTTAAGCTTGAGAGGAAAATAAAGGTTCCATACAGTTCGTCTTCCAGCGTGGTTAACTATTTTGAAAATCGTATTACCTCCATTCAAAATTGATCTTAGCAGGCTCGATTTCTTCAGCTCCTCTCAACTGAAGTAAACAGGTAAACGAAAGAAAATGTGTCTGCTCTGTGACTTTTTGTGAGATCTGAGTGTGTGCAAACTCTAAGGACATTAGCTGTATAAAATCGGTACACTGGTAAAAGGTTCTAAGAAAATTTTAAAATCTCAACTTTGTTGTGACGAACTAAAGCTTTCATAGTAGGAAAAGTGCTGTGGAAAATTTCACAATGAGCACGAATAATATAGAAAAATACAAATTTTCATCAATTTTATTACCAACAAGGTCTTGGCCGTTAGTGCTAAGTACGACATTATTTCAAGTATTTTCTTTGTTTTGGTCTTTGTGTGTGCGTGTGTGTGTGTGTGTGTGTGTGTGTGTGTGTGTGTGTGTGTGTGCGTGTGTGTGTGTGTTTGTGTGCGCGCGCGTGTCAAATTATTGTTGAATGCTACAATATTGCACCAATATCGTCAAACGCCTTGACAACGAAGGACCTAAACAGTTGATCTGGCACCATTTGATAGGTTGGCAGCCGCGACTCTTGTTGGCGGGAAAATTTGCCCTAGGGTGACGTTGACAAACCGACCACAACCATCTTGTCGAAATTTTCAGGTTTTGTCTGAAGCAAGTTGTCACTGAAGCGTTTTTCCTCTTTTTATATCTTGTCGAAATCGGAATACAAGTTGACGGTCTTGTTTGAAGGCTTTTGAACATCTTACTGAATGCAACTGTGGTAGATTTTGGCTATTCTGGTAAGGTCTACGGAATAATTTTCTATGATTTCGCTGCCGCTTCAGCCATTTATACTTAGCTTGGCTCCAATGCGAGTCAATTTTGTAGGAAAAACTGAAATCCTTTTGTTCCGATTATCTTACACAAAGCCTTATCTCAAGGGGAAATATTTTGAAGGAGAATTATTGTATTGCTATTGTTTGCCAAAGCGTTAGTCGCAAATTTCGCTACAAAGTCATTATTTACATGGAGGTTTACGCACTGTGTTTAGAAGAATTGTGCTTAAACTATTCGCTTTTAGAGTCGCAGCTTTCCCTTTTCTTCTCCTTTTTACCCTTAATTTGCATGTAAATGTTTTCAACTGACAGTTTTATTTTATTGAAAGGACTTCAAGTTATTTTATTGCATGAAAGAAGCGAGTGAAATTCACGATCTGTGTCGAAATGTCTGGTCGTTGCGTAGCTCAATTCCGTCTGTTTGTGTAAGGATTACGTCATTGTTCGGTTATAAGTAAAACGAAACAGGTGCCCTTATGAAAATGTATATTAAAGGTGTATATGTCAGATATGTTTTTTTTTGTGTGTATGAGTTTAATTGTTGAAGCTTTTGCGTGGAAATTTGCATGGTAAGGTTCTAAATATGCGAGCTTCTCACCTGCTGCACTTATAACACTGTTTCCTTCTCGCTTTCTTTGATCGAGGTTTAAACTTCAAATTTAAAGTGTGTTTTAATTGATATTTTCATTCTTTTCCAAGTCATTCAAGTTTGGCCGTGGAAATGGCAGATATTCGAGATCCTAGTTGGTCTTTCAAAGCATACACAATCCCACGGAAAGAAAGAAGGCCTTCAGAAGGTATTATTTTTTGTCGTACCCAAATTGAGAATTTTATTGAATTGATGATTGACATCGCTTTCCCGTGGGTTCTCCACCGTAGACAAAATATTTATCAGCTAATACTTCAGTATCTTACCTTAACATAAGGCCGGTCTCGTGAATGTGAAGAAAAGTAGGTTTACTGATTCGGTTTAACTTGACTGAGTAAAACTGAAATGTTGGTCTCCTATATTGAAGTTTTACTATTTTTTATATCTCTAAAATGACATCTTAAACATAGCTGTGTGATGTTTTGTTTTTCTAATGTTGTTGTAGTCAGTCACAAAACAGTAGAATCTGAAAATGTACGTGCTTGGCACCAAAAATAAATTCGAAATTAAATGCCAAGAAAATCTAACTTGTTATGGAATATGGTTGAAAGTGAAAATGTCATTTAATTAAGTCTGGGAGAACTTGATATACGAGTTTCCTATTCCACTGTAGCTGAGCAGTTTCATATTTGAAGACAACACGAAAACCGTACCCCCTATAAACCGACCGTTGAAACACTAAGGTGACTTAAATCCGTCTGCTTGTTGGTTTTTTTTTTGATAAAATAGTTATATTATTACTCCATCTCATTTCTTATGAAAACATTTAGATGGTCGGAATTTAGTTGGTACCTTTTCAAGTTTCTTTTTTTATTGATCTTTTATTTTGTAAGAATTCTGGATATTCTTGAAGAAAAAGCGCTGATTTAACGTTTACAGCTCATGAACATGTAGCTGACAACGTTTCGATAATGTCAATGTGATTCCAGTAATATTTAATTTGAATTCCGACCATTCACCCGGTGTACATTTCAATTTCTACCTCCACTGGCAAAATATCCAAATATTAAAAAACATCCATACAAACGAGGTATTTTCATGCGTGACTAACCAGTGAAGTTCCTAAATACTGAACTCCCTTTCATACAAACAAAAATTTCGAGCTAACTGGCTTGTTTTATCACCAAAGCATAATTTTAATCTCCATGACGTGGTTAAGTGAGGCATCGAACGCACGCTCATGAATACTTGTAATTGATTAAAAGTTTACTTAACGTCTCAATTTCTCTGAGGGCCCACCTGCAAAAGTCGTGACTTGTGGTAGATTAGAGCAACAATATGCTAAATAGATGTTAGTAGCGCTCACAGCTTTTCAACCCTGTCCTTACTTTAGATTAAAAAACAATTCCGTGTTTATGTAAATTTACTCCAGAGAGAACCAGCGACAAATTATGTTTACTTTTCCAGATGAGGCCTGTCTCTGCAGAATTAGTGGGCCAATGAAATTTTTGCCGTTTAATTTGTTTTGTGTTTGCTAAGAAAGAAATGTGAATAAATGAATGAATAAATATTAAGAAAAAAGAAGCTTTCGACGGGTTTTCGACTTTGCAAAAAATCATGAGTTCTCAGTAAGCATTAGTAATTCTGCGCGCATGCTCTGTCTGTATAGGTAATCACATGATATTGAGGGAAATTTGAAACAAACAGATGCGAGTACTTTTTTCTCTTTTTTCAAATATCAACAAATTACTCGAACCCTTAGGGCGAGTGAATTCTTGAATGTTTGAAAAAATACGAGTGCTTGTTTACACCAAATTGCACGTGATTGACTTACAAGTGGAATATTAAGCAGAGGCAAAATTCACGAATCGCGTGTAAATGTTCTGTTACTTAAACCCTGCAAATGTCAATTAACGTTCGGTCAAAGCAACAGCGCCAACTCAAAACAAAAACCACGTGAAGAATGTTTTGATTTCTTTGTTTTTAGAAGTTTTAAGCCACATAGAAGCTCTAAGTCCTGTTTAACAATTTATTACCTTTTTATGCACCAGATTAATTTTTTCTGCTCTGTACGATCTCTTTAATTCTTTGTGCTGCTTGAAAACTGCATTTTTCTAAGCCGATTAGAATGAAGGAATTAAGATTAGTTAGAGGGCCTTTCGATCAAGTGTCGTAAGCCAAATTGATAACGACAGCCAATCTTAGCATCTTACCAAGCCAATAAAAGGTCAGAGCTAAAAACAAAATAGCTTTATAACCAAACAAACTGTCTAGACAGTGATGAAGTCGTGGTTAGTTTTAATTCTCTTATTGATTTACGGAGAACTGAGTTTGGCCGAGTTATCTTGGAAAAAAGACAGAACGAAGTGAAGCAAAACCATTTCAATTCCGAATCGGTTCCAAAGTGAACTCAAGCTAATTTTGTTTCAGACTGTCAATACGTTTTACCAGTGAACTCCCGAGAGGCAAAAGAAATCGAACAAAGTATCAAGCGGCTAACATGGGACACTAACGACCTCGTCGATCGAGTTGTCAGCATCTCTTACATAAAGAAGGTAGACAATCTAGTCTTAGAGCGAGAATATCATGAAAAAAGAGCGTCAATGCGGGACGAGGGAAGATTACCCAAGGAGCTCTCGCAGCAGTTAGCGTTCTGTGTTGAGACAGAAGATTGTCGTGTTAGGGATATTTGTCGGATAGGTTTGGTTTGCGATGGTGTCGACCACACCCTTGGCGATGGATACATGGGTGTGACCGTGTGGAGGTGTCCGGACTTGTGTCTCAGAGCGTTTAGGTGGCCCACTTCTGGAACTGCGTACCTAATGGTATTTAAGGTAGGTGTGTACATTACCATCTAAGGAGTAGGGCACGAAAATCCAGCAAAGATCTGATGTGCAGGAGTGAAAACAGAAATGGGAAACTACCTTGTGCTCTTAAAGCACGTAAGGTCCATTAGGTCTTTTTGCTTCTTGCCAATTATTTCTCGCTAAAGGAGAACAAAAATGAAAGAGAAATGCTATGCACGTTCTTTCTTCTCCAAACTGAACTCTTGGGTAATTTTGAAGGGTTTAGAGGACGTGAAAAAAAGTAGAATCTGAACTATTCAGCTAAACTTCAGTTAAACAAACTGATTATTTACGAGCCAATGGTCGATTCAGTTATCCTTTTTCCTCCACGATTTATCCAGACATATGTCAGTAGTTTGGCAAACATTGTTAAATGGAGAGGGGCAGTGACTGAAAACATGGTGACGGTGATCACATTACGTTAAAAAATAATAGTGATGATAACGAAGTTATGAGGATGACGAGATTTTTGGCGACGACATAGGTTAAGACTAGTGCATAGCTTCAAAACCAAGCCGCGACAACATCATTTGTATTCGTTTTTTCGCCGCAAGAGTTCCCACAGATTGAATTTTTGCAACTTGTTTCGCGCAAAAATACCATCGCCTCATAAGCACAAATATCTTCGAAACATTCTCTGTGTTCCACAAAGCGAATATTTGCTTTGAGTTTTCTTCCCGTCGTGTTGCTACAAGTGTAGTGACAACTACAAGCAATCGTGGTACTTGTGACTAAAATTAACCCTCTCATTTTATTTCACCTCAGATTGTAAAAGGCCGCGTGAAGTTCGTATCAGCAAAGTTATCTCCTGAAGGTGACACGTTAGAGCCCTCTCCGAACTATGACTGCCACGTGTCAAGAAACACAGCTTGTTCCTCTGTGACAGACTTGACCGCACTCATGCGAAGCACTCAGGTATTTTAGCCCTTACAAACCACCGCGATGAAGATTATATGATAATAAATGTTTGTGCAGATTACGGAAATAAGTTGAGTGCATGTTTAAGTATGTAGAACTGAGCGTTGCTTTAAGGATGTTAGTTAAGGAGAAACTCTCTGTGTCACCGTGGTCCTCTTCTAACTGCTTGATAAAGAAATCTGTATGACTGGGTATGTACACAAAAGCAGGGCACCATCACTTGCTTTTCTGTTACCTTCGTTATAAAATCGCGTTGAAGTTAACAACTCCGCCGATATGGAGATTGAAGAATCCTCATTTAGTGCCGTCAGTAAACGTACTGTTTCGCTTTATTTCGATCCGTAATTAGTCTTGACAACTCCTGCTATCCTCTCGCGGTATTCGAAGCTAAAATTACGACATTGTCGCTCCTATACTCTCTCATGGCTCAAGAAGATCCCTTGACTTTGATTGCAGTCGTTACGTGCTCCTGGTATCATTTCTTTTGTTATCCTCATTATTCCTTAAGGTAACCTTGGTATTGGTTTCACGAAGCTCAATCGAAATATGCTTCCATGTCGATTATACCATTATATTTCTAGTATTACCTCTATGAATATGATGACGAAGGACTACCGTCGAAGCGCCCGCGACACTGCCTCCCGTTTGCCGTCATTGCTCTACACAGAAGCGAGGAAATGGCTAGCCTATTAAAATCACCTGTCTGTTTAGAGAATGTAGCTAGCGCTGTTAAAGATTCTACACTACCAATTGAGGTAGGGACGCTCAATTCCCATGTTAATTGTTCTTCAATAGTGGAGGTTTGAGGTTTGCGTTTTGAGTCCATTTATTTTTGTTTTTTTATTTTGCCTTTTCTGTATGCTTTTGTTTATTTATTTTATTACTGCCTTATGCTATCGATGTGTTTTGCAGGCTATTTATACTTGGTCGTCAAAGTGTTACATTCCATTTAAAAAATCGCTTTTGAAATCGGCCTTCCTACTAAAAATGTCGGTTTTTTCGTCATTTTCAAAGGCTCAGGAATAGTCCTTATACTTTCTCAAACTTCCTATTTTTTAAGCTTAAATTAATGATAAACCCTTGCTCTTCAAAAACCTGCTCTTGGGCTCCTCGCTTATTGCTTTTAGCTATTGGGAAAGCGAGTTTTATCAACGCTGCTTCGCTAGTGTCGGTCCTTTCTTCTCTTATTTTGGGCTTTTCAAGGCGCGCCGGGTTGCATTCAAATATCCCGCTTCAGTGCTCATGAATAATTGATGATGTCCAGGCATTCTGTGCCATGCATTTTCTTTTTTTTTTCTATTAACCTTATTAGGATTGCACTAGTAAATTTAATAGGTATTTGCGTAGATTATGAACCGTAATTTTACACCATAGGATCTCACCCCGTTTTTTAATGAGGAAGACGGCATTCTTGCGTGGAGAGGCCTTGTAACATGTAAGGACAAAAAACTCGGATGCGTATCACTGCTAGCGGGACATAAATTGGGAATCAACTTTTGGTGAGTGAGCCCTGTAGCCTTGAAAAATGATGAATTATCTTAAGTTTTCTCCTTTTTTCCGTTTTGTTTTACCTTTTCTTGTTATTTTTTGTTGTTGTTGTTGTTGTTGTTTTTTTTTCGACGGAGTTTCCCTTTGACTCAACTTAAACGTCAGCTGGTGTTGTGAGCGCCCTCAAACATTTTCCTCGGTTTTCTCGTGATTTTCGCACTTCGGGGTTTGTTTAAATTCGGTTACTTTGCATTAGTTAAAGAGCTTCCTTTTCCATCGCAGGAAATCGTATCTGGATGTCTCCACAAAAATTCTTTTTAAACAGTTAGGTGCGTTGCTGCCAGGGGACGTGAAAAGTGCATGGAGATCGCCTCGTAAGTTTTCAAATTATTCAAATCTAGTTCTTAGTACCTAGCCTCTCTGGCGAAGGGTTTATCAAAGCTACATCACGGTATTTTAATTCATCCTGTTTACCATCGTGGTATCTGAGTTCTATGGTCCTAGCTGCATAAGAATTAGTATCCTTAAAAATATGATTTGAGTGGAGAATTAAGTGTGGGGTGTATATGACATTAACAAACAACAACAACTAAAGGAAAGCCAAGCCGCGTTAAAAGACCACATTAGCACTTACTGTACATCGCACAAAGATGTCCAGCATTATGCCAGCAGTTATGTGACCTTGGTCACACACAGCGCCGCATAGTGCAGTTTGTTTTGCTCCAGATCAATATATATTGGCTTAACCAGGTTTTTCCGGGGCAAAACACTGGCAACCCTTTACCTTTTGGTAGAATACATGTAAAATTAGATGAGTCTTCCTATCCTGATGTGGTGCATGATAAATAGAAAGGAAGCTGGGTGTAGGAGTTGTTTACTTCGATTCACGGTAATTAGGTTAAGCTATACCACCTACTACAATCCTATTTTGCTTTTTCTCCTTAAAATGTTAAAGATTTTCTACTTACCAAAATGGGAAGTGTGGGCAAAACTAACCACATTTCACATTTTGATTTGCACAAAATCTTCATAGTTGATTACAGGAACTATGTGCTTAGTCTTTGCACGATGAGGGTGGCATCTAGGCAGCAAAGTGAAACATTCACCAGCTTTACAAGACACCTGGCCATTAAAGCCAAGGCGGTGAGTTTTTTGTCAGATAGAAGTAAAATTTAAGCGTTCAGAAAAGGGGTCACGGGAACTAACGTATGTGCCATCTCAACCCAAAACTGAAAACATCGCCAAGAAATATATGCGGTCAAGCGCTCACAATGAGTCAGCGGTCAACATAACATTAGCTTACAAAATGGCGTCATATTTTACATTGGAACTGTATGGAAAAGACAGAAATCTCGAGAAAACAGACATGTAATAAACGGAGCTCATTTGCCCGACCAGTATGCCATTACATGAAACAATGTGGTCTCATTGTTTGAAAAAATCTGGTTGTAATTTTTACGTTACACCTGTCCTTTCTACAACCCATATAAACGAGGCTGAACCGCGCGTAATCCCTCGTGTTTCCTGAAAAATCCCTGAAACACCCAGTAATCACACACTCATAACTATGCGTTAGTTACATGTATTTCATTTGCCGGACCGGATCTACATAGTCTAATTATTTCCCATGTGTACACCGAAATATCAAGCGGAAAAAGAAAAGTTCACCTTTCTCTTTTTCCATCAAAAACTCTTGAAAGTAGCTCAGCTCCGCTTCCATCCTCCATCTGACGTGAACCCCTCCGCTGCGCGAGCGATGTGAATCCTAAACTATTTTCTTATGCCTGAAAGATCAGGGAAGGTAAACATGTCTGGTACCAAAATTTGCCTTAAAAATTCATTTGTCGGATCCCGCAGTTTGGTTTGGAACGGATGCGAAGGAGTTCATTTGGCCAGCAGCTAAACCTTTCAACATTTTATTTCCGGTGAAATGCTGCGGAAAAATCTACTGAACAAGTGTAGCGTTTTGCAATTTTATTCATCACTTTCCGCCAAAATCAAATATAAATTGATTTGTTTTACCATCTTATTGGTTATGATTTGAAAGGGGTTTGTGATGTCACATGTTCTTTATAAGTTGGATGTCGAGAAATTGAAGCGGTTAAACATAGTTCAGTTAGACTAGGTACGAACTAAGTCGCCGGAGTGAAAAAGCTCTCAGTTTGTGACATCAGCTTATCATTTGACAACGTCCTTCTTTTGCGCCTGGAAGAAAACAGATCCTATTTTACGATGATAACTTAGTCTCAGTTTTCTCCCAACAGGCTGGCGTTTTGTGCATTGATCCTTCCACGACAATGTTCCTCGTTCCATCGGGAAAACTGGCTGTACGTCTTGGTAAGAGTTTCCTTGGAGTAAGATGTAAGCGTGTGATCTATTCTACACTTGGCCTATCTAAAACACTCCTATTACAATGCCAAGCGATTGCGTGACGACGCTTGTACACTGATTATGAAGCACTTCTATTTTCGTATCGATTCATTTATTTATTTGTTTGTTTATTAACTTCTCCACTACAAAGTATGGCAGGGGAACCGCAACAGTGGGTAGCCAATTACTGCGGGACCTGTGCAAGTTGTTTTTTCCATTGCTAACAGTAAACGCTCTCTTCATTGTAGGATTTTGCGCAGTAGCGGAGCCACTTAGGATGTTTTGCATCGTGTGCCGTCGTCAATCCCCGTTTCCACCATCCGTCTGTCCGCTCACTCCCCCAACAGTCAGCCGCTCCGCCCTGTCATCACCAAGTACTCCTGTTTGGCCTCCTGTCTCCATTTTAAGACCGGCATCTTTAGATTTTAACGTACGACACAAATCAAAAATTGTAGTATCCTCGCCGAGCAATAGTCTTAGACACTCGCATCCTCGTCACATCGCTAAGCGATCCTTGTCATTTTCACACAGTCCCGTTAGGAATGACAGCAAGAGTCTGCAACGAACGTCGAGGAGTGCCAGTTCTTCTGGTACTGTCGCTTTTCAGGGAGACATCGCAATGGACTCCACAATGTCATCAGACTTTTCTAACGATAATGTCATGTCCACGACTGAAGAAGATTGTTTGAAGAATCAATCGCGTATGCCAGATGCCGATTCAAAGGGGAATGAAATAAACTCAGCCAATTCTCTGAAAGGGCGCTCTTGTAATAGTCTAGACGTAGAGCATCTTGAGAGTAATCCAGAGTTTTCAACGGTCTGTTGTGCATCCTTTGATACCGTGAAAAGCTCTAAGCCTAAGTTAGCTGTATTAAACCTTTCTCGTTTAAAGACTTTGAGAAGGCTTCGTAATGTTTCGACGAATGCTCAAAATGGTAATTCAGAGTCAATAATCCAGTCAAACGGTTCGACAAATAGTAAATTCTCAAGAACACCATATGAACGGCCCCACACACCAACAACAAGTACAAATTTCTTTCCTTTTTGGCCTGACTCACCGCTGGTGTTATTTCCCGATCGGGAAAGGATTCCATTTCTCTCTGATACACCTGTGAAAACAATTCAAGCCGAGGATACAAAAGAAGCGATTTCGGAGAGTCCTAGAGAGGATTTTAGAACCGATCTGTCAAAGCCAGGTGGTGAATCATTTAAAGCAGCATTAGGAGGTCAGACGCGAGGTGAAAAAGCTGATTCCAATTCGACAACTTCAGTGGAAAGGCCTTTTAATTCTTTGGAAGGCGAATATCGTAATAGCTCAAGCTTTTGTGTGAAGAATTGGAACTTTAACTCGTCATACCTGAATGACAAAGCCATCTTGCACACCTTGAGAAAAGCAGCATCCCGAGAAGGATTCTTAAAACTCCAGAGATCAACGCACGTTGAAACCTCGGATTTCTGTAATATCGAGGCCTTCCCTCAGTTTGTCAACTTGGAAGATGTGAACGACTTGAAGAAAAGAGAAACCCGTGCAGAAATGCCGCATCCCCACGATGATAATCAGGCTATTCAGCCAACGGAAGTAGACCTCAGGTGCTCTTCTAATGAAGAGCCCACGGAGAATGCATGTAAAGGAACCAAGAGTACAGAGATCCCTCAGGTGCACGATGATCTTCATGCTATCAATGCAGATGTGCTCAAGTCTTCGCAGTTAGCACCTTACGATTCATCGTCAAGACAATCAAAGTACGTTGAGAATGCTGCTTATGGTAGCCCACTGCCTACTCAAAGCTTGAGATTACATAGAACTGTTAACGAACACGTGCCCAAAGCTTTCACAAGTTTTCTGAATCCAACTGGCGGAGCTGAGTGCACTTCAAAACTAATGATTACATCGACCTCAAAGAAACCGTCGTCTAACATCGTTGGTCAAAGGAGCCTTTGCCAAAAATTCACCAGAAATGAGAATCGTAAAGCAACTGAGAAGCAGTGTTGTGTGTTTGCCACTGACTTGGAACAACTATGTACCACGGTAGACTCCGAGAAAGGCACCAGGCAAAGTTCAACTGAATTATTAACTGAGGTAGTGGATAGTTTCGATGGTTTTGATACTAGTCTGTTGACGGCAAGGGAAAAGGATGCTTGTTTGGATGGAGTCATTTGTTTTGAAAGTGGTAATCCGGGAAAACATGAAATTCTCCAGGGAAGTGGTAAACGCGAGGAGGAAGTAATGGTAAAGAATCCCAAAAACAGTGCTGGAACGAAATTTTTAAATAGGAAACGGCCATACCTTTGTTTACCACAGCGATATTCGAAAAATATTGTGAGCGAAAATCTTGAACTGAATTCCGACTCGCCGTTGAAATCTCCTAAACTGTCGGTGGTCCAGTGCAAACAGCGGCAAAACTCCTTCACAGACACGCCTAACTATCCTGAACATTACGATTTGGGTGTTGTCAAAGAGAGAGGAAGTCAATGTGCCTCGATGACTCTATCGAGGTCTTCACGTCCTAACTGGACGGGAAAAGGTAATGAAGCGCCTAATGATGACGTAGGAATTGTAGTGTTAGAAGGTAACTCCTGCAGTAGAGGAAAGTGCGATGTTCAGCCTTTCAAAATGAATGAAAAGAGTGACTCTAAACCATCAGCCTTTAGATGCATGGTTAAAGAAAAGGTTGTAGATTTCCACGAAGATACGGGAGCACAACTAGGTGGTGTTATTGAAACATCTTTGCTTCATGACGGGGGATTACAAAAGGCTTCTAAAGGTCGGTCAAGTAATTTGAAAAAGGAAAGTTATTCCTCGCATGTTGAAGAAAATGGATGCGTTCGAGTTTGTGATGTAGATTCTGAACTTGACAAGCCGCATCACCCTACTGATATCTGGTCAGCGATTGACACTGAATTTGCAGAACCAGTCACAGTAATTTGCTCACCACCGAGTTCGGTAGAAACGTTCACTATGAGATTTCCAGGAAACGTCGCTACTGAAGACGACTTAGCTGGAGAATTCACCAAGGAAATTAGAACTACAGAAGAAGAAACTCTACTATTGGAAAAAAGATTGCAAGGGGTGTTTAGTGAGCCGTTAGTCGTGAATTGCTCCCATGTTGATTCGGAAATAGTTGGGTCGCCAGGAGTTAGATGTCCAAACAAAGGAGCCAGTTCAAAAGGAAATTTAGCATTGTCCGGTTCTGGAAGTATGGAGGCTTTTAAGCAGGTGGTCCCAGTGGCCTCCGTTTCTGAAACGGCGGATGAGGAACTACAAACGGGTCAATTACCGGAAATTTTTGGATCCTTTCTCGAGGCTTCTGAGATGTTTGTGGACTCGAGTCCGAAAGAACCCCACTTTACAGAGACTAATACGATACTTGGGCGATCAAACAAATGTTCAGAGCCAGCAGCGTCCCTGAGTATGAAACTGTCAAACGAAGAGATCACAATCCAATCAAAGAAATCAAGGGTATCTAACAGTCTGGCATCACCACGACAGAGAAATAATGAATCGTTAGGAACTTCTCTTAAGGGAGTAAACTGTCCATTTAAGGACCTTCACACTAAGTCGTGTTCTTTGATTAAAGCCGTAGACAACACTACATCCCAGACTACTGAGGGTCGTTGTAACGAGGTAAAGGTTAAGTTTGCGACAGAAACACAGCCATCAAGGAAGCGAAGGCAGGAGGCACAGGGAGGAAGAGAAATGAAAACTAAAAGTCGACAAGGAAAATTTGTATGTATAGCTCAATGGAAAGGGAAAGAGGAAGTTGAAACAGAAAATTGCCAAGATAAATCAACATGTTCAGCACGTTCTCAGGGAGATGACACACCTCATAGAAACGACTTAGCTTCTCAAGGAACAGTCAATTGTATTAGTAACCTGCCTTGCTTTAGGGAATTCGAAGGGCAAAGAAAAGAACAACAAACTGACGACTCGATGAAGCGATTGCCATCCAAGCAAGCGCAGAACAGTGGGATACACGCAACGAATGCAGACGAAACAGTGGATTTGATACATGGAGGAAATGCATGCGTAACATTAATACACAAGGCCAGGATAGAAGCGAAAAACACGGCAGAGGAGGGGAAGAAGAAATCTGTAACCTTTGTTTCAACTCCGATCAAGAAAAGACGGGATAAAGATTTGATTAAGGAAAAAAGGGAACAAAGATCAAATTTCAACTGTTCATCAGGTCACCTACACGTAAAAAAAGAGAGGCTTCCTGTAAACTTAGAAGATAAAGTACGGTCAAGCAAGAATGAGTCACCTAAGGCTAAAGTGGTAATAGGGCAAAAACCAGTGACCCCTAACCGTATGCAACAAGAAGCGTCCCCGAAGAACCCAATCGCAAATGACCTGAAGAACTCACCTTTGAGTGATAACAAACAGCTAACATTTACTTTAGATACAGTAAAAACATGTGGATTTAATAGTCCAAAAACAGGGAGAAGTGGCAGCCAGACCGTACACAGTGGAGAAAAGAGCGCCTCAAACCCCGTAGGAACAAGAGATATCAGTTTGAAGTCTGCTGAGCGGAATGCTTTTACGGCGAAGCATCTAAAACAGGATAAGATCACTAAGCCTACAGAATTATTGAATTCTACCTTAAGTCACCTGAACTTCTCAAAAAAGCTTGAAATCAATGTGCAACTTGATACGAACAAGGATTGTTGTTCTGACAAAAGACGTAACAAGGATCTCCATGGTAGGATTGAGTCCTTAGGAGACATCAACGATGTCGACAGAGATATTCTCGCCTACAACAGGACAATAACTGGGAAGAAGAAAATCGTACCGGAGTTAGAAAAGGCCTCCAAACAAAGGAAATCGAGCCGCAGACCACCATTAAGTTACACTGGAGGATGCCAGGATCTTGAATCAAAAGCTCCCGATAAGGTTTTTGTACCAATCTTCTCGGAAGACAATCGTCTTATCGGACATTACACCGAAAGAAGTCATCGCGACCATAACCGAGAACTGGATAAAAATGATGCTCTTATGAATCATGCTGACCATGCGTACCCTTATCCACGTAGGGTTCCACCAATACAACCTGTACATTCCTCCTTCCAAAACAGGGAGATCAAAGTTCTGCCTCAATTTATGCCAGACGCGTCGAACCAGTACCCACAGAGAGGCATTACAAACCCGACCAGATTTCAATTTGTTTACCCCAGATTTCCAAACTATAGTAGACCTGCGTTTGTTCGTGGTATGTACCAGGCGCACCCCTTGTTATTTCCAGCTCCTACATTGTCAGGCCCCTGGTCGTCCCCAGGAAATGCGTATCAAGTACGTAACACCCCGATTCGTCCAAGATGAGAAGGGGGAAGCACCAGTTGCAGGCGTGTCAAAGAATTCAAGGAACTAGAGTTATGGTTGTATACCAAGTGAAAGTGGAGAGTTTGAGTTTTGCATATGATGGGATTTTTTCTGAGAAGAATAGCAACCTATAGCACTTGTTCCTTCTGCTACAATGGTGAACTTTCAAAAAGTTAAAATTTATGGAATTTTATACCGTATTGTTTCTAATAGAATTACAACCTTGAGCTCTTTGAACATAAAAGGAATTGCGAAGAGGAAAGACATTTCTCTTTAGAGATTCACTAAATATCGATCTCTTATAGGGACAAAAAATAAATGTTGGGAAGAAAAAAACACGTAAGTATTGTGCAAGTCATGTAAAATACACATTCGTGGAAATGACGAACGGGGCAGTATTGTTTACTTTTTTTCTTTGTAACTTTCAGAGTCGCTTTCTGTTGGATTACATTCCTTAGTATTCCTCCACATTGAGTATCAAGTAATTCCAGTCAATGTATTTCTCATGTAAAACTGTTTGAAATTTTAATATGGAGTGGAAGCTCATCGTGATGAAAGTTTTGTTACCTTTACACTCTTTCCGCGATTTTGTCCTTGTTGGTTTCTTTAAAAAAAACTTTTCGCAGTTGGCGCCTTTGTGGGCGTTGGATGAAGGGTTTGAAGGCGGAGGAGCCGCGAAAACTAATGCTGTCGCTAAGCGTGTTTGCCCCTGAATTGAAGCAGGATGTTCCTCAGTCTCCTCGTCTTTATTCCCTTAACGGTTTCACTGGACACAAAGTCACCACTTGTGAAAGCTTAGTAAAAAGTTGTCGCTTTTTCGATTATAAAAAAGGAAGTAGTTCTGAAAAAAGTATACTTTATTATTGCGTGATTAAAAAAAAACACATAGCAGAGTTTATGTTTTGTTTAGTTTTGTTGTCTATGCCATTTCTAGCTGTTTTCAGAAGCTTCCAAGATAGAAGAGAGGATTATACGTTCGGCCTAATTGCCGCACGAAAATAAAGCATTAAGGTTATCCAAATATGTAATGCGTAGAGGATCCTGTATGGAAATAGATTACGGGATTTAAAATGTAACTCAGTTAATACGGGGATTTATTTGGGAGGTAACAATTCTTTTCGAAGACTCCCATACACTCCAAATTTTCCAGAAGAAGCCTGATTCGACCTTATTGAGTTCCATACACAAAGGATATTTTTACATATTCTAGGCCGCCTGTGGGTACATTTTAAAAGATATCAGAGAAGTTTCATATCGACCTGATTGAAGTATCGAACTTCCTTGGCGAGTGATTATGCTTGCTTCTAAAAAGACTAATTAGGTAAATCAGATTAATGTTGTCGAGGAAGTTGACCATTTTCTTAAGCGTTGATTCTGCTCTCACTGTCTATATCTGTCATCAAGCTTTACTGATAAACACTGTTACGGTATGTATGATGCGCGATCCTCGCAGTAGATAGCGCTATCTATGCAATAGCGAAAAATCAGACCTGAAAAAAATATATGAACTTCATATATTCATTGTAACTGTTAGGTATACAAGGTAGCACTCATAGTGCACTTCTATCACAATATAATTTGGATATATCAACAAAGTTGAAGTGGTAAATTGGCCACCGCAACGATTACAAAAGCTGACGTTTCGAGCGTTAGCCCTTCGTCGGAGCGAATAGGGGAATTGTGGGTTTTGTGTGCTTTTAAAGGCAGAGAATGGAGCTACTTATTGGTGGGAACATGGCAACGAGAAAAACAAGAATAAATTAGTGGAATGAAAAGCGTTCGTTGATCCCTGTGGGATTTAGACTGCCGGTTTGAAAGATTAGCTATTGTTCAAGATTTTTACGGCTTTCCGTGCTACTTAAGTGTAAGGAAAGACCGCGGATTGCCATATGTTGCTTAGAATGATTAGGTAAATTAAAATGTCTAGCGACTGGTTTCGATGTGTCCTTGTCATTCCTTTCCACGTCTCGAAGGTGTTCTCGGAATCGGTCACCTAGTCTTCTGCCTTTTTCGCCGATGCATATCTTTTTTTTACCTAATCATTCTAAGCAACAAATGGCAATCTGCGGTCTTTCCTTACACTTAGGTAGCACGGAAAGCCGTAAAAATCTTGAACAAAAGCTCATCTTTCAAACCGGCAGTCTAAATCCTACAGGGATCAACGAACGCTTTTCATTCCACTAATTTATTCTTGTTTTTCTCGTTGCCATGTTTCCAATAACGTAGCTCCATTCTCTGCCTTTAAAAGCACACAAAACCCACAATTCCTCTATTCGCTTCGACGAAGGGAAAACGCTCGAAACGTCAGCTTTTGTAGTCGTTACGGTGGCCAATTTACCACTTCAACTTTGTTCATATATCCAAATTATTTCGTTACTCCCACCGACGCGGCCCCAAACAGTCTCTCGAAACTATCAGCCTTTATTCTTTCACAATATACGCTTTCTTACAATTGTTTTGTGGCTGCTACTCTGTTGGTAGATGTAACTGACATCTCGAAAGACAGTCCCTTCGCTGATTGCTAACTTACCCAAGTGTTAAACTATATATCGCACTGGCAATGATAAAGTGCAAACGCTTATTAGGTAATAGTAAAAAAAAGCTTTATAGACCGGACACTGCTAAGGACTGCACCATTTGATATAGGCATATTCGATATTGAAATATTCCTGCATCGATAATTCTGCTCGGTTTTGAGAGTGAAACTTGAAGGATCGCGTTATTTATTTCAAGAACCGAACTCAAACCTCATCTTCGAGGCAAACGTGCTCTGATTGCAGTTTGACCTACTTGGGAAGGAACACTACGATTAGTCTTAAATCTAGGTAGGTGATCGTATTTGAGTTTGTCTGCGTTGTTCTTCCTATGACTGCAAATATCATGTCTAGCTTTGGTATTACAATTAGACAATGAAATTCTTGTGCCATATTGGCATTCCCGCGCGCCATTTCCAGCCGCTGGCGCAGACGTAAAATAGGAAATCATTTAACACATATTTTCCACAAAAGCCGATTGACAAAATCCGTTCATCGAAAAGGTTCGGATGGGTTTCAGGTGCGCATTAAGAAAGCTGAATGTCACTGTCAGTGGAGGAATACTTCAGCTCGGTTATCGAGAGCAATGAGGTGCATTCGTTGAGTTTCATCACGGGAACTGAGCCGGAGGGAAAATTTCTAGCCCGGTTACAGAGATCTGAGTAGACTGACTTGTCTCGCACCCTCGCATTTCAACAAACCGAACTTTTTGATCTTTTCAACGGAGCCAGCCCAATTGAGTTGCGCTTAGTGGGACGCGCAAAGGGGGAAGTGAACATGAAGGTGCTATCGTTGGTTAAATATAGCTTGTGTTAATTGCCTACTTAAACTGAACAACCTTTTGGCCTTCATTTCCAACATCTTATTTCGATGGGTCATGAAAAAAATACTTGAGAGAATGAAACTTCAGGCAACTATAGCTGAAAGAATTGTTTCTCTTTGCCATCCGTCGTTTAAACGCCAAAAGAGAATTTTGGAACTTATCTAATTACCGAAACGACCTTGTGTGCATCTTAATATTCTCGTTTTGACTTTTAATTTCGTTTTATTTTATTTTGTTGTCTTGCCTTCATATCTTATGAATTAAAAAAAGTAGAAGTATTTTTCAAATTATGAGGGATAATTTCTAGATGACTGCTTAAGTATTACAACTCCACCGTACATCTTTGAGACTCTGGACATTCCGCAAAATTGTACAAAAGTTGAAATAACCACGAGCAAAGTTGTTACAATGGAAGAGACTAGATAAATAGTTGTCATAGTAAGTTTAAAGCCCTGTTACCTTTTTCAGTCACCCACTGCAACTGAAATATGAAGTGAAGCAATCATACTTTTAAAAAATCGTGGCCCAACTAACAGCTGAGGTCGGTCTCAAACACTGGTGTCCTTGAGATCGCTGTGTTTGCTACTCGGGATTTGAAAAGCGGGATTTTAAAATCTCTCTCCCTTCCCTTACCTTCCATGTTAGTCCCATATGGTGAGGTTTTTGGCGTTAAAAACAGGCGCAGAATTTTGATACATGTGGTATATGGTCAACGGGGTGTTGCAACTGTATGTTTAAAAGTCTTCAACTCCAAATGACTAACAGAGATCGAAAAAATTATCTAAATGTAAAATTCGAGCCGATTGTCCTAGTAAATTTTACCTCTTGTTGATGTCGGCTTTTGTTTGAGTCTTCTTTGAAAGTGAATTACGCTTTAAACAATGCGTCAATCGCAAACTAATTAAGCACGCACTTTCGAAACGGAGCCCGAAAACAGGAATTTATGAACAAGACAAAACACCCTTACCGAAGATTCAGAGCAGTACACCTACCCTCATCCGCCCCCCCCCCCCACTCTCCACTATAGGGGGAGATACTTTATCGCTAAAATCGGTTTTTTTTTCCTTCATTGTTACAAACCGAACCTTTTAGGCGATACCTTGAGCCGACACAGTTCAAAAGGCACAGAGTGACTCAGTCTCAGTTAAGAATATAATCAACTCCCTCGCGAGCGGACACTCTCGGGATTTGGGAGAAGTGTCCATTGGCAGAGCTGTCCGCTTTCGAAAATTATTCCCATGAGCGGACACCAAAGAAAAATAAGGTGGATGTCCGCTTACGGAAGAAATAATGAGGAGTGTACTCGAACGAACGTGGCCACAACGTGACACTACAAATGTTATGTTGGACTCTTGTTAATGTCAAACGAACGGAGAGCTTGCTTTCCCACAGACAAAGGGGGATCTGACAAAACCGACCCCCACTAATCTGTTGGTCTGTGAAGGTCACATTTTTGCTGATTTGAAAATACAGTCGAACCTCTATTAAGTGGTCACCCGCGGAGAAACAGGTTCCACCTATCATGGCTCTTATAAAAAACGAATTTTCACTTTCAAAAGTGTCCGCGTCCGCTTACGGAAGTTTGACTGAGAGGCAAAGCAGGGAATTGTCCGTCGTTGTGAAGTAAAGCTTTCTATATACGAGAGTGTCCGTTAGATGAGAGTTGACTGTATTCAAAACAGGCCTTGTCTGGTCATTTTTTCATGCTCAATTCCATAACATAACTTGTTTGACAGAGCGTTCTCCGCGAACGCTCCGTCAAACGCAGCCGAACCTATACTCGATGCAGAACCACTCGCCTCTTCTGTTGTGCTTTTCAACAATTTGAAATGGCTGCCTTTTTACGCAGAAACTCGTATTAATAAATGTGCGATATTGTATAGGAGAATTGAACACGCAGTGCCAGAGTATCTTATGGACTCCTTGAAATTGAATAGCTCTCGGCATTCACGTAATACCAGGTTTGCCAGCTTTAATTTTATTACGCCTACTTACAAGAGAAAGACTGAAGGAGGAAGCTCGTTTGTAGTATCTGCAATACAGGACTGGAACAATTTGAATTGTGAAATAAGGAAGCAGCCGAGTGTAAAATGTTTTAAGCGCGCCTTGAAAAAGGAATTTCTACAAGATCAAGCTCACTTGCCTTACTTTTATCCATAATTTTTATTGAACTTTATTATGTATTTGTCCATTTGTTCGATTTTTATCATAGAATTATTACCTGTCCATTGTTTAAAGCTTAGTAATGTAATTTTCATTCATATGTAGTAGAGGGCCACAAGTTTATTAGTTATTAACTATTAAGTGCCACCCTCTTTAAAATAGAGACTACTACTACTACTGACTAGATCAGGTTCGGCTGCGTTTCCGCTGAAACTAGTGTCATTGTTACCAGCGACGGATCTAGGGGGGAGGGTGTTCGGGGGTGTATAAAAAAAAAACTGCCCTAGCCCCCCACCCTTTCCCCTTTCGCTCAAGGTCTGGATCAGCGACTGGTTACTCGACCACGACAAGAAGTCAGTATTCAAGTAAACCTTAGAATTTTCATTTTCGGAGAAACATTGTGAGAAGAATTTTCCAAATTAAATCAATCACACGTATGAATGTTTCTAAATTCCCTTCGGCCAAGCTCTGTTCATCTTAACTCTCAAGTTGATTTAGTTTTTCGCGGATTCGATTTGAAGACAACTCCAGCAGCTTGAATCAAATAATTTTGCTTTAAATTTGGGTCATTTGAAGAAGTAAAAAAATCCTGTCTAAGTCAGGTATTGAAAAAAAAAAAAAAAAAAAAAAAAATTAACTATTTCAAAGTATAAAGTAGTTTTCGTTCTGCGAAATCTCATGATAACCTTGCCGGGCAACCGACTGCGGGTATTCATGGCGTGGCCCTCTTTGGACGCGGAAGTTGAAATTATATGTTATTTTTAAATTATGAGGGTATGGGTGCGATTACAGGTGTGGCTGTCAATATTGATACGCCTTGATATCCAGAAGATTATGTCGGAGATTTGACACAGCACACAGCGACCAAGTTTGGTGCAAAGGTGGCACAAATGGATCATTCAAAATCGAAAAAATACTTCATTCGCCAAACAGTATGGTTAACTGCTACTTAACGGCAGCGACTAATCAGGTTAAGAAGTTGAAAATAAACGATTTTGTTATGCAAATGACTAAATTTACTAGCATATATTGCGTTTCCGAGAAGCGGAAGTCATTCGCACCACGTGGAATACTTAACTTTACCCATAGTGACCCTGTCCTTTAATCAAATGGATCGAAAGTAGAAAACAAAAGAAGACGAAATATTATCAGCAGCAATCTCTTGCTGCTTCAGTTCAAGTGCGGTTTACTTCAGAGGAAGATTTTTTAAATCTGGATTCACATGGTTTCCTGTCTCGCCTGAAGAGCGGATGTACGAGTCAACAGACCGGACCTGTCACGCAAACTTCATCCTTAACTTTCGCACCAAGGGTTCCCTTTCGTATTTAAAAAAATCTCCAAAAAGAAATATTGCAACTTTTATTTTTCATTTCTTTTTCTAATTCAAAATTTACGGCAGAAATTGCTGCCGTGTAAAACTTCATCTTCGCCGGTGAAGAGTGAATCTACTGAATCAATGTTGAATTTAGTAGTGAATAAATTAGTAAACAAGAGCATGCAACAAGGCTAAATTTAGCGCATGATGACGGAAAGAAGCAAAGCTTAGTTAAATCGATCTTTTGTTTTCTTCTACTTTCATCCGAGAGATTTTGTTAGTAAGAACTTTGATCCAATAAATACTCCAAGAAATACGTAGAGTAGGAAGATCTGCCAGAGATGAGCGACTCACCGTGACCGTGACACAAGTGTTATGCTCGAAATTGTAATGAAAGATTGGCCATTGCTACGAGGTTTCGCGGCAAATATTTCTTTCGTTTCTGAAACGAAGCATTTCGTATTCGGTTTCTTGTTTATCTTTCACTTTTTGTGACCTTGACAGCTGAAAATAACAAGCTAAACTCTGGCTCCCATTTCGGTGCCGTGTGATTTTAAATTGAGCAAATAATGAATAATAAAAATACTAAAGAATAAGGGTATTAAATGGAATTGTCTTCCTCGCTTTTGACTCCTAGACGAAATGCTTAACAAATCAATGGGGCAAATTTGGTAACATAATACCGTATGTTGATTGGTCAAAGGTGGTGACGTCAATTCTTGGAAAAAAGTAAGGGGAGTCCCCTAAATATCATGTGAAAGGTAAAAGGGACTTAAACTGAAACGCAAGCTCCATAGAGTGCAGAAGTCGCTTCCATTTGAAGGAAAGTCGTAAGATTTTTTCACAACATAGTCGCAATTCCTTTACTCTGGACATTATTTCAGAGTAATTTAATTCATGATGCCAGCGGAAAGACTCCGGCTTCGCGCATGGATTGAAAAACAAGCAGATAGCGGAAAGCTACCGGGTCTTGAGTGGGAGGATCGAGAGAAAGGAATCTTTAAAGTATCGTGGAAGCATGCTTCAAGGCAATGCTGGTCCTACCCTAAAGATGCCTGCGTCTTCGAAGGTTGGGCCATCCACAGTGGTCGCTACAGAAAAGGATACGACAGACCTGATCCACGGCGTTGGAAAGCGAACTTTCGATGTGCTCTGAACGCCCTCCCGGATATCGTCGAACTTCCAAATCAAGGAATTGCACGAGGTCAAGACGCTTATAAAGTCTATCAGATATCGAAGAAAACAGCCAAGAAAGACGTGCATAATAAACGACCGAACAAGGGTGAGTATCGAGCGTGAATTTCAGTTTGTAAACAGCCGCGAAGCTTAGCAGCTGCGAATTTATTACATTTACGCAAATCCAGAATGCTTATCGAATCAATTTTCTCAAAACAAAAACAAAAATAGTACTGACTTGTTTACGTGTTAAATTTACCGAGTGCTTCCTTAGGAACAGTTTCTCAAGATCTTAGAGGGATTACCCCAACAGAAGCGAAAATATCATCGCAAACACCTACGCTTTACGAGGAATTCAGTCTTCATTTGTCTGGATCATTGAACCATCGTGACCTAAGAAATTGTAAATTTTCTTGCACCCTTCTAGCTTGTATTTCGGTTTCCTTTAAAGAAAAGCTGTGAAAGTAGTCGATCAAACGTGTGCCACGATTATCTGTGGATTTGAACGCATGTACCACCGATATTTTAGGAATACACGGGGAAAAATCAAACGCGAAAAATAAAGCGTGACCAGTTCCCAGAAAGATACAATAAATTGTTTATGAGGGCTTTTCCGAGAAAGGGCACAAATGAGCTCAATTTGCATACATGCTATACATGCTATATATAATGACTGAAGTTTTTGAGTTCCAATGGGCTCAACACTGAGAAATGGCGCGAGCTACAGCAAAATTGGAATACAAAAGAAGTCTTTTTAGATTTATAAAGATTTATTCGTTTCATACTTCCTTGTTGAGCGAGTCGGCACGCCCACGGAGGAGTCGTCTGGAAGAGCTCTCAGATCTCATGAATTGACAAAGAAACAAGGATACGCATCAGTGAAGGCTTCATAGCGTTAAGAGCTAAGACAAGAATTAAATTCCGCTTTCGTTGTAGTTTCAGGGCAAAGAAAAGGCAGCTAGAGTCGCCATTATGTATTTCAGGCATAAGCAATTGACGCTGGAACAATCCTGTAGAGTGGTTCAAGATGATATGCAATCTTTAAATTTCAGCTGCGAACCAAGGGTTGAACTTCTTCGGGTTAGGTTCTTGATTACACACATTGCTTAAAAATCGAAAGGTTCGAAAGTTGTAACGAGCCTTTCAGTATTGTTATGGAATACCGAGATGCGATCTTGGTGAATCATTCACGGTGTTAGCGTCATTATTATGCAACAATCGCGTGTTTTAGCTGACGCGTGGAAACTGTGTGCTCAATAAACTAAGGGAAAAACTTTGTGGAGAAAATGCCTCCACAAGTAAACTTGCATCGCCGAGGAAAACAACAAGGCAATTTAATTTGCAACGTAGATTCCGGGGATAGTTAACAACACGAAAGTTGCAAAAAAAGTAGTTGTATTTGCTGCCTTTCGATGAGAAATGCGCTCAAAATACTGCCGCGACTTTCTCAGTAATTAGAATCAGTCTGGTATATCATACATATGGTAATATCGATATCGTTATTAGAATGTACGTTTTCAAGACGGGAAGGATTTGTCTTTAATAAGTGCAAATCATGAAGCACGGGTTGCAGTGATACCTAGTTCTAGTGCAACCTGCTTTTCAAAAATTAAACAGTGTTGGTCCATATATTGCTTAGAACAACTGCGGAAGCTTCGATCAATTTCACGAACAAGAATTCAATCTCTCAAACGTAGCATTACCATTGCGTCCTGGAGTGGAATCAAATATTCAAAACTGGGGTCATAGAATGCGGAAAGTAGTCGGCATCGAATCCTTTTCTTGCAAACCCCACCTCATTCTTTGATAACGAAGAATTAATATGATTTGTCATCGGACAAACAACGCCCTGTTGATCAAGCTAGTGACCAACGCGTGAGAAACGAGTTTAGGGCGTCTGACTTTAAGGCGAGCTGATTCTTCGGTCGAGAGCCGTCGCTTAGGCAATGCGGAATTTCTTTTTTTCCGTAGAATACAATACAAAAATACAAAAGATTTAGGATCTTCTCGTGAGAAGAAAGAAAAAAAATGAGCAATGATATAATGTCTGTACATAAGTCTGCGTCGTTGGGTGTAATTAGGGCGCTGGCTTCGTTACTCGCGTTATGCGTATCCAAACACAACAAACAGGGCCGGTCAAAGGAAAACAGTTTCTCAAAACCGTCTGCATACTCTCTGTTGAGTAATTTTTGTAAGCCCACATTCTTTTAGCTCAGTGCTACTCTAGATAAGAATTCGCACCTAGCTTCGAAGTAACGTCTCCTGGAAATTTCGGGACCGCTCCTAGTTCAGCTTATTGGCAGCCTCATGAAGTGATGCTTAGCCAAGGAATTTTTACTGTGTTGTTGCTTTACTTTGTTCACACTTATCAGATTATCAATTTAAGGGGTGGTCAATGCTTAAATGAACTAATTAACAGCTGGAAATCACTTCCGCATATCCAAACCTTTTCGTAAAAGTCGTCTCCTTTTTATATGGCTTAGTTTACTGAGCTATGATGCTTGGCTAAGAAAGCATGGTTTACAAGTCTTAGAGGTTGAAAGGACTCATACGTACCAGGATCCGTTACTTCGAACAGAGGGAAACATAAAATAGTTCGAGATAAAAGAAGGTTCGAGCAAGTTGAGGGTAGTTAGAAATAAACTGATAAATGCTCTTCAAAAGGAATGGCTTTAACTTCAATTTGGCAATAAGTCTTTAGATAATAAGGTCGAGAAAACCATTTCCTTTCTCTAGAAGCTCGAAAAGTCGAGTTGACCTTCTTGTTTTGCTTTCTCCTGTACTTAAATCAGATAAGTTTCTTGCCATAATTGAACTGTAAGAGCTCGCCGGAGTAAATATATGATCTGAATCGTTTTTAATCTATAATTATTTGTCTGTGTCTCCAGCGCCAACCGCATGTGCTTCAACCAGCACTGCTTCATCTCCAAACGCGACACCTGCGACGAGAGAACACTCCGCAGCAAAGAGAGCGGCTAGGGCTGACCCTGGTCCAATAAGGAACAGGCAGAGTACGGGGGTAAGTGATCATGGTTAAAACAGTAAGGTAATAATCTTAATATGCCCCTCACAAGCTGGCGATTATAGATGGGAATTAGCAGTTTGCCAAAGAGGCAAACTTGGCTGTTTTTCCCTAATCCAGAGAAGCGGTGGTCAAAACAGAGTTAAATGCCTTCAAACACTTCTCAATGGACAGGCTATTACAGAGATATTCACCGAATGTTTGAGAGGCAAACTAAGCTCCTTTTTTCCTATTCCAGGGCAACGGCAGTCAAAACAGAGTCAAATTCTAGCAAACAAGTCACAAATATCACTCAGCCTATGTCTTTGCAGTACACACATTGACAAGTAACCCTAGCTAACTTTGGAGATCCTTTTCATGTTGGAAATATGATTTACATCGTTTTGAATGCTGTCGACTCATGAGGCTTATTAGAAGCTTGATCAATCTCACAAAAAGTTTAGGATGGCAAACTTAATACTTTTCATAACGGGAGAGCGACAAAGAGCTTAAAGCCACGTTTAAAAACATAAGTTTTAGTTCATTCTGTCGGAATTGCCCTTCAAACTATAAATCTGTTTCCACGATAAAAACTTTTTGGTGCTCTTTATTTAATTTTCCAGCTTGCATTTTTGCTCGGTCAGACGAGATTAAAAAGCATTTGCAAAGCTGAAGGTTACAACATCATTGTTATAAATTTAACTTTCGATTTTATTGTATAATGTTACTTCCCGGAAAAAGGCCCGATTTGAACAAGCCGACGATTCAGTGCTTCTGTTTACGAACAGAAGTGTTTGTTCAAGGGTGACTTGATTTTTTTTAAACAAAAAATTCAGCGAAAGTTGCCAGCATAATGCTTGTGTTTTTTTTTCTTTTTTTTTATCTACATGTGCACTGAAATGAACGTTTTCCACGAAAAAATTGCTCCGAAATTAAAATGTTGTTGCGTAATCCAACCAGGACATCGAATACCCCTTTTAAACAATTCTTGGAATTCTGTCTACTTAGAAAGCTTAATTCTGTGTTTTTCTTCAAAATTCAGATCATGAGTTAAAATAGAAAATAGACATGATAATTTATTTTCTTAGGATGTGGAGATCTAAAAGCTTTCAAGAAAACAAAAAGGGTCTCGTTAAACTGAAAGAGGAAATTGAAAGTTGTGTGGTGCGAACCGTCTGTGGTTTCGCTTCCTTTAAGTTCATCAGTTCGTTTCAGATAATCGTTGTAAAAATACAATTGGAGTTGTTTCGTGTCAGATTATTTCAGTTTCGAAAGTCGAATGAAAGATGTCATATAAACGGTCAATCTTCCAAATTCATCCGGATTGTGTGGGTTTGTTTAAATTCATAGGGGAAAGAACAATCGCGGGAAAAAATGTTCTCACACAAAACAAGTACGCAGCAACAACAAAAATATTTTTCTACGACATTAAATATCTATTTCTTTGAGATAGAGCCCTCGGTTTAACTTTATTGAGTGTTTCCTGCGCTTTGCAAATTTTACTGAATAAATCCAGAAAAAGGCACTCTTTGTTTATTCTGAGAAATGTGGCTTCTTTGTGAGTGATGGGATGATTTGGGAGAAAGTCAGAAAGTCTTAGACTATCCGTTTGTCCAAGTCCCTCTTTCATCAAAGACGCAATCATCACCTGAATTTTACAATGTAAAATAACAAATGATGGACTTTGATTTGCGCCGCTATAAAAATTGTGATTCTTGGTGCAGCTTATTGTGGGTCTCTTCGGCGTTCCATAAATATATTATTATTCAGAATAATTGAATGTAACTGAAAACCTCTTGCGAGAACATACACAAGCTTGCGACAATGGACACACTTGCAACATTGTGAATTTAGAGTTGCAACGCGCTAGATCCTTGGGTAATTTATTTTGTTGTGAATTTCTTTCTCCTTCTCCATCACTGTAACCCATATTGAACTTTACTCCATGTTATTCAAGTCACACTTGAATACAATAGTGCAACAAATTTAAACCTTGTTGAGAGAACGAAGCGCTTATTTTCTAAAACTGCGCTTCATTTGCGGGTTTGTTTTTACAACTATAGTGTCTCTGAGTCAGTGGGGATTTGCTAACAATTCTCGTTGTAAACTGATCTTTTCCTGACCTTCCTGACAGTTTTTTTCCGTGTTACAAATGAAACGAAACCTTGCCGAAACGTTCTCACCTCATGACACGCGACAATTTTTTTCTCGTTATACAGGAAACACCAAGGAAAGCTCCGTATTACCATTTGTCGGGTGCCAAACCCTTCAATGGCTTTGGGTTTTGGCCAACGTTTCACGCCTGGCCACCACATTTGCTGGATCACGATTACATGAGCCCATGGTTCGATCCAAGGCCTGAGATGAAAGGTTGGTGCTGCATATACTATGCACTTTTAAGTTAATTTCTCGAATCACTTTCATGAAATTCATAAAATGCTCAAAGACATTCATGGTCAGAAATACTATTGCGATTGAGAATAACAAATGCGAGGTGTAGTGGATCTGCTCTTGTGAACTAGTAAAAGATTATAGCTTTCTTGACTGTATTTTATCTCTCGATTGCTTATCTAAGAGCCATGAAAACAACTGTGCTGACTGACTGGAAAGGCAAAAAAACAAAGAGTAAGCTGTCCTAAGGTTTCGTTCATTTTCCTGTCCTTTCCATCACCACCATCCTTTTATACCTTGATTTTTTTCTCTGCGTTTCGTCATGCCATGCACATTTCTTGTTTTGTGTTTCCACTAGCTTAAAATGCCATTTGTGTTGCTTCTGATAGGCCATATTTGTTAAGTACTATGGTTCGGTTCGGAAAACTGATCCAAAGATGTTATTCCCCTACTGCGTCGTGTGCATTGTCCTGTTCAACCTCCTTATTTTTTTCTCCAGATTAATCTGATAGCTACCAGCTATGTTAAAAATAGGTATCATCGCTCTGCTGCCGCTATTGGAAAAAGAGTTCCCATGCAATTTAAGCACATTTGTCTTTTTTTTCTTCAGACATTGGCGTTATGACTCAATCAGGTATAAAACAGGAACCTTTGTCTCCAGATGATGCGATGATGCCGTCTTGCTCACGAGACCTTAATGAATTGGAGGAGGTAATTCATCATGGCCCACCTGTTAAGTAGGAGATGATTTATCTACCAATTTTTTTTTTGTCGATAACAAATCTAGTGAAAGAGGAAGAGGGCTCGATCTGATCTAAAAATCACCGAATTGCAGTAAAAACTCGCATACAAGAACACCAGTTTTCGGGGTTCAGGCTGATTGGGTTCTTATATATCGGGTATTCTAGGTGAAATCAGCCTGAAAGTGTTCTCAAGTGTTCTTAATTTTTTACTTTTGAAAAATGTCAGGGATTTACTATGATGAAATACATAACTTATAATTGTAATTATAAGACTTTTAATTCCAAATACAGTTGTTGTACATTTGCTATACACAGCTTTTAGTTTTGTTTAGTTTAATACATTCGCTACAATTCAACAAATACAAATAACTAATCTACATTACACAGTACCAAGAAAGAAAAAGTAAAATTGGAGTGGCAGGAGAGAACTGAACTTTCGTCCCAATTGACACCTAACCCCTATTATATAACAAAAAAGTAAAAGGATACAATAAAACAAGTGAAATTACTAGCATTTACACAGAGATCTTAGTGCAATACCACAGTAAAGCTACAGACACTGTTTGTTCTATTAAACTGAAAAGGGAAGAGTTTTTATATATAAGAACAATTTTCAATTTTCAGGCTGAATGTGTTCTTATATATATGCTCCTTTTTTACCAAATTTCAGCCTGGGTGTTCTTGATCGACATGTTCTTGTATGCGGGTTTTTACTGTATACATTTACGCTTAGTGCCTAAATTACTCGGTCACCCTGTCTTCCTTCTAAAAATTGAACCTCAAATTTGGACTGCACCCTCTGAGGAGAAGAAATTTCTTTCATAGCTGCTCTAGGACACCTTGTACCCTGAGGTTGTCTAGTGCGTTCTTTAATATCAACCACTGAACAGTAGGTTCCTTTTGTTTTTAAGGGTTCCACAGATGGTGCTAAAGTAATTGTGAAGGAAGGTAAGTTGAAGCTGTGTAGTTGCTTACACTCCAACTGTCTTGACTGTATTCAGCAGTCTTCTAGCTTGCTGACTTGTACACTTACCTTTTCTTTCTTTATTTGCCTTTGCAGAAGACGAAGTTCCCAGTGATCAAGAAATCATTGATGTAAGACAGTATTACAGCAGACATATGTATTCATTGTTAGTAAGATATCCTGGAAGTGATAATCCAATAAAATATATCTTCCCTTTCTCCTTAGTTGGTGGACCAAATGTCTGACCAGAGTGGATCTTCACTTGACGAATTGGAAGGAATGGAGGGATCCAATGATCCCGAAGAAGGTAAGAAAGCCACGATGACAATCTGTTGACCTTGATATAAAAGTGTCAAAGACCTTTCATGTTCCTTTTGCCACCGGGATTGAATTGGAAGGAATGGAGGGATCTAATGATCTAGGGGAAGGTAAGAAAGCCATGATGACAATCTACTGACCTTTCATGTTCCTTTTCCCACCGGGATTGACCAAAAAGGAATTCTTCGTTAAGATGAGAAATCATGTTCATGCGAAAAAGTAGAGCAAAGAGAGAAAAACGTAAAGATGGGGATATTGTTTAATCCAACTCCAAATTGTGAGAGCTAAAATTATCGGAAAAGTGTGGCAGAGAATTGGTGTTTACATGTAGATGCTAAGGAAGTTAGTATTAACCTCGGGGATTTTCATCATTTTACTCGAATTTTAGCAATGCCTTTAAATGTTAACCTAAGGATCGTTTCATCATTTTACTCGAATTTTAGCAACTCCTTTAAATGTAGCCACGTTGAATTGTCAAGTAATAGAGCAGGTTAAAAATCGAACTGGAAAAAAAAAAAACAGTAATAACAGAAGAACGAAGAATTAAAAAAAATAAAAGCATGAAAAATCCTGCAAAAAAAAGAAGAATTAAAGGTTGCTGAAAACAAATTTTGCAGTTCTTTCGTGTGAACATAACCTTATATTATTAGCGCAAGGGAACAAGGGAGATCAGAGGTTTTCATGGTTTCAGTCTCCACGTGTTTTTATCAGGCTAGCTATGTTTGCACCAAAAAACTTCCTCTGTTCCTTTCTTAAAATGTCACTAAAAAATATACGTAAAGCCGATGTTGCAACCATACTTTGATACTTCGCTTTCGATCAACGAAAGCGCGTCTAATGCTTCAGCTCTTTTACAAACGTGCCAATTCGAGTGCTTGGGTGTATTTCAGCCAATCATTGTATCCACTGATTTGTTGAATAATTGGAATTAATTTAAAAGTATCCTTGATTGCTTTGAATCTTTTTTTTTTTACAGGTTTGTTAGCGTGCATATCCACTGCGCTTGGTTAACTCAATTTTCATTTGATTTCCTCTTATTTCTGCAGAATTTGCAGAGGAATCTTCTTCTCCAAAGGAGCGTCCTCCATTGCGGCTGGTCTTGAAGTCCGAGGCCTCATCAAATTATGGAAACGAATACACTTCCGCCCTTCCTTTGACACCAGACTCCACTCGGGAGATTTTGAGTGTCATTAACAGATCGTAGGACTTAAAAGAACTCTTTTCGAGAATTAAGTTAGTTCAGTAAGCTTCAATAAGCAAAGGGAATGGATTTTCTCAAGGGATATACGAGGGAAACGTAAATGATCGTAAGAGGACACTTTATGATTGGCATAAGTGACCATCCTCGCTAGTTGACGCTGGCCTAAAGGCGGCGAACGCAGTGACTGCCAAGACTTCCACCCTCGAAGGTTCTGTGTCCTTTTTGCTCAGATTCAACTGTTCCCCATATTCATAGATTATTTGATACCGTAGGAATCCGTAAAGAGATGTATTTTAATTAGGTTAACTTGAATGGTCGATGGATTAGCAACCGTTTGGGAATTTTCACCTCTCATTCGTATATTATTCTCAATGGCAAGCCAGATTTTCTAGAACGATCATTACTATAGAAAAATTAGTTCAGAGGTCCCCTTTAATCACCCACTGACATTTCACCCCAATGAGTGCATGCTTTGCATGGTCCTGGCACAAATCAGTTCAGTTCTTGGATCCAGAGTCAGGCAGCCATCACCCTTATTTGAAACTATTCGTTTGTTGTGTTATTCAGTCATGTTGTTTGTGAAGAAACTTTTGATTTCTTGTTGGATCAAAGTGATTCGATAATTATTAATTCTGGGTGTGAGATAAATTGTAATATGTAATGATTGAAACTCGGCCATCATTCATCATCCATGTTATCCAACCTTAACAGAATGATCAGTGTCAAGTTTCATTATCACCTAGTCTCAAAGCGTTCAAATGCGATGAACCAAGGCTTAACCTTTTTAGTCTAAAGTTAGTTTCGGAACTGTAAACTTTAAGCTCCATGGGATTGTAATTCATACAAAATAAACACATTGCGTCCACTGCACGAATTACTTTGACTCTTAATTAAACCCCTAAGAGTGTCGAGTATCTTTTTTCACCCAAAAATATAACATCTCAATCAAGAATTAAGGTCAGGAGAATTAAGAGAAATGATTACTAACTAAAGAAGCTAAGTTCTTGATTGTCAAAGAAATTCTTTTTGTCAGCATCTTAATTAGGGAATGTATAGAGAACAGTATAGAGAATCACATGCACCTGACACTACAGTTAAAGTGTTATTGTAAAGCAACCAGGAGAAACTTTTCTCTTAAAACCACATTTCATCGAAAGGAAAACCTTTTCCAATAGTGAATGACTCCTTCTTAGTTATCAAACCATAACATCAGTTCAGACGTCGACCTTTCTGGAAATGGATTACATGCATACCTTCTGTTGCTAACGGAGAATGTAGAGACTTCGAATTTAAGTGCAAAATTAATTTTTGGCCACAATTGTCGATTTGAAATCAAATATATAATTCGCGCGTATCATACGAAACGTCGTCGCTCTTCAACGGTATTCAAATCTCTCAAGTTGATTTTACGAAAATTCCTCGCAGCATTATGACTTAAGGTAGCTCGTACTAGCTTCCTCGTGTGGGGAACAGATAACTCTTGCGTCACGCGCGATAGAAACGTGTGAAAGAAGCGCGAGATTAAAAGTCGAAAATTTAAAACAAAGATGGCGGCGCGAGGATTTTTTCTACTTTTGTGATGGGTTCACCTAAGAGTGTATATTTGATGTGTTGAGCGGCCACTGTGAATGCAGGAGATAGAAACTAAGATAAAGAGGACGATTTTGGGAGAAGTAAAGGTTGCTTTACTTCACATCTAAAAGAAATATTCAACCGATATGAAATCTTGCGACGGTGAAAAAAGAAGAACTCAAGTGAAGGATAATCTACCTGAAGTGGAAGAAGACTTTGAAACTTAAAGAAAAATAATATGATATAGCCAGAAGTCGTGTGTAGGGTTTTTAAGATGAGCCCGGGAGGCTGTCTTTGACAGCTGTTAAATGATTTTCTTAGCAGTAAACGTCTGTAAACATGAGATCGTAGGCGCTCGCGCGAGCACACGCAATTGTCAGCGGTAGCTATAACAGGTCATGAGCAAATGACGATCTTATAGAATCCAGATTTTTAAATGCTTGAGAACGCGCGTGAAAATTGCTAAACCCACGAAAGCTATTGCATGAAAACAAGTCCGGTGACCCCTTCTTTTTATTGTTCCAATATGATAATTACGTCGAAAGGAATAATCAGAAAAAAAACTAGAAAATTCTACGGAAGGAAGTTTGCGATGTGTGAAAATTGCCTTTTTTGTAGATTTTCTGCAATTCCGCTCCGTATAATTTTTTAAAAATCTTTGTGCATTTTCCTCTTCAAGTGCCAAAAGCAATCACTGAAAGAAATCAGGGGGTCACCGGGTTAGTTTTCGAATTATTTAAGCCACAAGCGAAAAAAAATGCGTCTGAATAAGCCTATGAAAACGTTGCCATGGAAACTGCTAGTTACGAAATGACACCTATTTTTGGATAACCAATGATTATATAATTCAACCCCGTAAAAGTGTTCAACTGGCCTTGGTCAGCTATTCTGTAGTATTCTTTCAAAGTTACAAACCATCAAAAAGATGAAAACCGGTACGAGCCACCTTAGCATCATGACTTAAATATGAAAAATTGAATTTTGAAAAATTTTGACAATTTTGGTTTTCAATATTAAATTTGAGGATATCATGTGCTTCGTCAGCGTGTTCTAGAACTGCTGTGTTGCTGTGGTTTAGTTCTGCCACGTTATTCAAATACCCTAAGTTGATTTTAAACAAAATTACTCGCAGTATTTAAGTGACTTAAATATGAAAAATTCGCTCCGTATGAAAAATTGAATTTGAAAAAATTCTGAAAATTTTGGTTTTCAATATGAAATTTAAAGTTTTCATGTGCTTCGTCAGCGTATCCTAGAACTACTGTGTTGCTGTGATTTAGCTAACAATTAGAAATATCACAATTACCTCATCTCCCAGACAGAAAAAAACAAACACTTTAAAGATAGTAAAGAGAATAGGTTATATTATATCTGCACTGGAAAAATAATTAAATTCACATGTCATTCTGTCCATGTTATAAAGCGCTTACACAGCACATTATCAATTATTGCGAATGCGATTATTTTAGTTTCTGCACGAATTGAAATTTGATTTACTGTCGAATGACTTCCTCACTTAGGCATGACACTACCTCACCTTTCTGTAACACTAAATGTTTCATTCCGACAAACCAGTTAAAGAACTAATAGGTGCAGTTGCCATTATCGTCTTAATATTGTGCTTACTAAGCAAGTTTCCACAAGACTCAGCGTTGCGATTGAAATAGCCAGATTAACAAAAGAAGTGGGGAATTCCCCGTTAGCTTTGATAAACAATTTTTTTTATCATTTAGCACTATAGTGCAGCTTCAAAACATTCGCTGTTATCTTAATGGGTGTCTGTTTTTACTTATGTACATACATATCTATATTTACTTCACTGCCGGCTACAAGGGAATGGTGGAAAAGATAATGATATATGGCGGGGAAAAGAGGTAAAGTGCATCAAGATTTCATTTACACTAAAAAATCGATGTCGCATTTCTTATCTCGAGTCCACATGATAAACATGTGTTTCGTGACTAATTCAAGCTCTATTTGATCGATACGTAATTGCGTATGCCACTAGTTTCGTAGATTCAAATTACCCTGTCTGCTAGCTATGCTTTTTAGATTAATTAAAAATGCCTTACGCTTCACAGCACTCGCGAAAACCATTTCGAAGGCTGAAATGGCGCTGTTTTCGAGTAATCTAGATGTACCGTCCAGTTCACTAAAAATTATCTTGCATTATAGAAGGTAACTGGTTTTCAAAAATTTAAACGCGTAGAGGTCTGTTGTATAAATCCCAACCGACTTGTTCTGCAGCAATTTGGTTCGGTTGCAGATAGGGAAAGGAGTGTATTTATCTTAAAAAACTTGCTTGTTAATCTCTGTCTCGTAGTCATTGTGACTACCCGATTGCTCTTCACAAAATCTTTTTTTCCAGTCTCATTTACGAATTCCAGCGTGACAACATACTTGGGTCAAAATATATTGCGTGACAGTCAAATATAACTATTTACCATGGGCGTCCATCGGTAAACCGTAGACACTGTCGAGTTGTCCTAAGACACGGAGGCCCTTTGAAAGACCTCGGCCTCCGATGGATAATCAAGTCTAAAAACTGTACTTATCGACCAAAGGCGAAGATCTAGTTTAAAGCTTACTTTACGTTAATCGTATTGATGCAATTCGTACAGTTCCTTCGAAGCAGCTTTCTTCACTCGAGTACTTTGTTAACAAGGACCGATAAAGGCACTTGCGATCTTGAGGGCGAGAATATTCTTTTCACAGGTCATCAGGTGGCGCAGATATTGAACTGGCTTTGTGAGAGGGCGATTAAGAATGCTAAACTTTGAATTTTTCTGCGGAGACTGCTGATACGAAGCAGTGAACTGAAACAAAAATTTTATTACACTTATTTTACCTCTGTTTTCTACACCGTGAGAGTGAAAGGAATCCCAACAAATCGGAAACCACACTGTTTTCTACTGAAGCAGGTTACAGCTATTAGATTGACAGTCCGCTATTCGGGGATTCCCCGTTTAAGCCAAGATACAAAAATTTGCATTTAACAGTTGAAAGACAAAAATCGATGGCCAGCACCTTGCCACTACAGAAATAGTTCTAGCGATAAAAATAGTGAGGAAAGTTTTTTCATACTTTTGAAAATAGTAAATAAGCGAAATTTGAACCGCGCAAGGCCGAAGCAGTAACCATCTTTCGATGAAGTGAAACTCAATACGGATGATTATATTAGCTTTTTGATTTGAAAATTATGCAAAAATTTCATTTTGTAAATTTGGTAAATGCTGTTTTATCAACATGAATTTACTGCCTCTTTCACTAAAGGAATACCGTTAGAAATGCTGTCGAACTGATGAAAATGAACTGATGTCATCAGCAACCGCGCGGTCGAAAGCTGGATGACTGATTTGTTTACAATTGGTTACCTGAATAAACGGGTCTTCATAAAGGGAAAAATCCCTTCTATGGTTAACAGCTGTGAGAATAAATTATCGAATGTTTACGTGGGATCACATTTGCAAATCGTAACAATAATCTTGATAAGAATATTTAAGAACATCGCATTGAGGTTTTAGATATGAAAAAGATGCTTCGCATGCAGTAGGATAGAAATATTTATGACTGACAGAAGACGGATCGGGTCAGCATTCCAAAGTTCATTAAGGATTGTTTGGGCTAACACCCGAGGAAGGGAAAAACCCCTTTTCAACGGGACTTTCCCTAAAGATTGGAATGGGCATATAACATTAAAGGGCCACAACACCTCGGTAGAGTGTAAATCTGACCGCGAAACGACTGACAAAAGTCCCTCTGCGCTGCGACTTAAAAGCGAAACCGAATTTCAAATCTGCCGAAATTTTCAGTTTTTAAACTTGTCGTTAGCAAGTGCTAGAAGATATAAATATTGCTATTAATTGTAATCGGGAGACAAGAAAAAAATTCGTCTTCGAGTTTTATGTCGTTTCCTCTAAAGCGAAGGAGGGAAAATTATGCACGACTACAGTAAATTGTCGGGAACGAGAAAAATGCGTTTCCGAGAATGGCTGATCTGTAAACTCGACAGTGGAGAAATCGCTGGTGTGCAATGGCTTGACAGGCAAGGAGGGATCTTCAAAATTCCTTGGAAACACGGTTCTGGTCGAGATTGGTGTTTCACAGATGCTGGTATATTCGAGGAATGGGCAAAACATTCTGGGAAGTATGTGGAGGGCAGAGATAAGCCAGATCCTTGTAAATGGAAGACAAACTTTAGGTGTACTTTGAATGCTCTGCCAGATTTCAAAGAGGTTCGAACTAAAAGTTGTCCGCGTGGCCCTGATGCGTTTAAGATTTACAAGTTGAAAGATCCCGCGGGTAAACTAAACAAGAAACAGAGAGATCCTGTGAAGAAGGACGAAAAAAGTAAGTTTTCTGCGTAAGTTGTCTTCTTACAGTGCCCGCACTTTGTAAACTACACCCGCACCCTCCGGCTGAATGCAAATTTTGAATTTCTTGGAAAATGACACTCGACGGGGAGGGGAATTCAAATTCACCACTAGAATGTTTTGGTTCGCCAATACATCTCTGAGGTAATGATATCCAGAGGATATTAGGTGCGCCCTTAAGAAGTTGACCCGACTCAAACTGAAAGTTGATCTTTTTTCGACAGTGAAAGAAAACGCTATAAAGGATTATGCCAAACCCGCATTAAGCAAAGACCTTTCAGTCGAGAAAAAGTCATTTGAATAAATTTTCATCATTCACTACTCCAGAGAAGGAATCGAAATACGTTAAATTAATTCAAATGGCAAAGCAGAGCGCTGATGAAGAAAACAACGTAATCTTAGGGTTGTAAGAACCGCCATAAGTTTTACTGGAATTCGATTTCTTTATTGCGTTCGTCTCGGATATGAGATATCATAAACTGTGTGCGATCACAAAACTTTTTCCTCCTCTATCTAATGTCAAGAATGAAGGATTGTTATTGAGTCTACCACACCTAATCCAATATTAACCGTAGCTTCAGACGCGGGAAATTCCCTCTCAAGCAAGACAGTCTGCTGCGTTGGCACAATTGTTGTTCGATGGAAAAGTGCCAACATAACCATAAGTTTGTCATATGATGGATGGTGTTCATGGCACATGACCCATAGCTTTCTGCGTGATCGACCTCAAATAATTCCAAGAAAGTTCATTCAAAGCTAAACGCGTCAAAACAAATCTTCCGATCTTATTTACATTTTTCTAGTTTTTAACTACGCCCTCAAAACCAAAAGGCTTCCAAGATACGGATACAATACAATGCGGTCCGTTTGAAAAAACTTCCGATACGAAACTACATGCGAAAGCTCAATTAACAATTGATTTCCACAATAAGATATCATTTACGACATCCAGGAAGCCCTAAAATAAATTATGATCCACATCAAAAAAGTACTCAAAACTCATTTCCTTTGAAACATATTCGACGAAAGAAGCTAATTTAAAAAGAGTAAATAACGTTATCATTTCTATTTTGGCGCTATCACCTCAGAATCGACCAGGTCTTTGTTAAGAAAACGAAATAACAAAAAATTATGTAAAGAAACAAACGAAGCGATATGGATTCGGAGAATATTGGCAACGATCGTAGTCTTCTAGAAATTTTTCGGGGACGAATTAGGGAAAAGTATCCTGGTATTCTGTGGTCAACTAGCATGGATAATTTGCGTGCTAGTCAGTCTTGATTCGCCACGCAACAAATATTTCGGCAAACCTTACTGAATGTAATCTTTTAGTCTAACTTGTGCGCTCGTTTTTGACTTTTTCACCAATAACGGCTTTTCTATGCTTCAAAAAGCAAAGCCCAATCTCTGAGGTATTAAGGAAGTATGCATGGGTGTATACGTAAACCCTGCCCTGCTCTTTGTGGGTTTGATAAGGAAAGGTAATTTTATAGGCCACTTCGGAACCTCGACCGTTCCATCAGATAGGCTCTTGACAAACTCAGACGGTTCGACATGTAAGCCTCATCATTCCGATCTCTTTAACACTGAGCACAAATTGCAAGTGCTACACTTCGATTTAACCTCCTGCCATGTTGCGCGCTCTGTAAATTTGTAAACAACTCACAGCAACGTTAATCCGAACTTAAAATAGCTTACTTTCCTTGATTCTTGTGTTCAGATGCTGACTTCCTTTTTGTCTATACAAATGAATAACACTTCTGATACTTTAAAGATTCCTCAACAATTTAGGATGGAAGCCTCAACCATATGTGCCTTGTTATCGAAAGAGAATTTAACTGTGGTTTCGAAACTACAGGTAGCTTAGTTGTGCTTGCGTGCAAAATAGTCAATTGTGTAGTTTCCAAAGACGAATATCGAACGAATATGTCCAGGCCTCTCGAATAAATATGATCCTTAATTACAGTACGCTAACATAATTTCCATCAATTTATTTTTTTCAGATACTGAGTCACTTGGGTCATTCGACAGACAAATAGTGCAGGTATGTAACATCTCCTTAAGAACGATAATAATAATAATAATGATAATAATAATAAATATAATATTAATAATAATAATAATAATAATAAGTAATTATAAAAATAAGTTTCTTGATACGCTCTCGAAGGTGAAGCAGCCGACCATCTGGCGGAAGTCGATGGGGTTAAATTTCTCAAACGCTCGTGACAAATAATCCTAAATTTGACAAATGTGAAAATTTAACATTTCGGTTTTTAAATTTTCGCTCACCGCACATTTTCCGCTTTGCTGATAGGTAATATACAGAACGGGTTTCAGTGAGCGAGGAAAGGGAATTGAAATAATGCCTAAATCAGTATATTGTTATCTCCGCCATGTAAAAGCATACGAGTCAAGATAGTATAATATAATCTCTTGTGCAAGTATAAAAATGATATTGTCGCCGTGTCTTTGAATTTCAAAGAGTGGCCTAATCTACCAGGAATTTCCTAGAATGCGCTAAAATTAAGGCTATGGACGTCATCGTGTTTGAAACGAATCGGTAGCCTGGCGCGCCAAAGCAGAGCGCGTGACTCACAGAAATGCAGCTGCTTCTCCGATCCGGTATCGCTAAGAATCGTTCTTTGAGTCGTGATTGCTTCTTTGCATCGCGCTTAACTGATCTGAAATCATTGCCACGAGAAGAACAAAACGAAAATGTAATAATGAAATTATTTTTACGACATATAAGAAAGCGGCTCGGCTACTAAGCTAGATTTAAAATGGCGGCATCCGTGATTGGAACTAAGCACGTTGGAAGACAATTTTTGTAAGCTATGGTCTCTTGTTGAAAGATCGAAGCGCAGTCAGTGTCAATATTCATACATGCTTTATAATGCTGAAAAAAAAGTGTATGGTTTCGATTTGGGGCATAAGCAGAGCGAAACCCTTTCTTCCTCGTCTTTCTTTGAGCCGTTCTTTTACTCACTGAGCCTTGTAAGAGGCCCGCCTGGTTTTACGGTCACAGTAACTCCATCGTCTCGTGTCAGTGGATCTGATGACTCATCCCCCTTTTTTTTTTTTATTTATTTTATTTTTATCGTGTTTACACTTTTTATCGTCAGATGGTGGATGAAATGTTCAACTCCTGCTGCGATGCCAAATCTGAGGAGAAACCTACAGTGGCTCCTCGTGCGAACTCAAACTACCCAGCTTTCGAGAGTCTTGTTGTGAGTAAGATTAATCAAGGTACGTTATCTCCATACTTAATTAAATGCGAATTTTTGCTTAAACCCTTGAACTACCAGAAGTGATTAACATGAAACTTCTCCCAATGATATCTTTATATTATCCAGCAAACAGGTAATGAGAATACTTAAACTTATCAGGTAGAGGTTGTTGTCGTTATCTTTCACCAAATTCCCAGAGCTGATGTACCAAGAAATGTGAAACAGCTTGAACGGAGAATTGATGATCAGTTCGTAGGAGCATGCGCAAAAGGGTTTAGGAGGAGAGGCTGAGACACCGTCGAGCGTTCCGCAAACAGAATATGACGTACCACAAGGGCCGGTTTCTCGAAAGTTCCGGTAACTTAGCGGGCTCGCAAAATTGTTCTGTTTTCATTCAAGATGGGGATTTCAAAAGTTTTGAAAATGATATATGATAAAACTATCAGCTAAAGAAGCAAAAAGGACTGGTTTGGGTGCCAGAACCTGCCTTCCTATCCTTTAAATTTTGATTTTAAAACGTGGCTTCGGGTCCATTGAGTTACCGGGACTTTCGAGAAACGATCCGAGGGCAGGATTTTAAAATTAATATGAACTGTAAAAACAAAGGTCGTTTCTGTACATCAGTGAATTATACGTGGGATGAAAAAACGTTCGTGCATATAAAAGCTGAGGTAAATGATGTACACGAAAACATTTCTCTTGCTGTCGAAAGCGTGAAGACTGTTCCGCCAACGTGAGGCTGACGTCTGGTCACGTGACCCTTAGAGGTGTTAGGTCCGCGCTAAACGTTGATCTTAAGGTGTCGATCGCCTCATGAAACCATTAGCTACCCTCAATTTTAAAACTTCTTTCTGATTTCAGGAGTGACTCAACATCCCTATGCATTTTATTTGGCGGCTTGGAATGCCATGGCTGTCGATATGCACAAAGAAGGACAAAAAGCATCTTCTGAAGAGGAATTTGTTGACGTTGAAAATGTGTCTGAAGAAAATGGAGATATCAGCAACTAAGGAGTACATCTTCTCTTCTGGAAGGATAAGGATGTCTGATGCCCCCCGCCCCCCTCCCCCCTCCTGTAATCAGTGAAAGCAAGTCAGTAACACTTTGGAGGATTTGGCAATGTATATAGAGCTATGTCAAGAATCTTGAGTGTAAATGATGTTTTGGGTTGCGTGTTCTTGTGAAATGTTGGTAGGTTAAGGTGGTAGGCGAAAGGTTCGAAGTAGCGCTACTAAAAGTACAGTCCATATAATGACACATTGCCCTTTGGACCCGGAGGGGGCCAAAGTTTGCAACTAATCTTCTAAGATGACACCACAAGAAGGGAACTCCCAAACCGCAACTGTGACAGGATTCTACATCCATGATATAGCATCCCAAATGTAAAGTACCTTCTGAGTCGAAAGGGAACTATGAAAGGTAAATATTTTATAAAGGCTCTCAGTGTAAAAAGTAGTTAACAGGAACCAATAATTTACGAAAAGAAGCCGTCGTTCACGGTGCACTCATTCATGTAATTTCTAGGGTGTTTATCATAAAATAATAATAAAGATAATAATAAAGTTGACAAAAACTTTTAAGTGTATATAGTGTCGTAAGCGAATAAACACTTGATTCGAACCAAATGAGTGTACTTTGCTTGTTTTCTGTCTGTTTGTTTTTAGATGACGCGTCAACTGCTGCAATGATAAATCCAAATGCAACGGCATATAATTAGCACGAGAACGTCATTAATTTCCTCCAAATTGATCTCCCTCTCTCACCAACCTGCTCGTCGCTGTTGCGATAATTCCTTAATCTACTCTGTGGAACTTATCAGAGTGGTGTAAGTTCGTTTTCTACAGCAAGTAATCTTAAGGGGCTTCTGAAGTAATACCGTTTTTGATGCACAGGAAATTTGTTGACTCTTATAACAACGAGGGCACAATTACTAACGCTGATTGGCTGAGACAGAGGGCATTTTTAGTTATCATTTTGGTGATTGCCTCGGACAAAATTACATCAATTTCAAAACATTAAAAAAAGGCTTTGCCAAAAAGGATCATAATTTCATTGACGACGAAGTTGTTTTTAGCAGGGCTGCTTCCATTACCTTGGGGCTGTTGAAATAAAAATAAAACTCATTCAAATGATTCGTGCGTTTTACAGTTCATTGAAGCTAACTGAACTTTAAACACAAGCAGGCATTTTTCCTCTTCTAAATAAACAAAATTTTGCCTATTGTAATTATTATAAACAAGTAATTGCATGTGTTTCCTCGTAAGATTACAGACACTTGTGTTTCAGAAGTTACAGAAATTTGCCCGAGTTTGTCATGGTTTTATTTCTTACCGTCTCTTATTGTGTTCAGTTGTTGACGAGGGAAAATAAGAAGCAATTCTATAAGCGTTTGGTCAAATTTCTAATGATATGACCAAGGTTAGAAAATGATTGAAATTTTGTTAAAGCACACGCAGAATAATTCGCTAACTTTTCTAAGTTCTTAATTTTCTCTATCCATTTGCCGATTTTCTTTTAAATTTCACGGATGACAGGTTATAGCCATGTGGACAGTCAGGTTTTTGACTTGTTTATTTAAGTCCTTGCCAAGGCAATTTTAACTCATCCGCACCAAGTCCATTGAGATGTTAAAACCGTGTGTTAAATTTCAGTAGTGCCCTTTCAATGTCATTATAATCCAATCTAACTTCTCTGACCCACAATTGTTATGGGTACACACAGAGAGCTTGAGAAGCTAACTAAAGATACGTTTTGGTAAGTTTGTTCATTTTTGTAATCTGATGATTTGGTTTTTCTTTTCTTTTTTTTTTTTTAACAATTTCATCAGCTAAAACAAAAGTAAATGAATAAATGAACGCCGCAAAGTTCCATTTTTCACGGGGCAATCTGTCACTCAGCATATTTAATTACAAAACGCGGCCATTGACTGAATCAATTACGCCTTACTTGAGAAAGCAGGTGATAAAAACTGGACGCTTTCTTGTTTATTTATCCAAAGGACACAGCTCGCTATTGTTTTGCGGGCTCGCTATTTTTCCTCTCTGATCTGAAATTTATTGAAAAGAAGACTCAATCTTTCGCAAGAATTTTTCCTTTTCTCTAGCAGAAAGCAGAAATGCCTTCAGAATTGGTAAGGAGATTTTTTACAGAGAGTAGCTTTATGAAGCTTTTCCATCATTCTTCGTTTTAGACATACTATTATAGCTAGGCAAAGTTTACTTCCAATGAATAACGTCGCGTTGCTTTGCTTTTATCCATAGTCGATATCAAAGCTTTATCGCGCACATTTAATCCAACTGTTCCACTTTTACCTCATTCTATGGTTGCCAATCGTGATCAGCAGTAAGATTCTTGGTGATAAATGCGTCACTTCCATTCAAAGTTTTAGTCTCTTGAAACAAGCATACAAAGTTGTTAGGGTGCGGGATATGTTTTCCTGTTACTACCTCTGCAAAGGAGATGAGATCTGTCAGAGCATAAACTTCAACAAAGTCAGCAGCTTTTGCGAGATGAACAACCGAACACGTTTGGTCAGACCGTACCATTTCGTGCCGAATTCAAACATCATTTACTTGGAAAACCCATTTCGAGGTAATTTAAATTGATTTTTAACTCAGAGTATTTTTTTTGTCTTAAACTCCTCTCAAAAGAAAAGCAAAGCGGCCGGTTTTTTTTTTTTTTTTCATTTTTTTAATGTATCTGCTTTTAAGTTTACCAGGTTATTAAGTTCCCTGTCACAGGATGTTTTCGCAGCTGAATAAGAACTCCTTTCAGTTGAACGCACCCTTAATAATAGGCATCGAGGAGTAAAACATTTTTTTCGTCCATCAAAGTTCATGTTTTTTTATCTAAAAGGTGCTCACTGTTCTGTTTTTATTCCGTACGATGTTCCATTTCAATTTTTGGAAACTTTTAGGACTCAATATAATGCATAATTTCCCACCGTAAATGGCAAATGGTAAACATTAAAACTAAACAGAAATAAACATTTTCCAATTTTGATCCGTAATGTTTAAGTTGAATGTTAATGTATATGTGTGTGTGTGTGTTTTTTTTTTCAAACCTTTCCCATCGCTGCAATATGGTTTTTAGTTTATTTCGGCTTGAGAAAGGAGGACCTCTCTTTCATGACCGACACTCATTTCCACGCGACCTTTTTCAACTAAGACCGTCATTCGCTTTCTCAATAAAACGATCTGAATAAATACAGATTCTTCCAATAACAGCTGGGTTCAAATAAGTGGCTAAACGTATCATCTACAAAGCTCATGAAAGAGGGATCTCATATATCCAAATTTAAACTGACTGGTTCTCGTACGAAATATATCGTCTTTTGGAAAAACTTCTGTCTTTTGCCTGAGAAAGAGGATACCCTGTTAATCTATTCCTAAATAAATAAGATGCCTGACATTATTTTTCGACTCTAAAGTAACTGAATATAAATCATGTTACCATCACCTTTAGAATTTTGGATACAATACTATCATTGACAGAAACGTGTTTATGTATAAGTAATCGAAGGGAGCTGAGTAAAATTAAGAATTTATACCACGCGTGTCCGAAGAAGTTTTTTTTTACCTGCTAAAGAGCATTCGCTATCGATAAATCATGATACTTTTCGAAAAAATTAAGCCTCTTTCAATATTCTCATTTTCAAGTCATTTTGCCATTAGCAATTACCAAATTTGATGAAAAATGCCCTCTGTTTTAGCCAGTAAGCATGTAGTAACTTTGCCCCCTATTTATAAAAATAAAGGAAAGCCAGCCCATTCCCTGAATTGCGAGTATTTTAACGGAAAAGTATGCTGCAGAAACTAAATAACTTTCCTCTTCAACATCACAAAATTCACAGATGAAGTTATGACACTAAATAGATAACTCTCACCAAGGTAGGATTTCCAACCAGATTCGAATTGGCTTTCTGCGTGGATCTAACAGATCGATTTCCAAATTGGATTTTTTAGTAGAATTTACGAGTAATTCGATTTTGGTTTGGATTCGGACTGAGAATTGAAATAAAAGCTCAGCGGTTTTCAACATCGTCTTCTTAACATTAAAACAGTTGAAAAATGAGATAAGATAATCAAGTGTTAGCTTCGAGTGTCCTTCTTATGAAAATGAATTGTAATTTATCATATAACCGGCCATGGTTCAATTACTTTACAGCTTTCCTTGGTTCGTCACCAGCACTCCCAGTTTCATCATGCCAAGAGATTAAAAACGCCTCCGAAGGACTGGCCCCTAATGGTAGATATTGGCTAGCCTCGAGAGGAGCTGGAGACCAACCTTTCAGCGCTTATTGCGATATGGATAGAGAAGGTTAGATCTACTGAAGACAATGTATGAACTTGGGGATCTTGAAAGTACTACAAAATTACTTATGTTAAACATTGATTGACGGGCTACATTGTGTCCACGAATCAGTTGACTGTTGTTGAGTAGGGGAGGGAGGGGTAAGTGCGTAGTTGCTCAGATACCGATATCGATCCCATAATTCATTGCAGTTTGCGTTGGTTTCTGTAGCGTGAACCCGCAAGGAGCTGTCTATCACATTTAAGTTAGTTTCTCTCTTTTAAGGGAGTTTAGTGAATAAATCAGAATAAAATCAAAATCAGAATAAGTTGTTTTCTCTAATAAAGAAACACAGACCAATCTTCTTTCGTGAACCTTTGCTGATTTAGTCATTTTCTTTCCAGTGATTGTAGAGTGTCCTAATAACCTATGCCAGAATGGAGCAGAGTGTGACTTCTACGGGAGGGGTCAGTACAAGTGTCGATGCTTACCAGGGTATACTGGGAAGCATTGTGAAATTGGTAAGTTGTTTTCTTTACGATTGTTCACACAAGTATGAATCTGATGATATAACTTACTCGGTCAGCACTTATTTAAGCTGAGAGCAAATGCACAGAAGAACTACTTTGTTTTTGACAACACAGACAAATAATTGTCAACTTAAATCATGCATGAGTTTTTTTTTTCCGGACAAAACTCAAAAGCAGTAATTTCTTTTTCCGCATCGCTCTCCTGTCACTCGCAATTGTTTGCTAAAAACAGAACTACAATTTATCCCTGTTATTCATCGAGTTGATAGCGATTATCAATTTGCTAAAAATTGCAATTCTCAAAGTAGAATATGAGGTTGTAAGGGTTTGAATAAGCTTACGCCCAACCAACTGTCACAATTTGTATATTCCCTGGAATGGTCACCTCATTAATTAAAATCTAACAATTTCCCCGGGATTAACGGAAGAAAGTGGAAAGCAGCACTTTGTTAATAATCTTCAAGTTAGCAAACCAATGTTCACGAAAAGTAATTTTTATATTTTTTTATAAATTGTGCATAACCAATCTTAGATCAATGTAGAATACTACTGAAGAAATGGTTTGTCAAACAGCTGCTTTTGATGCTTTTGTTTTGTCATTGGAGATCAATGTAGTATACTACTAAAGAAATGGTTTGTCAAACAGCTGCTTTTGGTGCTTTTTTTTTTGTCATTGGAGATCAATGTAGTATACTACTAAAGAAATGGTTTGTCAAACAGCTGCTTTTGATGATTTTTCTTTTTTTGTCATTGGACGCAGATATTGATGAATGCTCCAGTAATCCGTGTGTGAATGGAGGTACATGTATCAATTTGGTAAATGGTTACAATTGCTCCTGCACGTCATCATTGACTGGCAAACATTGTGAACTCGGCATGGGTAAGTTGATGCTTTCAACTTTCCGTCTACATTGTAGGAATCCAGTATTATGCTGCGCTATCGACGATTTTAAAAAGTGAGGAGTTGAAGGGGGGCTGTGCTAAGATCCCTCCTCTTTCATTTTTCCCTGCTCCTCTCTCCTTTCTCCCATGCCTCGGTAGAGACAGTTGCTCTCGCTAAATACGCCACTAATCCATAGGGTGCCACCCACCTTCTCTTCCCTTCTGTGTTATGTTTATTTCGCAGAGGGAAAGTTGTTCTCCTTTTCAAGTCGATGAAAAGGTAAAAAAAGAAATAATTGCCGTACAATTTTAGGGGAAGATGGCAAATTACCCCTTCTAGAAGCTTTCCACACACAAAAAAAAACCTTATCTGTAAAATGTGCGCATAAAAAGACCGTGAAGTTGCGAGCAATATCGATTAAGCAGCAGGATTATGGGGAAAGACATTGCTTTACTTTGCAGGGGCAGAGTGCAGCTCGTACTTATTCGACACAGAAGAAGACCGTAGCATAAAGTATCGAGCTGCAGGGTCAAAAAAATGTGACAGTGCCTTTTCCGGAGGCTGGTACCGCTTTAACAGCACTGCTGGCTCAAAAATGCCTACATCATGTGTGCCAAAGAGTATGTGTAACACAGACGCACCCGGCTGGCTCAGTGGGAATCACCCCACACTAAAGGAAGGAATTGTCACTCGCACTGCTTGTTTTCATTGGAGCACTAATTGCTGCAACTGGAAGGTTATCATCAATGTGAGGAACTGCGGAGAATTTTTCGTTTACAAGCTTGTGAAACCAAACGTATGCACTCTTCGTTATTGCGTAACCACGTGAAACCATAGTTCGAAGGGAGGTTCTTGGTCAGCTAACCCAACATATCTTTCGTATATGTCTGTGTTGGTTTTTTTTTATTGATTGATTGTTTAATTTTTCTTTCACCTGACCGTGCCATACGTTTAACAGAACATCAATCAAGTTGAACTGACGGACCAATCGAAATTTCTGATTAACTTATTCATTTGCTCATTGGCTGGTTTGAATGGGGCCCTGTAAAAATAATTATAATGCCAGAGCATAACACTGGGAGTTATGCTCCCATTTCTTTGCGAAATGTGCGTAACCAGTGCAGAGAAGATGCAGCCGAAGACGGCCGGCCTACGGTTTGAGTAAACATTAGGGATTAAGGTTGTGCTCGGGTAGGGGGCTAACGACATAAACTGCGCTATTAAATTAAATTTTTTGTCCTTAAATTTTTACCGGTTTCCCAACTGTCTCCTCTTTTATATTTATGGTGGAACTGACAATATTTCATTGCAGAAACGAACGCACAATCGTCAATTTTGTTTTGTTTTATTCGTTTTCGTTTTTCTTCTTTTTCTGTAGATTTTGTAAATAGAACAGTTTTAAATGCGAAAAAAAAATCTTAAGTTCGAAAATCATCTTTACCCCATGTTACTAAACGTACACAGCCTAATGAAGCAACACTCATCAGATAGGGAAAGGTACTTACCTGATCTACACCCATTTTTGCAATCAAAATTTGCGTGAAGGTCCACCATTAAGGACGATGGTAGCTAATGACGTATATGGATGTTACTGCACCATAATGGAACGTTGGATGTTTCATGATTAGACAGTGTAAAAGAACCTAAAGACGCAATCAAAAATCCCTTGAGTTTTCGGTTCCTAACGTGAGTTTCAAAACCGATGCAGTCTCTTCTGTTTGTTATTAATTTTACTTATCGACAATTAAAGCTTTTCGTCGTCCATGTTGATAATAAGGGACCTTAACCAGTCAGGAGGCGGAGGAAGACGTCGATAAAAAAACATGAACTTCCATTTTTAGTGAGAATTTCGCATACGGCTGGACGTATTTACCATTTACCGCGATGCTACACCTTTACTTCAGCTGTTAGGGCATAACATATGCGAGCAGCGTAAAATTGAAAAGGGAAATTTGCTGTTATTATTTTCATCGTTAACTCTTCTTACGTATATGTGCACGATCCTTCGCAGTAAAGCACTATTTAAGCAATAGTGAAATTTCCCTATTGCTTAAATAGTGCTTTAGTGCGAAGGATCGTGCACATATACGTTTCATAACCGCAGTTCACATATATGTATTTCATATGTTTGTTATTAACTCTTCTGTTTTCTATGGCGCGTTTTTAGTGTCAAAATTCAAAACCTCGTGTCGGACTTGCTATTTTTCTATTCAAACTTCCTGTTTGACATTTCAGATACACTATGTGTTTACTGAAACATCCGTTGTTTCAGTTCAAAGCAATATTTCTTCGATTCAGTCATGCTGTTTTTCTATTGAAACGTGCGATCCTTCGTTTTAAAAGTGTTTTTCTACTACCCAAACATTCAGTCGTCTAATTCAAACGTGCTATTGTGCATTTCAAATTTTCAATCTCGCAATTCAAAATAGTGATTTCCGCAAGTAAAAATGCTATCCTTCTATTCCAATTTGCAATTCTTTACCGCAAACCTGCTACTCGTCAATTCAAGTACACTATTCGCCAGTTCAAACAGGCTTTTCGTCGAAAGAAACACGCAATCCTTCATTTTGAAACAATCGTTCTGCAATTCAAACACTCTGCTCTTCAATTCAAACCGGCAATTCTTTCATTCCAACGCTTAATCTTTTAGTTCAGATCTGCTGTTCGACTATGGAGACATCCGGTCGTTTAGTCTGGTAACCCTATTCATCACTTCAAATATTCAACTCCTTTTCCAAACATTCAATTATTCAATGCGGACATGACACTCGTCATTCCAATACGCAATCCTTCGATTCAAACATTCAAACTTTCATCGCAAACACGCTGTCCTACGTCGTAACCTGGAAACTAGCCCGGCCACCCATGCGTATTAGGGAGAAAGACGAAAAAAAGGCGGAAATCTTAAAATTTGTTGCAAATTTCTAGACGGATTGAGTTCTTATGCTCAAAATGGCTGTAACAGTTACAGAGCACCTAATGTTACGAGCTCTATCGTTAAAAAATGAGTTAAAAAGATTTACACAAGCGGGAAATTTAACATCAGAAACACTGGACTATTTACGTTATCAGTCGGAGATGCTTTAAGAACATGCAGTTCGCTTGTCTCCTCTGGGTTGCGATCGTGCTTTCAACGAAATTACTCTTAAACTACGAGAAGTTTCCATCATAATTCGCGCTCAAGACTCAGAAAAAGAACAGTGGTCGAGCTTTTGCTTGAGTAAATATTACAGTGGAAATTGTGGAAGGCCAAAGTTTGTTATTTCCCAGGAACAATTGGAATACCTTATTACAAACGGGTTTAACGCAGTCGCAATAGGTAGACTGCTAGGAGTGTCCCTTAGCACGGTCATGCGCCGTATGATCGAGTACAGTATTGACACATCCAGACCATTTTCAGACATTACTGATGCGAATCTTTGTGAACTTATCCGGGACATCAAGAAAGAGAATATTAGAAGTGGTTACAGGATGATGATAGGTCACCTTCGTGCAAGAGGATATCGGGTAACTCAGCTTAGGGTGCGTCAAATGATGCAAAAAGAAGATCCAGAGAGAACTGTTACCCGGTGGATGACCACTGTTCAACGACGAGCTTACTCAGTTAGTGGCCCAAATGCATTGTGGCACATTGACGGTAACCACAAGTTAATAA